>NW_016803311.1:3108465-3208626 GCF_001698545.2 Rhinopithecus bieti
CAAAGCATCCTCAGCTAAAAAAAAAAAAAAAACAAGCTTTGAATGTTCTGACTTAGGAACAAGTAATGTACTGAAAACTGAAGTTTAAGTGTCAATATGCTAAATAAATATTTACATTTCCCTAAGTACAAGTCATAAATTGCGAAGTAACTAGAAAGGAAACTATTGATCTTCAGCTTATCTGCCTTTGTGCAGATATTTATCAGGTTCAATATTTGACAAACTTGTCTAACCATAAGAACCGTCTGGGCCCCTTGTTAAAATACTGATACCCAGAAGTAATTTAACATGTCATGATATATGTTTAGAAAGGTCTCCTGGTTGAATCAGAGGAGTGTGCTTCAACTTTGAATCACATAGGAACAATGTTCATAACATTTAAGAGGTCTTGTTAAAATGCAGATTTAGATGTATGTATTACAACATTTTGGGTGATGTTGTTCTGCAGACTACATCTTGAGTAGCAAAGCATTGCAGAAGCATGCAAGATCCCGGAACAGAACACCTTATCTAGTAGGTCCTCCACAAATGTTTATTACTCAATCAGAATCTAGCCAGGTGCAGCGGCATTAAATGTCTTTTTTTCTTTTCTCCTTTCTTCTCCCTTGCCCTAGCTTGGAGCTGTGCATAGAAATTATTTTATTTTATCCTGTAAATTGAGCACTTCTTTTTGTTTTATAGAGGTGTGCGCTTTCTGTTGAGTATCTTTCTAAGAGCCATTTATAGTGTGACTCATCTTTCTGATAGTATTTATTTCAAATTTTTATTTATTCAGCTGCTTCAATCACATTCATAAGTTATCTTTTAGAATACCTTCTGTCCTTCACACTTACCTTGGCCAGAAACCTAACTATCTGAATACTTGTAAGAGAACCAAGAAAGTATGGACTAATGGTTTATTTTAAAAAGCACAAAGAAGGAAGAAATGGATGTGATTTTTTTCTTGGAAACAGGAATTTAATCACCTAATAGAGTCTCTTAGAAAAGTATCATTCCCAAATCTGTCCTTGATTTTGAATTCTAAATTGCCTAAATCCACCTAATTGTTGTTTAAACCTAGGACACCAAGGAGAATGTGAGAACAATACCGTCTATTAATCTCTTCAAGAATAAGCTCAAAAACGAACTCCACCAATTGATGTGGAAAGCATTTCATGCATGGGACGTTCTAACCCGGGAAATGGTAAAGAGCTGGCATAGCAAAGGTGGAGGGGCTAAGGAAGAACACTGAGAGATGGGACAGGGATGACTTGCCATTCACGCGTCACATGAAAACACCCACAGGTTTTGGAAAATCCATAAATAACCTAAATTCTCTTTTCTCCTGGCCCGTCCAGCTACCCAAAGTCAAAAAAAAGAAAGAAAGAAAGAAAGAAAGAAAGAAAGAAAGAAAGAAAAAAGCCCTAACAGCCTCTTTGCTATGTCTCAGCTAATCAGCAGCTCACATAAGAAAAAGTAAATAATATTCACTCTTTCAAATTGTTCCTCTCTTCACTTTTCCTTACATAAATCAGGATTTGTTAGGTGAAATGAATTTATTACACACTCTATTGATTGTATAAGTAAAATAATGTGCTAAAAATTAGCTACATGTCTTTTTATTACTCTTTGAAAAAAAAGAAGGGTTTAGTTTGAAGTATCTAATTAATGACAGTCAGCCTGAACTATTAAGAGGATGTCAGGCAGAACAGAGCAAACATGTCCTTTTTGCTACAGAATGCCAACATTATATCAACAGGTAACAATCACAGGATAAACCTGTTTGCCTAACAAGATAAAGAACTTTCTTAAAATCAGAATTCCAATAAAGTCTCTCATTCAAATTCAGGGGTTATATAACTTAGAATGGGACAAATAGCACTTATATTTTAATCTCTAATTTTTGTCTGTCTGCACCACTTCAGGCCAGGAACTATTTCTTATTCATTCTTCCCTCTCCTGCACCTAGGAGAGTGTCTAGCTCATCTTCATTACACAAATTTTATTGAGCAGTTCTGAAAGGCACAGATTTAAGACTTCGGAACCTTTCCCAATACCATGCCCTTGTCGTGTTGAATGAACAAATGAATCATGAGTTTCAAGCTTACTTAATGTTTCCCACATGTCATGATTAATGGTCAGATTAAATCTTGATTCCTCTCTCTCTCTTTTTTTTTTTTTTTTTTTTGGAGACAGAGTCTGGCTCTGCCGCCCAGGCTGGAGTGCAGTGGCACAATCTCAGCTCACTGCGAGCTCTGCCTCCCAGGTTCACACCATTCTTCTGCCTCAGCCTCCCAAGTAGCTGGGACTACAGGGGCCCACCACCACGCCCGGCTAATTTTTTGTATTTTAGTAGAGATGGGGTTTCACCGTGTTAGCCAGGATGGTCTTGATCTCCTGACCTCGTGATCCGCCGACCTCAGCCTCCCAAAGTGCTGGGATTACAGGCGCGAGTCACCGCGCCCGGCCGGTTCCGGTCTCTTAATCCAATTTCCCAGGGTCTTTACTGAAAGCCCTCTATTAAGAACTGAGCAGTTTCTTATATCCTATCAGTGGTTTTGTCACTTCCTTTTTTTTTTTGTCCTACCAACATGCTCCTCTCTTTCTCTATTTAAGTGAAGTTGCGCAGTTTTTTTCTCTAAGCTATAAACAACTACACTTGGGATCCCCAGGCTTCCCTTCATTACCTTTATGACTATGCCTTTGTGTCAGTGATTGGCCAGAGACAAATAGTAATAATAGAAAATCAATACACTGTATAGGGAGAAGTGGAAAAGTGGCTGGATATAAGTTTTACATTAAGGTTCAGTCTATACACATTTATACAAATTAGATGTAATTGATAGATTATCTTAGTATTATTCACACAACATTATTTGCACCTTCCTGAGAGGATTCTACCCTCCCAAGATTCGTGGAACTATCTAAACAACTTCCTAGGAATGATCCTCTCCCTTACTCCTACACAGTCCAACTACATGCAAAGGTGCCCAGCACATGGTTAAAAAACATTACTACCTGTGCAAATACAGATGCTACTCAACTTATAATGGGGATACATCCTGATAAACCCATCGTAAGTCAAAAAATACATTTAATACCCTGAGAAGCCCATCGTAAAGTCACAAAAGCATAAGTAAAACCATTGTAAGTCAGGAACCTTCTGTATAAGATATCAAGACAAATAAAAGAGAATACCACACATACTACTTGTGAACTTTTAATAACTCTGAACACAAACATCTTGAATATAATAATCGGATAGATGATCTTTAATTCATGTCTTTATGAAAATAGCAAAAGAATATATTGAGAATGATTGAATCAAATTTGCTCTAACAAAACCTTGCTTCTCAGTGTGACCCCTGATCGTCAGCATTGAAATCACCTAGAAGCTTCCTAGGAATGTAGAAACTAGGGCCCACCCCAGACTTACTAACTCAGAATCTGCATTTTTAACAAGGTCCCAAGAAAATCAGTACCCACATTATATTCAAGAAGCCACTGTAATGAATACGCACTAAGTATTGATCACACTCCAGTTCCTTCTTAGAAAAGAACTCATGGCAGGGCTTAACCAGTGTGACTAAAGGAATGATCTCACTGTTGGTCTGTCCTAAATTTTCCTTTGTGTCTACCCTGAACTGAGATTCATCAGGGCCTTTAATACTAGGATTTAGTCTTTCTTTATGCATGCACTCAAATTAGAGCCTTTGTCCTCTGAGTCTTTACAGATGATATCTCTCAACAATGCTGGGAGTGTGGCCTAAAGCAGTGTAATACTAAGTGAAGTCAGAAAACTGGCTGCCCATCTGCAAATTGTTTGTTACTTGTCTGCCATAAGATAGCAACTTTGGTAGAATATGCATGATGACATAAGAAGCTTGTGCCAAAATGTAAATCACCTACATCACTAGGCACACTCTTAATTTCAGCTGCTCTTTTTTCTTAGTAAAACTTTTTCAGTGAAGGAAGTAGCATGTTGATTTCTACTCAAGCATAGCTTGTTACCTCCTTGTGGACAAGAACTTTGAATAGCACAGGCAAAATGATTAAATGCAGAAGGCTTCTCCACTTGCTACAATGTGAACGTGGTTAATCACAACAGGCCCTACCTATTAGAGCACAAATTAATTATGACTACAGATTAACTGCTTTGTTAACTCCATAATTTCTCTTGGGTTCACAGCTAGATTCCCAGTACCTGGCAAAGAGATGGCCTTCAGTGTCTGTTGAGTGAATGAACTGCCTAGCTCAACTCTCACTGTTTACCTGTTGTTGTAGTTGTTGCTTCTGGCTTGGGTTTATAAAGTTCCTGAGGTATGGGTACTGTTGGTTTTACCTAAAGAGGCTTCAGCAGAAGAGAATGCAGGGAGCAATCACACAAGAACTAGAAAAGACAAGGAAGGTTTTATGAGGAAAATGAAGATTAATCTAGAATTTGAAGGAAAAATGGGACCCACATCAACAGCATAGAGAAAAGGGGATTCCTGGCAAGGAGAACATGGAATTTTGTGGAATGCGCAGAATGTAGGAGGTAGGAATACATACGGCATTTCAAGGAATGAGTGTGCCATATATCAATAGCCAAAGACAAAGGCAATGGAGTACTGGGAGGAAGTGTTAAGAATTATGAATGGACCAGATTCTTACTTTAACATCTTTGTTTTTTTCCCTGAGCCTAATGTGCTTCCAAACTTGCCTCTTTTATTAAATGATATTCATAACAAAAAAAATTAAAGTCCTTCCTTGCCTGTTTCCTCTATACACATAAAAATTAAACATTTAAATAAAAGGAGAAAAATTGTGACTTTTTTTAAAGCTTCAGGAGTAAGATTTCACGTACAGATGACACATTTTCTACAATGTAAAATTTAGAACATTACTAATGAATATTAAATACTAGATCAATCTTTCAAGTTAGAGTATACAGAAGATAAAAATAGGTGCAATTTGGAAAGAACAAAGGTGAACTTGAAGCATACAGTGAATAGGCACGGATCAGCTACAAATTTTAGCAGATATTCATGTGCATATTGAAATAAGCCTCCTTTTCCTTCATTTGTGCCAACAAGTCCATTTATCCTTTTTAAGATGCTCCAGTAATGATAGGGTTGGGGGGGGGGGGGGGGCGATTTAATGTGATCTAATTTTTCAGACTCAGGAGTTTTGGAGAAAGGTCAGTGTAACAAAAAAACTGCCCATTAGAAATAACATACATAAACTGTCAGAAAAGAGTGCAAGCCAGAAGATAAAGCAATTCAGATTGCTTCGCTTCTTTTCCAAGATTCTTGGGAAAAAAAAAAAAATTTCATTACGCGTAAGAAGTATAGCTAAATACTTAACTGAAGCTAAAACAAAATCATGTTTTCTAACAGTTCAGGCCAATTTCAAGCCATCCAGGCCACAGGATAATGACGTCCTCCAAGTATGACCTACAGGGAACTTTTCTTCTAGTTAATAAACAAACTACAGAAAGAAAATTAATTTATGCAACGCATTTACTTGTTGATGCCCTTCGAGAGTGTAGCATTTCAGTAGGCACTGTGTACACGAGAAAAAGTAGAAGAAAATGTCAAAGCTAGTTATTTGATGTTTGTTTGTTTTTTCCCCAGAGAAAACAGAGGTAATCCAACATTAGACAGAATTTGTCAAGATCACTAGATGTACATTCAAAACATCCACTCAACAAACCAATTGAGTTAGTTACATGTAAGAGTGTCACCTCTGACTCATATTCTTCAGGACTCCCTGGGTGCCTTTTTAAAATTTAAGTCTGATATTGCCTGTTTCATAACTTACGAGGCAGTGCCCTCATTCCTTAGCAAGTCATGAGAACTTCTAAATCCCAGTTCTGCCTGATTATTCAACCTGGTTCCACTCTTGTGCCAGCCACTTCATACTTAATCCTCTACCATTGCTACCACCAGTGTGTGAATGCATATCACCTCTGTGCATTGTACCACGATTCTCCCACTGCCTAGAATAAGACCACACTTTTTTCACCCTGAAACAGAGCCATTCAGTTGTGGAAACTCAACTCAGGCACCTCTTCCTTCCTGTCTTACTGCATTTCCTGACTAACCCATGCCACCATTGAATGGCTCCTTAAGACTTAAGTCCTCTTATTTTTGCAGTGATTAGATGAAATACGTAATTATTTAGCACCATGCCTGAATGTAGTAAATAACCATCATTATACAACACGTTATTATAATTACACTGGAGAGACAATATAACATGGTGGTTAAATGAGTAAAATTTGCCATTACACTGCCTATCTTTCAGTACTTATTGTTCTGTGAATTTGGTCAAGTTAACGGGCCCTCCCCTCTGGGTCAGTTTTCTTACCTGCAAAATGGGTACAATAATAGTTTCTACCTCACGGGGTGTTTGTAAGAGTTGAATGAGTTAGTACAGAGAAAGCACTTAGTGTCTACCACATAGTAAGTATGCAATAAATGTTAACTGTGCTGCTGCTACTGATGTTCTTTTTAAACACTTTAATAAAAGATTTCAAATATATGCAAAATTAGAGACAATGGTATCCATATACTGAACACACAGCTTTAGCAATTATCAAATTTTGCCATTATTGTTTATTTATCTATTTCTCTTTGGTCTGTTTTTCATTAGTGTAGTATTTTAAAGCAAATTCCAGACATTATCATCCGTTTCCCTTTAAATGCTGCGCTAAACAATAATGACTTTCAACATAGAACCACAGTACCTTTGACATCCCTATCTTGTAAATACGTCTAAATAGGATATTTAATTGAACTTATTTATTTTCCTATCTTTCCTTCTGGGCTGTAAATCCTTGAAAGCAGTTGTTGTGATATTTAATTCATTTAAGCTGTAGCTCACTGACTAGAACATGGTGGTAGTGCAATAAATGTACTTTTTAAAGAGAGGAAAGTAAAAAAGAGAAAAGGGAGAGAGTCAAGGAGGAGGGAGTAGGAAGGGCTCATATAACAAAATAAGACATTAAACAAAAGTTGACCTTAAAATAGATATAGTACAACTAGTGCCAGAATAGCAGTAAGTACCAAATGCTGTGATCCTAGAGAGGTGTCTCAGAAACCTATGCACGGCCAGGTTTAATTTGCCAGCAGGTTGTTACTTCATTGACAGGTCAGGTAGAGAAGAAAGCAAAAATAAAAGAGTGTATGATTCTGTATCACAATGGTATCAGAGTGTTTATTTTGGAGTCTGTGTCTATTTCTCATTTCCAATAATTTATGATATTACTTATCATTATTAAAGGAACCTTATTTTTAAAGCCCTATGACACCTAGTGTGAAGCAGAGAGTTCGCAAAGTTTAAACATCAGATTGTTAAATTCTGGAGTGGCTTTAACTAGCTCTGTGATCTCGGGCAAGTTACTTGCTTTCTCTGCTTCAGTTCTTCATTTTTAAAGTGTGACAGGATTAGCACCTATCTTACAGGCATGACATGCTTAGAACAATACCTGATACATGAAAAGAATTTTTAAAATTTTATCTATTATTATCTGGTTATAAGAGAACAACAAAATATAACAAATATGAAGCTCGCCCATTTAAAGAAAACAAAAAAGAGTGATTTCATTTAAGATACTTCCTCTGCCATGGAATTGCTAAATGCTAAATGCTAAATGAAACTTTGCAGCAATTCCAGAAGAACTTGCCCCAGGGAGTAGGATTGGATTTTGCCAAACTGAAGATTTCAGATTTACCAGCTTTTTTGTTGTAATTCATCCTTACCTCTGTCTAATGTGGTTGCAAAGGGAAAGAAGACATCATAATTGTACGAAAGTGTTTTAACTGGGTTTTTTTGTTTGTTTTTACTAATTGTTTCAGGGCATTTGAGGCAATTGTAAAAGCTTACACATGGTAACCACTACATAAATACTAAAGTGATGGCTTGGTACAAAATGGCTTTATGATGAATAAAATCACCAAAAGACTTGAAAAGAGTTATAAAATCATCCATAATTGAGTGCCAACTTTGGGCCTAATGTTTTATGTAGTAGGTAGAACCCAATAACTGCCAAATAATTGACTTTAGAAAAGTTTGGACAAAATACATTTTTTCTATTCCTCCAGATAGTTGGGTTCTCATTTTTCACAGGGGAAATTAGGGTTTAGATAGATAGAGGACTTGTATAAACCACGTGCTGGGCCCAGGTTTTCAGGCTCATCTTATTAGTGGCTAATTCCAATGTCCTTTGCGTATGTAGGAAATGTTTGCTACAACAAAGAAGAAGCTGAGCAATAAGATATTAAATATTTTGAAAAGGGTAAATATTTGCTGATTTATCAAAGGAAGCACAAAGCATTGAGTACTTTAGCAGAAGAAATGGATTAAAGATGTGAGACTCATGTCACATAAACCAAAGACCATTTCTCCTCCGGATAATAATGAGATTGTCACATCTATGAATTTCTATGTATGTATTCCATTGTACATCCTCTCTCTCTAAATTTTAAAAAGTTACTATCATGGCTGGGCGCGGTGGCTCACGCCTGTAATCCCAGCACTGTGGGAGGCCGAGGCGGGCAGATCACGAGGTCAGGAGATCCAGACCATCCTGGCTAACATGGTGAAACGCCGTCTCTACTAAAAATACAAAAACAAAATTAGCGGGGCGTGGTGGCGGACGCCTGTAATCCCAGCTACTCGGGAGGCAGAGGCAGGAGAACCGCATGAACCCAGGAGGCGGAAATTGCAGTGAGCGGAGATGGCGCCACTGTACTCCAGTCTGGGCGACAGAGCGAGACTCCGTCTCAAAAAAAAAAAAAAAAAGGTTACGATCATGTTGATATGCAAAAGGAGCTTGTGTGTTTGTTTAACTTTTTGAGGAGAAAGTGAGAAAGAGAAAATATTTTACATTCCAAGAGAAAAGCACTTTAGAGAAATTGAAGCAAAAACTGGGAAGAAGGCAGGGCCAACTGGTGGAAAGTCTCCCAGGCTGAAAGAGAGGAGCACTGAGCCCTGACCTACTTCTCACTAATTGCTGTGAACCGCTCAATTCCTTGCCCTTCCTGGTCTTCAGATTCTTCTTCTATAAAACAATATGGCTGCAGAAAGACTCTCTGAGGTTTCTTGGAGTTTTTACAATTTACCAATCTTGTGAAATTAGACCATTACTTATCTTTAAATGTTTTTGCAAAGTGTTAAGATGGAAGAAATAAACTGGTAAAATATAAAATAGTTTGCAATCACAAATATTTTCCATATTTAATTATAGTTTATTTTTCATAGAAGTGTAAATTGAGGTGGGTTACAGTGTTAAAACAATATTAGACCAGTTTGGAAAAAAAAAAAGCTAGAAAGTTCTATGCACTTACATATTTTGTGATAATCAGATATTAGTCACCATTCTTTACATAAACCCAATGTTACTAATTACTTAAGCTTTAAGATGAATGCCAACATTTTGATTTATTCACATCCATAACATAATTTGGAGAACCTAGAAATTTTTTTGTTTTTACATTTGTGCAATGACGTTTCAGGTTTATTTGGTTTTAGAGTTCCTTCTTTTCTTTCAACATGATGCTGAGAAATGCAAGTAATAGGATAATCACAGGTTCATTCCTAGCCATCACTTTTGCCTGTCAATATCCTAATTACTTCCCTACTCCACTTAGATGACTCAGAGTCCATGCCATGAATACTGATGATGAGAGATGATGCAATTGGAAGAACTTATTGTAACTCCATCCTGTCCTTTAACTTTCATTGTTTCTCCAGCCAAGAATTTAAGGGCACAAGTTAGAGGAGAGTCTGGTCATCAAAATAAAATTCATTAGCCTTTTAAAATATGTCAGGCTAGTAAGACAAGCAGGCTGCAAGGAGAAGCATCTCTGACTTTGCTGGACAGCATTTCCAATTATCAGCGTCTTCTGGCATTTTAATTTATAACTGAATATTCTCAAAGTAAATGTTGCAAGAATATGAAGTGTAGCATAAGTATTATCTTTTCAGTGACATCTAATCTTATTTATTTACAGAGAGTGTATTCTATTTTAAATCATATATTTATAGAACATCAAAATTCACACATTTGACAAGTTTTTTGAAGAGCCTTTTCCATTGGAGTATAAAGATGGAAATTTTGTTAATGGCATTTGATTGATATTCCATTTTCCTTTAATATTTGAAAATGTTATGTTGCTCATATTTTAAGTAGGAATGGATCTATTAACTACCATGGAATCAATTTATAGTTACTCATGAAAATAAAGCAGAAAGAATTTTTAAATAAATATTCACTCTTTACTTACAAAGATTTATTAGGTCTCTGCTATGTGCCAGTCCTAGAGAAATAAACTAGTGATGGCCTGCATTCTTTAGAAGCTTACAATGTCTTGGGAGAAGTACACATAGAATGATTAAATGAATCAGGAGATGGTGAGCTCCATAGCTGATGTGTACACACACAAAAAATGGGTGCATGAAAGAGGGTCACCTTATTTCTTCTGATAAGGTTATGAAGGTATCCTAGAAGAAAAACATCTGAGCTGAGTCTTAAAACGGTGAGAGAATATTCCCAGATGAAGAAATGGGAGCAGGCCATCTCAGGCAGAGGAGACATCAATAGATTTTCAGCAAAGTGTGTAGAGTGTTTAAGGACTGATTGTCAGGTCAACGTGGCCCAAGGGAAAATGGTGAAGGTTAGTTGGGCCCAACTGTTCAGGTCATGAAGTCAGATGGGAGGATGGTTCCCATCTCATCTGGGAGGGAGAGATGCCTTCCTTAGGCATCAAGTGCTTTCTTCTGAAAGCTGCAGTTACTTCACCACTGTTTAAATTTGTGTTTTCCCAATTGTCAGAGACTACAGTCAGACTGCCTCTTGGATTTCAATAATCTTTGATTTACCTGTTTGCACCTTTCACATACTTGTTATTGTTTGCATTTTAACTTGTAGAAGCTCTTTATAAATATGAGTAGTCATCCTTTGTCATTTTTGTTATGCTCATACTTCCATAGTACTTTGCTAGTTTTGTTATTTTTGTCTATGATTTTACCCCATACACAAGATTTATTTTATGAGTTTAGCTAACAAATACTTATTATGTGCAAGGTTTTGTCCTAATGTTCTTTACAAATGTTAACACATTTAATCTTCATAACAACCCTGTGGGGAAGGTATTAATGTGCCTACATTACAGGTAAGAAAACTGAGCCACATCTCGAAGGCCACATAACTTCCCAAGCCTCAGTGTGGTAGGCGTGAGGCCAGGGAATGCTTTAAAGTCCTGCTTTGAGCCTCCGCTAAGCTGTTTTCTTTCAAATTTGTCTTCTGTTCCTTTATGGTACCTGTATTTTACATCTTATTAAAGAAGGCCTTGCCCAGCTCAGATTATAAAATAACCTCCTAGACATTCTTCTAATAATTTTATAGTTCTGTGACTTTTGGGTTTAGAATTTTAATCAATCTGCAATGTATTCTTGTGCATGATTTGAGTTAGAAACCTTCTCAAATGTTGTATTATTTATTGCAATAACCACTGTTTCTCTCATTTATTTGAAATGATAAATTCCTTATTGTAAAATAGATTTTCATATATGCGTGCATTTCTTTATAACTTTTTAATTATATTTCACTGTTCAATTTGTTCATTCCTTCACTAATACCATACATTGTTCTAATTACTGTTACTTTTTAGCATTGAAATTGATGTTTAAGTGCTCCCTTTTAAAAAAAAATTTGTCACTATTCCCATTTATTTATAAACTCTTCCAAATAAATATATAGAATTAGTGTCATACATTTTATAAAGTTGGTTTGTTTTGGTGGAGGGAGTTAAATATTGACTTGGGATGCAATAAACTTATAACATTAATTTGAAGAAAACTGATATTGTCAAAATAATTAACTTTTTCATACTAGAATATGGGGTGTCTTTTCATTTATTAAGGTCTTTCTTGTATTTCACCACATTTTTAGTTTTTTTCTTAAGTCTTACACAGTGTTTGGTAAGCTTATTTCTAAGTATTTTATCATTGTTTTCCACTTTTAATGAGATTTCAAATTCCATTAAAATTTCTAATTGGATCCTGCTGATGTATAGAAAAACGATTAATATTTGCATGTCTTTCTTGTGTATAATTGCTATATTAAATTATCTTATTAATTCTAGTCGTTTTTCAATTAGTTATCTTGGAATTTTTCTTAGTCATATCCATGAAAATTGCTAGCTTTATCTCTTCTTTTGCAATGTTTACACTTTTTAATTATATTGTCTCATTGTGGGTAGGTACTTATAATGAAAACTATTCGTGATAATATTCTTAATTTTCTAGTTCCTGGTTTTAATTGAAATTCTTTGTATATTTCATCAGTTAGATTGTTCTTACACAGTAGTTTGATTTTTATTCCTGGACTAGTTATTCCATTTTCACATTTAAATGACACTTTGGCTGCTTTAGATTCTCAATCCTTTGTCTCAGAACTTTCTAGCATCTTTCCAAACATAGTATCCTGTGTTTTAGGGAAGTCTGAGACCAGTCTGAGAGTTTTTCCATTGTGCTACCTTAGAATCATCCACTCCCTTCCTTGGTTTTTAAAATTCTCTTCATTCTTGAAATTCAAGGATTTTATCCAAATTTCACCTAAATGTGTGTAGATTTGGAGTTAGGTTTTCCAGATAAAATACCAGACACTCAGTTAAATTAAAGTTCAGATAAATAACAAATAAAAACTATTTCCCAGCTGTATGCATTCTTATTTGCCCAATCTGATAATTCTAATGGGGCATTGACTGTTGTTATGTTATTATTATTATTAATTATTGTTATTACTGTTTGGTAGTCAATGGGCTGTTTTAAAATAAAGTCCTTTTTCAGATCAGACCAATGTCTTTCAGTTACTTCTTTGACACAGTGTAGCAGGTCAGAAAACTAGTTCTTAAAATCATTGTGTATATTGAATGTAGTCTTACATTTAACTCCCAGACAAGCTGTTTATGATTTAATAGTATGTCTTAGGCTCTTAGATGCTCGCATGCTAGAATAAGACAAAAAATATTAGGCCGTTCCTTTTTCTCCTTTATTCTCTGTTCTTTTCATCTGGAAAAACAGATAGTGGAAATTCTTCATCTATTCCCTATGTCTCATAACTTTTCTATTAAATGTATATATTTTTGTCTTTTATGCCTCATGTTTTGGGAGTTTATCTTCACCCACATTAATTTTAATACGTATGCCTAATAAATTTATTTAAATTTTCTACTTTTAATGAGATTTCAAATTGCATTAAAATTTCTAATTGGATCCTGCTGATGTATAGAAAACGATTAATATTTGCATGTCTTTCTTGTGTATAATTGCTATATTAAATTATCTTATTAATTCTAGTCGTTTTCAATTAGTTATCTTGGAATTTTCTTAGTCATATCCATGAAAATTGCTAGCTTTATCTCTTCTTTTGCAATGTTTACACTTTTAATTATATTGTCTCATTGTGGGTAGGTACTTATAATGAAAACTATTCGTGATAATATTCTTAATTTTCTAGTTCCTGGTTTTAATTGAAATTCTTTGTATATTTCATCAGTTAGATTGTTCTTACACAGTAGTTTGATTTTATTCCTGGACTAGTTATTCCATTTTCACATTTAAATGACACTTTGGCTGCTTTAGATTCTCAATCCTTTGTCTCAGAACTTTCTAGCATCTTTCCAAACATAGTATCCTGTGTTTTAGGGAAGTCTGAGACCAGTCTGAGAGTTTTCCATTGTGCTACCTTAGAATCATCCACTCCCTTCCTTGGTTTTAAAATTCTCTTCATTCTTGAAATTCAAGGATTTTATCCAAATTTCACCTAAATGTGTGTAGATTTGGAGTTAGGTTTTCCAGATAAAATACCAGACACTCAGTTAAATTAAAGTTCAGATAAATAACAAATAAAACTATTTCCCAGCTGTATGCATTCTTATTTGCCCAATCTGATAATTCTAATGGGGCATTGACTGTTGTTATGTTATTATTATTATTAATTATTGTTATTACTGTTTGGTAGTCAATGGGCTGTTTTAAAATAAAGTCCTTTTCAGATCAGACCAATGTCTTTCAGTTACTTCTTTGACACAGTGTAGCAGGTCAGAAAACTAGTTCTTAAAATCATTGTGTATATTGAATGTAGTCTTACATTTAACTCCCAGACAAGCTGTTTATGATTTAATAGTATGTCTTAGGCTCTTAGATGCTCGCATGCTAGAATAAGACAAAAAATATTAGGCCGTTCCTTTTCTCCTTTATTCTCTGTTCTTTTCATCTGGAAAACAGATATTGGAAATTCTTCATCTATTCCCTATGTCTCATAACTTTTCTATTAAATGTATATATTTTGTCTTTTATGCCTCATGTTTTGGGAGTTTATCTTCACCCACATTAATTTTAATACGTATGCCTAATAAATTTATTTAAAATTTCTACTTTTAATGAGATTTCAAATTGCATTAAAATTTCTAATTGTGTCTTGCTGATATATAGAAAAACTATTAATGTTTGCAAGTCTGTCTTGTATGTAATTGCTATATTAAATTATTTTATTAATTCTAGTGGTTTTTCAATTAGCTGTCTTGGGAATTTTTCTTAGTCATATCTATGAAAATTGTTAACTTTATCTCTTCTTTTGCAAAGTTTACACATTTTAATTATATTGTCTCATTATGGATATGTATTTATAAAAACTATTTGTGATAATATTCTTAATTTTAAATTAAGAATTTTTTAAAATATATTAACCTTACATGTGTAAATTTATTAGGTCTGATAATTTTATTATTAGACCTTCACTAAAATGTTAAATTTTAGCTATCATGGTTTTAATTTCAAAATCCTTTTCTTGATCTTAGGTTATTTCTTTTCATAGCAATTTGTTCTGGCTCTATGACTTTTGAGTTCTTTTCTGTTTTAACATTATTGTGAGTTCCTCTAAGATCGATCAACTTTCTCCTTTTACACAAACATATTGGATGATTTTCCTCAAATATCTGGTGAATCTTGATTTCCATTCTTATTATGTTATTAATATTTATAAATGAAGTATTGGTTTATCAACATAGGTAATTAAAGTGATTTTAACAATAGTTATGAAAGGATGATTTTGCACTATGCTTCTTCCCTGAACAGGAGAGAGAAACGTGTGGGTCTGGTTTTCCTTTTCTTATTATGCAAGCAGGAAGAACCAGAAAAGCAGGGGCACTTTCAGTATTGCCAAAGCAAGTGCTCATCTGGGTGGTACTTTTAAGATCAAGTGCTTTGGCAAAGGATGAGGTAAAATTAAAAGACAATAGCATCATTGTTTTCAGAACTTCATTCACAGCCATTACGACAAATAATTTTGTTGCAAGGGTGTTTGATACCTGAAATAACATAATGATACTTAGCACTCTCTCTGTCTGTTCACAATTGTCTGCAAAAAGCAAGGGAAAGCATAGAGGTCATGCATGGTGTTATTTTTCATTTGTGGGAGTAGTATACATGTTCTTATTTTGATATTAAAATTAGGAAAGATTAGTGGTCAAAATTGAAAGTATACAGCTTTAGTGTGACATAATTCAGTTTCTTATAAGAGTACCCCAAAGCACTTTGTATTGTGCTTGCAATGTTTCTGTAAGTTAAAATTATTTAATAAAAAAGGATTTTTTTATAATCAAGGACTCTAAAGATGGAAACTTATAATTAGATTTAGGTTTAACTTAAAGTGACAGAAAACACAAAATATTACTGTTTCAAATAAGATAGAATTTATATCTTACCTACATAATTTAAGTGGTCATCCAAGCCTGGAATGGTGCTCCTTGGTGCCAGAAACTTGGGTTCGTTCTGTCTTGCAGCCTCTCCATGCAGGAATTCCATGTTCGGGTCAGCCCATGGTCTAAGACAAATGCTGGAATTTCAGCAGTTCCATTCACATTCCAGACAGCAAGAAGGAGCAGATGATTGCCAAAAAGTGCACTCCTTTCCTTTAGGAACACTTTCTAAAAGTTTTACTTTCTTCCTGCATCCCGGTGTCTAGGAACTGGTCACATAACCATATCTAGCTACAAGGAAAACTAATAAATACAAAAGCTGATAATTACTCCTCAACATTCCTGTGCCTACTAAAAATCATAATTATTGTAGAAATTGGATATTGAAGACAATGAAGAGTATTTGCCACACCATTTGAACAGGGCAGTGTTTGTCGAATCTCGTGAAGCTCATAGTCATCCATTCCAAAGACATCCGTGTGTGCTTATCATGTACGAAGCACTGTGCTAGGGCTTGAGATTAAAATGTTGAGAATGACACACTTGGTCTCTGTGCTCGTGGAGTTTTAGGCTAACAGGAAAGGTGGGGATTCAAGACCTAATGAAACATATTTGAATATTACTAAAAGCTAAGAGACTGTGAAGAGGGAAATTATCACATGTTCTGAGAATGTTTCACGGAAGGACTTTGCCAAGCCAGGGCAGGATGATGATGATCTAAGAAGGCTTTCCTGAGGACATGATACATGTACTCAGATCCAAAGGATGAATGGGAATATGCAAAGGAGAGGCTAGAGTGGGAATATCAAAGAAGACAGCATACACACAAATCTCACAGTGAAAAGAATAATAATCCAGTTAAGAAACTGAAAGATCTTTATGGCTGGAATACAGCAAACAAGGGGGAAAGCAGGAGAAAATGAGACTAGAAAGGTTCTCAAGGTTAAAATAATGTAGAGTCAAATGCAGGCCACATACAGTTATTTGTGTCATTAAAGGGTTTGAGGCAGAGAGCAACGTGACCTGTTTTATACATTGAAAAAATGTTCTAAATGCAATGTAGAAAACAACTGGATGAGTGTAAAAGGAGACTATGCTGGAGTTCAGGCAAGGTGGGAGAGAGAGCAATGTGGACAGAATCAAGAGATATTCAAGAGATTAAAAACAGTAAGTCTTGATGATAATTTAGATAAGAAAGAATGAAGGGAAAAGAGGAGTTGAAGGTGATTCCCACATTTCCAGATTGTACAAATGGATGGATGGTGGACCATTTATTTTCTGAAAAAGAGAAATATCAAATACCAATTAGGGGCGAGATGTTGATTTTTAGTTTGATTTAAGAGCCTTGAGTTTGCAGTGCCTTTCTGACGTTCAAGTAGGCATTTCAGGTAGGCACTTAAACATACAAATCTGGAACACCGAGAAAATAGCAAGCTTAGAGATACAGATTTGAGAGGTTTTTGCACATACGTAGTTGGTAACTAAACCACAGTTTCAGAGAGGAGCCCCTACAGAGATAGCAGGGAGAGAGTTGAAAAAAGACAAGGATCTAGGACTTGAATATAAAAGGCAGGCAGAAGAAGGGTGGCAGAAGGCAGCAATGGAGACTGAGGAGGATGGGTGAGAAGGTAGGGCTCTGTTGGGGGTTTGTACTGTGATAGAAGCCGAGGGATTCTAAAGCACTAAACAGGCAAATTCTTCCTTGACTTCTTAAGTCAAGGAAGAGGAGGGCTGAAAGAAAAAATTGAGAATACAGAAGGGATCTGAAATGTTACTGCAAGGATGAGATGTGACAAGTATCTCTTAAAGATGGTGGTGGTGGGTGTGTCTGTGTATCTTTGTTATGCATCAATATTTGAACCATTTGGGGAGATGTCAGTCAAAGAATACAAAATTTCAGTTTGGCAGGAGGTATAAGTTCAAGAGATCTATTGTATATCACGGACGCTTAGTAACAATATATTGCATACTTGAAAAATTTCTTAGATCCTAAGTATTCCCACCACACACACAAAAAACTGTGTGAGGTAATGCAATGTTAATTAGCTTGATTTAACCATTCCACAATATACACATATATCAAAAAATTATGTTGTACAGTATAAATATATACAATTTTCATTTGTCAATTAAAAGTAAATGAACGAATGAATTAACTAAAATATTTGGATCACTCTGAAACTGAATTCTGAAATGATGCTAAAAGGACTTGACTTTGTTAAAGACAGAATTTTCTTAGAATATATGGAAATAGTAATTAGTGCCTAAAAACTGTATTCAATATTTTGATATTGACCTCAATAAAAAATGTATAATCAATTTTTGAACTTCTAGTCACTCAGGGAACAGACAGAATGGTTACTATTTGTTGTCCTAAAGCAAGGGTAGCATATGGGCTTGTCCCAGGAACAACCAGTTGGTCTTCAACTAAAAAAGTGGATATTTCCATCAGGGACATTTGCCTGGAAACCATCATGTTAGATTCTAAAAATTAAATGTGTGTCCCACCCCAACTTTGCCTTTAGTCCCTGAAAGAATGGATCTGGGGGCCAGGCGTGGTGGCTCAGGCCTGTAATCCCAGCACTTTGGGAGGCCAAGGCGGGTGGATCACGAGGTCAGGAGATCGAGACCATCCTGGCTAACACGGTGAAACCCTGTCTCTACTAAAAAAAATACAAAAAATTAGCTGGGGGAGGTGGAGGGCACCTGTAGTCCCAGGTACTGGGGATGCTGAGGCAAGAGAATGGCGTGAACCCGGGGCGGAGCCTGCAGTGAGCCGAAATTGCTCCATTGCACTCCAGCCTGGGAGGTGGAGTGAGACTCCATCTCAAAAGAAAAAAAAGAATGGACCTGGGTTTGAGAGAGGAGAATAGTGAGGGTCTTCATCTCAGGAGGAATTAAGTAGCTATTTCACTAACTCTGGGAAGAATTTGCCTTTAAAATTATACCTTTTGGAAAACTATACAATATAATTATCTTCCTTCAAAATGTGAATTATTTGATCTTTTCTCACTTCAGCTTTTCAAAATTTCGCATAAGGAGCCCTATTCAATTATCTTCTTCCATGATTAAAACATTTTAGTAGGTGTGCAACCAAATTGCCAAACTAAGACAAATCTTGTTATTTTAAAAGAACATTATAATTTCAATTGTTCTAATAATTATTATTTTATAGAGCAAATTATATATGAATGCAATTTTCAAAGCAAATGAAAACATGATAAAACAAATTCATGGTTTTCTATACTGCTACAAATTTGGATAATTTCAAAGTGATTATCTTACATTTGGCTTTTTACCTTGGAAAATATTAATATTAGAAAAACTGTGCAAAATTTTGGAATCTAGACTAAAGAACAATAGATTTTGATAATAACTGTTTACTATTCTTATTTTATTATTTCTTCTAAACCTGCTCTTTCAATCTGGAGAAGCATGTCTAGTCTCTCTCCATATTCACACTGCATATTATAACATGGTGTTAATAATCTGAATATTCCATGGCCAATCAACCTTCTTTAGACACTAATATTCATTATGAGACTGAGCTTAACAACTGTTTTTTGTTTTTGTTTTGCTTTTTTAGCTTTTAAGTTTAGGGGTATGTATGCAGGTTGGTTATATAGATAAACTCATGTCATGGGGGTTTATTGTACAGATTATTTCATCATCCAGATATTATAATCCTAGTACCCATTTGTTATTTTTCCTGATCCTCTTCCTCCTCTCACCCACCACCCTGATGTAGGGCCCAGTGTGCATTGTTCCCTTTATTAGATCATTGTTCTTATCATTTAGCTCCCACTTATAAGTGAGAACATGCAGTATTTGGTTTTCCATTCCTGCAATGGTTTGCTAAGGATAATGGCCTCCACCTCCATGCGTGTCCCTGCAAAGGACATGATCTCATTATTTTTTATTGCTGTATATATTCCATGATGTATATATAACACATTTTCCTTATCCAGTCTACTGCTCAAGGTCATTTAGGTTGATTCTGTGTCTTCACTATGTGAATAGTGCTGCAATGAACACACGTGTGCATGTGTCCTCATGATAGAACAATTTCTATTCCTTTGGGTATATACCCAGTAATGGGATTGGGGTTCAAGTGGTAGTTCTATTTTCAGTTGTTTTAGGAATCGCCACAGTGTCTTCCACAATGATTGAATTAATTTACACTAGCACCATCAATGTATAAGCATTCCCTTTTCTCCACAACCTTGCCAGTATCTGTTATTTTGTGACTTTTGAATCACAGCCATTCTGACTGGTGTGAGACAGCATCTCATTGTGGTTTTGATTTGCATTTCCCTAATGATCAGTGATGCTGAGCTTTTTTCATATGCTTGTTGGCCAAATGAATGTCTTCTGTAGAAAAGTGTTTACTCATATTCTTTGCCCACTTTTTAATGTGGTTGTTTATTTTTTGCTTGTAAATTTAAGTTCCTTATAGATGCTGGATATTAGACCTTTGCCAGATACACAGTTTGCAAAATTTTTCTCCCATTCTGTAGGTTGTCAGCTTTCTCTGTTGATAGTTTTCATTTGTTTATTTTTGTTGTTTTTGCTGTGCAGACACTCTTTAATTAGATACAATTTTTCAATTTTTGGTTTTGTCACAATTACTTTTGATGTCTTCACCATGAAATCTTTGCCATTCCTATATCCAGGATGGTGTTGCCTAGGTTGTCTTTCAGGGTTTTTATAGTTTTGAGCCTTTTTTTTTTTTTTTTTTTTTTTTTTTTTTTGACAGAGTCTCACTCTGTCACCCAGGCTGAAATGCAGTGGCGCTGATCTCAGTTCACTTCAATCTCTGCCTCCCGAGTTCAGGCAATCCTCCTGCTTCAGCCTCCCGAGTAGCTGGAACTACAGGCTCGTGCCACCATGCTTAGCTAACTTTTTGTATTTTTTTTTTTTTTCGTAGAGACGGAGTTTCACAGTGTTAGCCAGGATGGTCTCGATATACTGTCCTTGTGATCTGCCTGCCTCAGCCTCCCAAAGTGCTGGGATTACAGGCATGAGCCACCGCGCCAGGCCAGTCTTGGGTTTTGGGCTTTACTTTTAAATGTTTAATCCATGTTGGGTTGATTTTTGTACATGGTGGAAGGAAAGGGTCCAGTTTCAATCTTCTGCGTATGGCTAGCCAGTTATTCCAACACCATCTATTGAATGGGGAGTCTTTTCCTCATTGCTTGTTTTTGTCAGCTTTGTTGAAGATCAGATGGATATAGGTGTGTGACATTATTTCTGGACTCTCTATTCTGTTCCTTTGGTCTACATACCTGTTTTTGTGCCAATACCATCCTGTTTTGGTCACTGTAGCCTGCAGTATAGTTTGAAATTGGGTAGCGTGATGCCTCCTGCTTTGTTCTTTTTGTTTAGTATTGCCTTGGCTACTCAGACCCTTTTTTATTCTATATGAATTTTAAAATAGTTTTTTTCTAGTTCTGTGAAAAATGCCATTGGTAGCAGCTGGTTTTTGTTTGTTTGTTCATTTGTTTTTGAAACAGAATGTTGTTCTGTGCCTTAAGTTTGAAAATCTTCCAAAATTTTCTGTCCTTTTGCTGAATATGTGGTCTATTGGTCATAATGCAGCCACTGAATTCCCTGTTAACATGCATATCGTGGGTTCTTTCTATTCAGTATGCACAGAAGTTGCTCTCTTGAAAATGAGTAGTCCAGTAAAATGCCCTTTGCAGAGTTATATCCCATTTTTCTAGAAATAAATTCTACCAAATATTAGCACAACTGAATAACACTTTTAACAATGTTTAAACTATTGCCTTTTTAGTTGAAAGCAAACATAAACTCAGCTGAAATGTCTTAAGTTCAAATGCACTAATTTTCAATTTCATATCAAATTTCAGAATACTTTTAGGTTTCTATTCAGCACTTCCGTTTTCATACATAAGCAACAGAGTATCACTAAAACTCATTTGGGTGGCATGTCTCTCGTATAAGTAAAGGTAAAGACTAAGGACAAGTAAGTTCTTTATTTTTGATCAGAGTGAATGGTAAAATAGTAAAGATCAGTAGTTCCTGGAAAAGGAGAAATTTTTTTTTCAGCAGGAGTTTACAAATCTACTTGGCCATTGAACATTTTTCACAGATGACATCAAAGGTATTATTCACATAAATGCATGGAAATTTTTTTCTGACGTATGTAGGTGTTATTATGTTAAATAAAACACAGACCTACTTAAACATCACTTAATTCATGGTAGGCCTTTCAACAAGCTGGCCAGATTTGGTTGATGTTTCAAGAACTACTAAAATTTCAACCGAGTGAATGTCTGTGAAATGTTCTGAAATTTAAAAGAGCTGTTGAATGTGTGCAAAGATTTAGCTATAGGGATGTTCAATGAATCGCTGATTAGCACAATGAAAATGTGAAACAACCTAAATAAGCAATAATAGGAGTTTGATTAAATACATTATACTGTATCCATAATAATTTGGCCCTTTTGGTTGCAAGAATCACAGATACAGTCAGTCAATTTCAAAATAATAGGTGCTTTTGCAAAGAAGCATTAGCATCTCTGCTGCAAGACATAGCCCTAACTCCTACCCTTCTTCTGTCAAGGTGGTCTATTGGTATAAATTTTAAAGACACCAGTGCCCCCTGTTTTTCCCTAACTTAGCAGAGAAGATCTGACAAACTTATTCAGTCACTATCATTTATGAAGCATCTCCTGTATTCACAATGTGTGGGCAA
Organism: Rhinopithecus bieti; assembly: GCF_001698545.2. Taxonomy (NCBI): domain Eukaryota; kingdom Metazoa; phylum Chordata; class Mammalia; order Primates; family Cercopithecidae; genus Rhinopithecus; species Rhinopithecus bieti. The sequence goes on from NW_016803311.1 coordinate 3,130,912, forward strand.
GAGGCTGATATGGGGTAATAGACTTTCCCAACTATAATAGGGTAAGAGTGATTGTAGCTATCAAAAATATGACAGATCTTTCAAAAGTATGTGAAATTACTCATTTAATGATGACCCATAAGTCATGATTTTCTACTGTTTGGCATAGCTTCACAAAACACAATTTTCATATGTACTGAAAACTAAAACAAAGGAAAAGTATGAAAATGTTTGTGTAACTGAGCTGACATGACATCAGTCATAAAATCTCTGCTTGGCAATCTCATCTGTCATTCTTTCAAAAATAACTTATTTATTAATGTCAACAGTGATGCTGCTTTGCACTCTATTGAATATAAATCTCTTGTTCTTTTGGCATTTTGGCTAAGGTTGGCTAAATTATCTTAGTAAATAAATTAGCAAAGCACTTTTTTTTTCTTTTTGGCAATCTCTCTATAATTCCTCTTTACCTGTGTCAGTTTTTCTCTTTTCCTCATATTTCACAAATATATATCACCATTGGTTCTTCTTTCTCTTGATTTGGAATTCCTGAGAAATGTTGTTCCGTAGTAACCAGTATTCTAAGGTTAGATGAAATAACCAGGCCTTAGTGAGAAATTATTGTTCAGTACCATGGATAGCAGAACACTTATTTCTCCAAATACTAACACATACTCCTCCAAATTGTAGCTGCCTTATCACTGAAAACATTCCTATCAACATGTCTTTGGCTCAGGCTATTATTTTCAGGCCAAGAAGTTCTAGTCAGACTAGCCAGATTGGCTATCCTTTTTAAACTATCTGTGGCAAAAGATCAAGGTTTTCCCCTGCTCGATCTACTGTGTACCAATATGTTCATCAAAATAAATTTATAAAAGTTAAAGCAAACACACAAAATACAAGCAGTAATTTCTTTTTATTATTACATAAAAAACAAACATAATATAGTCTGGCAAATTGCTATGACAGTTTTAAACAGCCCTGTGATGGCATCCGGTTGATAAAAGTGAGTGAAGCCCCAGTATGTGAGAGAGGCAGAGAGTTTCCCTCTGTGACTTACCTTTCCACTGGAGATTCAAGAAACCCAGGCCAAGAGAGCACTTTGCTTCTCCTAAGCCCTGGTTAACTTAGGGAGAGTTTTGGAGATGCTGTGAAGGAAAAACACCAGGAAAAGTGGCAAACATTTTCTCAGACCCTGGATGAGAGCAGGATGCCATTTTAAATCTGGGTGCATACAAAGTCAGCCATTCTTTGGTGCCCTAGCAGCATGGCTACAGAGGCACTTCAGTCTTAGGCCAGAGATTAAAGCATCTTCTCTGGAGTGGGGTGGGGGCCTCCACAGCCAGAACTGTGAAAAAGTGTCTCAGCAGTAATCTCTGGAATTGTGCTCTCCCCCATCACAGGCAGGAGGAGAGCTGCTACAGTTGCGGTTTCTTCTGAGCAGCAAGACTTGCAGCCAAGGCCAGCTTGGCAATCTGGAACTGATCTGTGTATGCCATTGCTGAGTGCCGCATCTTCCTCCCCTGAGATTGTGGTACAAGAGAGCCCTCTCTGCTCCATCCCTAGGCAGAAATCTGGGTATTTGGAACACCTGCTTGTCTGAACCAGCAGCCTGAGCCACATCACCCTTCCTTGACATCTATTGTGGTACAGAGAGGGTCTCTCTGCTCCATGCCCAGCCAGATCTCTAAGCATTCAGAGCACCCATTCACCTGGTTCGGCAGCTGGAGCCACCTATCCTTCCTGTGCAAAGACTGGTGCAGAGGAACCCTCTCTGCTACATGCCCAGGAAGATCTCCAGACATTCAGAGCACCTGCTTGCTTAGTTTAGCAGCCAGAGTCACCCCACCCTTCCTATGCAGAAATCTTTGTGCAGCAGGGCTCTCTCCAGACTTTTGGGGCATTGCTCACCAAAAGTCTCCAGACTTTTGGGGCATTGCCCACCAGGACCATCAAGACTGTCCAAAGATCTTGGTGCAAGGAAGACCTCTCTGTTCACACTCAGGCAGATCGCCAGACATTCTGAGCATCCAGTCATCTGGTTCAGCAACCTGAGCTGCCCCACCATTTATGGACATAGATCATGGTATAGCAAGACCCTTTCTGCTCCATGCTCAGGCAGATCTCCCGGCATCTAGAATACCTGCTTGCCTGGTGTTCTAAACACAGAACTTGGAGCAAAGGAGGTTTCCTGAATCCACATTTAGACACACCTCTGGGTGTCTGGTAGCCACCTACTGGATTCTCACTTGGTACTGGTGCTTGTGCCTGCATCAGGGGACCTACAGGCAGACCTGCCCAACTGGTCCCATCCTTTGTGGGTCCTGCCCCCACAGGGCTGAGCAGGGACCTCAGACCAATGTGTATTCTATGAATCAACCCATTGCCTGGGGCAACAGAGAACTTCCACCTCTAAACACAGATCAAGTACATACCCAGCCACTTTGGCCACAGCTGGCTCTTACCTATAAGTGCTATCTACAGGCTTGTAGGACAAACTCCACAGCCCAATATAAAACCTGTTGAAAGAAGCGCATACTGCTACAGAAGCAAAACTGAAAGACCCTACTCAGCATTCTTTACAGTCACACCCCATAGGGAGTAGGGAAGGGAAAGAGAATAATAGTAATTATATTTGTTATAAGGAAAGAAAGATAAAGGAAAAGTCCTACCTGTATAAAAAAAATACAAAATACAAAAATTAGAAGTGCCAGTGTCTCCAGGTGAGAAGCAACCAGCACAAGAATTCCAGCACCATGAAAACCTGAATGCAGTGAAACCACAAAAGATTCTCCAGCAATGGTCCCTAGCCAAAATAAAAACTCGGAAATAATAAATAAAAATTCAAAGCATGGATTGCAAGGAAGCTCATTCAGATCCAAGGCAAGGTTGAAAATCAACAAAAAGAAATTTCTAAAGCAACCAAGAAGGGAATGAAAAGATAAATATCTTAAAAAGAAATCAATCAGAGCTTCTGGAATTGAAAAACTCACCTAAGGAATTCCAAAATACAAATGATACAAATGAAACCTTTATCAATTGACTGAACCAAGCAGAAGAAAGAATTTCAGAGATTGAAGACTGTTTTTTTGAACTAACCCAATATGGCAAAATAAAAAAGAAGAATTTTAAAATGAGCAGTCCTCATGAAATATGGGGTTATGTAAGATGACTAAATGTATGAATTATTGGCATTCCTGAGAGAGAAGGAAAAAGCAAACAACCTGGAAAATATAGTTGAAAGAATAATTCAAGCAACATGCCCAATCTAGCTAGGAAGATAGATGTCCAGACACAGGACATTCTGAGAATACCTGTGAGACACTACACAAAACAAATATCAAGTCATGTAGACTACAAACCATGTAGTCCCCAGACTGACCGAGGTCAACACTAAAGAAAAAACTTTAAAGACTGCTAGAGGAAAAAGGACAGATCATGGACAAAGGGAACCCCATCAAGCTAATAGAGGACTTGTCAGCAGAAAGCTTACAAGCCAGGAGAGACTGGAGCCTATTTTCAGCATTCTTAAAGAAAAGAAATTCCAACCAATAATTCTATATCTCAACAAACTAAGGTTTATAAGTGAAAGAGAAATAAAATATTTTCCAAACAGGCAAGTCCTAAGGGAATTCATTACCACTAGACCAGCCTTAAGAGAGATCCTTAAGGGAGTTCTAAATACAGAAATGAAAGAAGGATACCTGTGACCACAAAAACACACTGAAGTACACAGTCTGCAGACCATGTAAAATAACTACATGATAGAAACTACAAAGCAACCAGCTAACAACTTCATGGTAGAATCAAAACTTCACTTATCAATATTAACTTTAAATGTTAATGGTCTCAATGTACCACTTAAAAGACACAGAGTGGCAAGGTGGATAAAAATACAAGAGTTGCTTCTTCTCCAAGAAAACACCAAATGGTGGATGATGCCTGTGCAGCGAGGGGGCCAGGAGGCCCCAGGAGCCCTGGGATGGGGAACCGCCGTGGCTTCCACGGATGTGTCAGCAGTGGCATCTGGGCTGTGGTCGCAGCCGTGGACGGGACTGGGGCTGAGGCCACGGAGCTCCCTGAGGCAAGGCCAAGGATGACTGGATGCCCGTCACTGAGCTGGGCCTCCTGGTCAAGGACAAGAAGATCAGGTCCCTGGAGGAGATCTATCTCTTCTCTCTGCCCATCAAGGAATTTGAGATCATTGACTTTTTCTTGGGGGCCTCTCTCAAGGACAAGGATTTGAAGATTATAATGGTGCAGAAGCAGACCCACATCGGCCAGTGCACCAGGTTCAAAGCATTTGTTGCCATCGGGGACTATGATAGCCATTTCAGTCTGGGTGTTAAGTGCTCCAAGGAGGTGGTCACTGCCATCTGCAGGACCATCATCCTGGCCAAGCTCTCCATTGTCCCCATGTGCAGAGGCTACTGGGGGAACAAGATCAGCAAACCCCACACTGTCCCTTGCAAGGTGACAGGCCGCTGTAGCTCTCTGCTGGTGCACCTCATCCCCGAGTTCAGGGACACTGGCATCGTCTTGGCCTCTGTGCCCAAGAAGCTACTCATGATGACTGGTATCGACGACTGCTACACCTCAGCCAGAGGCTGCACTGCCACCCTGGGCAACTTTGCCAAGGCCATCTTTGATGCCATCTCTAAGACATACAGCTACCTGACCCTCGACCTCTGGAAGGAGACTGTATTCACCAAGTTTCCCTATCAGGAATTCACTGACCACCTCTTCAAGACCCACACCAGAGTCTCCATGCAGAGGACCCAGGCTCCAGCTGTGGCTACAACATAGGGTTTTTATACAAGAAAAATAAAGTGAATTAAACCTGAATAAAAAATATACAAGACTCATCAGTCTGCTGTGTTCATGAAACCCATCTTACATGTAAAGACACCCATAGGCTCAAAGTACAGGGTTGGAGAAAGATCTACCATGCAAACAGAGAAGAAATAAAAGCAGGGGTCACAGGCCAGGTGCAGTGGCTCACACCTGTAATCCCAGCACTTTGGGAGACCAAGCAAACAGATCGCTTGAGCCCAAGAGTTCAAAACAAGCCTGGACAACATAGGAAGACCCCATCCCTTAAATTAAAAAAAAAAAAAAGCAGGGGTCGCTATTCTTCTATCTGGTAAAACATACTTTAAAAAAACAACAGTAAAAAAAGACAAAGAAGGGCATTACATAATGATAAGGGTTCAATTCGACAAGAAGACTGGACTCTCATAAATATGTATGCATCAACTTTGGAGCAACCAGATTTATAAGCCTGCTAAAAGACTTAGACAACCACACAATAATGGTAGGGGTCTTCAACCCCCAAATGACAGCACTAGAAGGTCATGAAGGCAGCAAACTAACAAAGAAACTCTGAACTTAAACTCAACACTTGACCAAGTAGACCTAAAGAAGGTCTACAAAACACTCAACCCACAAACCACAGAGTATGCATTCTTCTCATCTGCACATGGAACATACTCCAAGATTGACCGCATGCTCTACCATAAAGCAAGTCTCAATGAAATAAATATCAGATCAACCATACTCTCAAACCACAATGGGATAAAAACAGAAATCAATACCAAGAAAATCTCTTAAAACTACACAATTACATGGAAATTAAACAACTTGATCCTCAATGACTTTTGGGTAAACAATGAAATCAAGGCAGAAATTTAAAAATTCTTTGAAATAAATGAAAACAGAGATACAACATACCAAAATCTCTGGGATTCAGCAAAAGCAGTATTAAGAGGAAAGTTTATAGTGGTAAATGCCTACCTCAAAGAGTTAGAACGATCTCAAATTAACGATCTAACATCACATATAGAAGAACTAGAAAAACAAGAACAAACTAACCCCAAAAGTTATCAGAAGAAAAGAAATAACTAAAACCAGGGCAGACATTGAGAATAAAATTGAGACCCAAAAAATTCATACAAAGTATCAACAAAACTAAAAGTTGGTTACTTGAAAGAATAAACAAGATCAGAAATGACAAAGATCAGCACAATCAGAAATGACAAAAATGACATTACAACTGATCCCACCAAAATATAGAAAGTCCTCGGAGACCATTATGAACCCCTCTACACACAAAAAGTAGAATATCTAGAGGAAATGATAAATTCTTGGAAACACACAATTTCCCAAGATTGAATCAAGAAGAAATTGAAACATTGAACACACCAATATCAAGTTCTGAAACTGGACCAGTAATAAAATAAAAACTACCAACCAATAAAAGCCCCAGACCAGACAGATTTACAGCCAAATTCTACCAGATGTACAAAAAACTTGTACCAATTCTACTGCAGCTATTTCAAAAAATCAAGAAGGGAGTCCCTTCTAACACATTCTAAAAAGCCAGTATCAGGCCAATACCAAAACCTGGCAAAGACACAATGAAAAAAAAGAAAATTACAGGCCAATATTCCTGATGAACATAGATGCAAAAATCTTCAACAAAATGCTAGCAAACTGAATTCAGAAACACATTAAAAAGCTAATTCACCATGATCAAGTAGGTGTCATTCCTGCCATGCAAGGTTGATTCAATGTACACAAATCAATAAATGTGACTCACCATCTAAAGAATTAAAAACAAAAACAATATGATCATCTCAGACACAGGGAATGCTTTTGATAAAATCCAACAACTTTTGTGATAAAACCCTCAACAAACTAGGCATCAAAGGAACATACTTCAAAATAATAAGAGCAATCTATGACAAACCCACAGGCAGCATCATACTGAATGGGCAAAAATTGGAAGCATTCCCTTTGAGAAATGGAAAAAAACAAGGATGCCCACTCTCACCACTCCTATTCAATATAGTACTGGAATTGGTAGCCAGAGAAATCAGGCAAGAGAAAGAAATAAAAGGCAACCAAATAGGAAAAGAAGTCAAACTATCTCTTGTCATGGACAATATGATTCTATACATTGACAACCCTAAAGACTCCACCAAAAGCCTCCTGGAACTGATAAACTACTTCAGCGAAGTTTCAGGATACAAAATCAATGTTCAAAAATTAGTAGCATTTTTATACACCAATAACATTCAAGCTGAGGGCCAAAACAAAAATGCAATCCCATTTACAATAGCCACACACACACACACACAAAATACCTGGAAGTACATCTAAACAAAAGAAGAACCACAAAACACTGCAAAAAGAAATCAGATGACACACACAAACGAAAAAACATTCCATTCTCATAGATTAGAAGAATCAACATCATTAAATTGGCCATACTGCCCAAAGCAATCTATACTTTTAATACTACTCCTATCAAGCTACCAACATCATTTTTCACAGAACTATAAAAAAAAAAACTATTCTAAAATTTATACAGACCAAAAAAGAGTCCAAATAGTCTAAGCAATCCTAAGCAGAAAGAACAAAGCCAGAGGCATCACATTACACAACTTCAAACTACACTTTATGGCTACAGTACCAAAACAGCGTGGTATTCTTACAGAAACAGATACGTAGACAAATAGAACAGAATAGAGAACCCATAAATAAAGTCTGTGCCATCTGATGTGTAGAACACCTAAAGCCATCTGATCTTTGACCAAGCTGACAAAAATAAGCAACGGGGAAAGAATTGCCTAGTCAGTAATAAATAGTACTGGGATAGCTGTCCAGCCATATGCAGAAGAATGAAACTGGATCCCATATAAAATATACAAAAGTTAACTGAAAATTGATTAAAAATTTAAACATAAGACTTCAAACTACAAGAATTCTAGAAGAAAACCTAGGAAACACCAATCTGGTCATCGGCCTAGGGAAAGTATTAATGACAAAATTCTCAAAAGCAATTTTAACTAAAACAAAAAATGACAAGTGGACCTAGTTAAACTAAAGAGCTTCTACACACCAAAAGGAACTATCAACAGAGTGAACAGACAACCTAGAGAAAGGGAGAGAATGTTCACAAACTGCGTCTGACAAAGTTCTAATATCTAGAATCCATATGAAACTTAAACAATTGAACAAGCAAAAAACAAATAACCCCATTAAAAATAGGCAAAATACATGAACAGACACATCTCAAAAGAAGACACACAAGAAACATGAAAAGATGCTCATCATCGCTAATCATCAGAGAAACGCAAAACAAAACCGCAACGAGATAGCATCTCATACCAGTCAGAATGGCTGTGACTAAAACATGAGAAAACAGCAGATGTCGGCGAGGCTGTGGAGAAAAGGGAATGCTCCTACACTGTTGGTGGGAATGAAAGTTCAGCCACTATGGAAAGTAGTTTTGAGATTTCTCAAAGAAGTTAAAACAGAAGTGTCATTTGACCCTGCAATCTCATTAATGGGTATATATCCAAGAGAAAACAAATCATTCTACCAAAAAGACACCTGCACTCACATGTTCATCGCAGCACTATTTGTGATAACAAAATCAAGGAATTAACCTAGGGGCCTATGAGCAGTTGAATGGATAAAGAAAATATGGCACATATAGACCATGGAATACTATGCAGCCATAGAAGAGAACAAAATTATGTCCTTTGCTGCAACATGGATGCAGCTGAAGGCCATTATCCTAAGCAAATTAACACAGGAACAGAAAACCAAGTCCTGACTATTCTCACTTATAAGTGGCTGATAAACATCCACTACTTACAGACATAAAGATGGCAACAATAGACAATGGGGACTACTCCAGGGGAGAGGGAGAGAGGAGGGCAAGGGTTTAAAAACTAGCTGTTGGGTACTGTGATTAATACCTAGGTGATGGGATCATTTGTATCCCAAACCTCAGCATCACACAGTATATCCTGATAACAAACCTGTGTATGTACCCCAAATCAAAATAAAATCAAAAAAGGAAAAAAGAAGTTTTAAAGGCAAATCCTCCATTGATATACTTACTTTGTTACGTATAACGACATAGACAATTTGTTCCCCTCCTCCGCCCAAATTTGTTTGCCGAAACATAATCCCCGATATGACAATATTTGAAGGTAAAGCCTTCAGGAGGTGATTTGTTCCCTTATAAAAGAGGTCCCAGAGAGATCTCCCTCCCCTTCCACCATGTGATGACACAGCAAAATGATGGCCATCTATAAACCAAGAAATGGGTCCTCATCATGCACCAAATCTAATAGTGCCCTGATCTTTGACTTCCCAGCTCCCAGAGCTGTGAAAAATAAATTTCTGTTGTTTATAAGCTATCTAGTCCATTTTTTTTATAGCAAGCTGAACAAACTATAATAGATGACTTATAAACAGTTTTCAGACTGGCCTTATTCCACAGACCAGTCTTTGAATAGTAATCACTAAAAAATTAGGACTTCTTGTCTCTCAATGGGTTCTACAATTAGAAACCACAATAATGTTTCAAGTACCCAAAAAATATGATATAAGGCAGTCACTTAAAATGAATATAAGCAAAGAATATTTATTGACGTGCTAAGTTTTTTCCATACATTAATGGGAAAAAGCATATTAGAAAGCAACAAGATCCCACTTTTATTAAAGAACAACAGCAGGTTGAAAGAGTCAGAAAGTATAAAGGTGGTTACTTCTGGGTAATGGACTTACAAGAATTTTATTTTCCTTTGTTGTTAATGTTTTATTAGCTATATATGCTAATTTGTATAGTGGTCATATATTTCTTTTATCTAAATATTAGGACTCATTGAAATGGATTATTATTTTAAAATTGATTATTTATTCAATATTTTTATATTTCAATCTAGGGTCTGTTACTGAGTCCCTATGTGCTTTTATAAATGGCTGGATAGGCACCTCTGTAAATAAAGTACATAGCCTTAGAGCCTGACACAATGTAAGTGCACAGTAAACATTTATTGTAAGAAAATGAAAGGAGTGAAGTTCTTTGGTTCTTATTTTTAAAGCATTGAGTGTCAAAAATGTATTTGGTTGAGTACCATCAATTTCATGTGGCCTAACCTAATGTTAAGTGGAGTTACAGCTAAGTAAAATGTTCCGTCCTGCTTTGAGTTAACAACCAATCATGCGCTTACACCAAATGGTGGATAATCATTACTTTTATTTTATAAAAATGTAGTTTGGTATCTCCATTTAGAAAAAAAATTACTTCATTAAAGTGAATCAACTTAAATTGACTTGGATTTGTTACTCTACATTTCTGCTTGATTTCCTTATTGTAAATTATGTTCAATAAATTAATCCTTATCTCCCTAGGCCAGGTCTGGAACAAAACTCAGCCAAATATTAAAATGGGAGGATGGAAACAGTTCAACTGAAACATATTAGCAAAATCTAAGTTAGATGAATTTATGCTTTTTAGGATGCAGAGCACTCATGAAATTGACATTTGTAAAGCAGCATTTGTAGCATATTGATTAAAAATATTCAATATATGGATTTTTAAAAATAGTGAATCACTCATTACTCTAATGCCTCGTTAATATAGTGTCAATCTATTCGGAACAATGCATAATAGCAGCGCACTTTCTCAGCATGTTATTCTATTGTTCAATTTGAACAACAACAACAACAACAAATAATCCCAAGCCTTTTCCTTAAATTTTGGGGGTTTGTTTTCCAAATTATACAGGTTTTGTGGTACTAGAAGTTTAAATTTTACTAATGTAAACTACATTTCTCTAACTAAAGACTCATGGTCAATGTAAAGAAAATTATTATTATAGAAGAAATTGAATCAGAAAAACACCTTTCAAAATCTCCTAGTTCCCTGCCCTATCCACCAAAGAGATAGAAGGCAAGGAGGTCACCACAAGATACTCAGAGCAGCATTTGCTGCAGCAACTAAAATAATGGGAGACTCATTTCATTCTTCCTTATGTACCTGGAAATATAAGTAGGAAAACATATTTTATTTTATCAATTAAAGTATTTTATTCTAATATTTGCTAGGGACAGGAAGACAGAACAGGGAAGAAGGCAAATATATGATGCCCGATGGATTCTTTTGAATAAAATTCCACAGGGAAAGTTCCTAGTTCTGGGAAAAAATCATTTTCAACATACAGTGTAGCAAGTTACTTGGGATGTCATAAGTAGATAGCAAGTCAGTAAAGTTGTAATAGAGTCCTTTTTTCTATAGGGTAAATACATATAAGTAGGAAAGATATTAATTTTATTTTATTAATTAATTAAAACATTTTATTTGTATAAAATATTTTATTTTTTATAAAATACAAGTAGGAAAAGATGTCCTCAAAATCCATCTCACTCTGCCAGCAGGGAGTGTTTGAGGAAAAGTCTACCCTCAGCAGGGAAGCTTGGAAAGAGTTGGCCAAGTTGCAATTATGTCAAGAACGTAACACCTGCAGAGAGCACATATTACTCATATTTGGGATACTCATGACACATCATCTAGCCCCGTCCTCCCTGCATGTTAGCACACAGTGAGCACACCCACTTTCCAGTGACTTCTTGGTATTTTGCTTACTGAAGCCTACATTCAGCATATGAATCATCTAGCCCTCTGCAAAGAGCTGCCTGGAAAGAATAAGGTTTTAGAGAACCAGCCCTATGGATTGATCATTGGTTCTGACCACACAACTATTATGACAAGTGAAATAGAATAACAACAAATGGCTATGATTTTTTTTCTTTGTGGATGGATTTTATGGGGGGTGGCAGTAGAAAGTATAAATGACATACAAGAAAGAATATTAAGCTCCAAAATTGTGCTTAAGTAAATCTGGAATAAAAAACTGCAGCAGATTCTTATTGCTCATTTCCAGCCCCTTTGCAGAGAATAAAAAGGCAAAGAAATGTGGGTGAAAAGCAAGGAATTTGCCACCTTAGCTTTGAATACCATTTCATTTATGAGTTTAATTGCTTCCCCACCAGTCTTCACTAATTTCACTTGATCTCCATCAAGAAAGATGGAGAAGGTTTTGATGAGCAAGGCAGCACTGACAAAATTAGATGTAGGATTAAAAAAGAAAACCAACCCATAATGTAAGGAATTACTAAATTTAAAGACAACTAATGAATTCCTGGGCAAGCATGATGGATGCATTCAAACATAGATTCGTGAATTTGCCACAATCCTATGCCTCATAACTATGACTTTTCACCAAAAAGCAAATTTTTAAGAGCCAAATTTGCCATCTATGTTAGTTGGTTACATCTTATAGTCTTTGAACAAAAAGGACAATTATAGACACATTGAGTTCCTGGCTCTTTGGAAACTAATGGTTTCATTCTGTGCAGATTAATGGTCAAATTCATCAGGTTCATTTCAAAAAAAAAAATCCCCTGTATAAGGGAAATTGTGGATTTCATGTCAGTCTTCTCAGGAAATATTTATTTTATTTTGAAATATAATTCCAGTTGATCTGCCTAGCAGAAACAAGTGAAATTGCTTCTGTTATCATTGAGATAGAGTGATTTCCATTTTCAGATATTCTAAATGGCATTTACTTATGGTAACTGTAACAATAGAGTAACACATTTACAGCAATATGATAACAATATAGAACTACTCTGAAACATATGCCGTATATCTCATTTCTTAGCCTATAAGACACTGAAATGCCAAACATTCCATACATGTGTACTTCTCCTACTTACCACATTCCAGGTAACTTTCTTACACTGTATGTTAAAAATGATTTTTTCCTAATACTAGAAACTTTCCCTATGGAATCTTACTCAAAAGAATCCACCTGGCATTATATATTTGCCTTCTTCTCTATTCTATCTTCCTGTTCCTAGCAAAAAAAAAGCACTGATTAAGAAGGAAGTGCGATAAGGAACAGAAAATAGCATTATCTGCCTGCACTTATAGAAAAGTCTTGCACTGTAACTATTCATCAGACATTTGTTGGATGTTTTCCACAATCACCTCATACCTGTTAGGAGGGCTATTATCCAAAAGCCAAGAGAAAACAAGTGTGCGCAAGGTTGTGGAGAAAAGAGAACCCTTGCACACTGTTGATGGGAGTGTAAATTGCTACAGCCATAGGGAAAACAGTATGGAGAACTCTCAAAAAATTAAAAATAAAACTACCATACAATCCAGCAATCTTTTATCTGGGCATATGCCCAAACAAAATGAAACAAGCAACTCCAAGAGATGTCGGCTCTTCCATGTTCACTGTAGCATTATTCACAATAGCCAAGACATAAAAACAATCTCAGTTTCCGTTGATCAAAAAATGGATTAAAATAATTGGGGTACTATGTATATATACAATGGAATATTATTCATCCTTAAGGATGAAGAAAGTTCTATAATGTATAACAACATGGATGAACCCAAAGAACAAGACATTACGCTGAGTGAAATAAGCCAGACACAGAAGGACAAATACTATATGGACTTACTTGTATGTGGAATCTGAAAAAAAAAAAGGTGAATACATATAGAATATTGATAAAAGAAAAACTTTGGCAGAATTAAATTTAAAGTTTAACTGAGCAAAGAACAATTTGCAAATCAGGCAGCCCCCAGAATCACAGTAGATTCAGAGACTGCAGCGCAACCACGTAGTGAAAGAAGATTTATAGACAAAAAAAAAAAAGGAAATTATATACAGAAATCAGCAGTGAGGTACAGAAACAACTGGATTGGTTCCAGGTTGGAATCTGCCTTATTTGAATACAGTTTGAACACTTAGCAGTCTATGAGTGGCTGAAGTATGGCCGCTGGGATTGGCCAAGACGCAGTTATTGCTACAGGTGCATACTCCTAAGCTTGGTTTTCAGTTTTGTCTGACTTTTAAGTTAGGTTACAGTTCATCCACATGGACTCAAATATAGAAATATGGAGTCCTTCTCTGGCCATATTTAGTTTTCTTTAACAGTATAAGGGTGCATACCATGGGCAGGGAAGAGGAAGAAATGAGGAGACATAGGTCAAAGGGAACAAATTTGCAGTTATATAGGATGAACAGGCCAAGAGATCCACTGTACAGTAGGAGGACTATCATTAATAACATTGTATTGCAATACTGAAAATTTACTGAGAGTAGATGCTCTTACTATAGAAATAAAAATATGGAAAGTGATGGATATGTTAAATTGCTTACCTATAGTAATCATTTCATTGTGGCTATGCATAGCAAAACCTCATGTTATACACCTTACATTTATACAATGAAAATAGTATTGTACCAATGTTAATTTCTTAATTTTGGCAAATGCATCATGGTAATCTAAGATGTTACGGTAGGGCAAATTGAGTAAAGAATATACAGGAACTCTCTGTACTATCTTTGATACTCTTCTATAAGTCTAAAATTACTCTAAAATAAAATGGTTCTGTACTTAGTACTATTTGCCCCTAATAAATTTTCATCACCATTTTCACTGCCCCAGAGGATCTGACTAAGTCACCTCCAAGGCTCCTTTTAATTTTAAATTGATGATTTATGATTCAAGTAAGGATCACTTCCTGTGTGAAACATTCTTTTATTTATCCAGCTAAATACAATCTCGTTTTCTTAGTCCCCTTCCCTTTTTCTTGTCATGCTCTATATGTTATACATCTATGTCCATGTCTTATGGCTCCTATTATATTTGCTAGTTCTCTAAGTGATGCTGCATTTTTGACTTGATATTTCCTACAGTCCTATGGCAGTGGCCTGCATTCAGGAAATTCCCTCTGAAATTGAATGAATTACAAAAGCAACATTCCTGCCAATAAAGAGGTTTTGTACTATGAGGTATTTACCAGTTTTTTCTCTCCTGAATATTAGAGACCCTCTACCAGAAGTAGCTTAAGGAAACAACTCTTTCCCAGTCTCTATTCAGATCCTCTCTACCTTCGCTTTCTAGCCCGTCATCCTGTGTTGGCCAAAATGATTTGACAACATTATAGAAACCTGTCGTTATACCAGGAACACAATTTTTAAGCCTTTCTACCCATAATTGTTTGATTTAATTCTTAAAGTTCAGGCCAGGCATGGTGCCTCATGCCTGTAATCCCAGTACTTTGGGAGGCCGAGGCAGGCAGATCGTCTGGGCTCAGGATTTCAAGAACTGCCTGGGCAACACGGTGAAACCTCGTCTCTACAAAAAGTACAAAAATTAGCTGGGTGTGGTGGTGTGTGCCAATAGTCCCAGCTACTTGGGAGTCTGGGGTGGAAGGATTGCTTGAGCCTGAGAGGTCAAGGCCACAGTGAGCCATGATCACACCACTGCACTCTAGCCTGGGTAACAGAGTTACATGCTGTCTCAAAAAATAAGTAAATAAATAAATAAATAAATAAATAAATAAACTACCAAGCCAGCACTCCAAGAACTGCTAAAAGGAGCTCTAAATCTTGAAACAAATCCTCAAAATACATCAAAACAAAACCCCCTCAAAGCATAAGTCTCACAGGACCTCTAAAATAACAATAAAGAAAAAAAGGTATTCAGGCAACAAATAGCACAATGAATAGAATGGTACCTCCCATCTTAATACTAACATTGAATGTAAACGGCCTAAATGCTCCACTTAAATGACACAGAATGGCAGAATGGATGAGAATTCACCAAGCAAGTATCTGCTGCCTTCAAGAGACTCACCTAACACACAAAGACCATAAACTTAAGGTAAAGGGATGGAAAAAGATATTCCATGCAAATGGGTACAAAAAGCAAGCAGGAGTAGCTATTCTTATATAAGACAAAGCAAACTTTAAAGCAATAGTGTTAAAAAAGATAAAGAGGAACTCTATAAAAGGCCTTGTTCAACAGGAAAGTATCATAATCCTATATATGTATATTCATCTAATGCTGGAGCTCCCAAATTTATAAAACAATTACTATTAGACCTAAGAAATGAGATAGATAGCAACACAATAATAGTGGAAGACTTCAATATTCCACTGACAGCACTAGACAGGTCATTAAGACAGAAAGTCAACAAGAAACAATGGATTTAAACTATACCCTAGAACAAATGTACTTAACAAATATTTACAGAACATTCTCCCCATCAAACACAGAATATGCATTCTGTTCATCAGCACATGGAACATTCTCCAGGATAGACTGGATGATAGGCCACAAAACAAGTCTCAATCAATTTAAGAAAATTGAAATTATATCAAGCACTCTCTCAGACCACAGTGGAATAAAACTGGAAATCAACTCCAAAAGGAAATTTCAAAACCATGCAAATATATAGAAATTAAATAACCTGCTCCTGAATGACCATTGGGTCAACAATGAAATCAAGACACAATTAAAAATTCTTTGAACTGACTGATAATAGTGACATAACCTATCAAAACCTCTGGAATACAGCAAAGGCTGTGCTGATAGAAAACTCCATAGCCTTGAATGCCTACATCGAAAAGTCTGAAAGAGCACAAATAGACAACCTAAGGTCACACCTCAAGGAACTTGGGAAACAAGAACAAACCAAACTCAAACCTAGCAGAAGAAAAGAAATAAGATAAGAGCAGAACTAAACAAAATTGAAACAAAAAATACACAAAGATAAATGAAACAAAAAACTGTTTTTTTGAAAGGATAAATAAAACCGATAGACTGTTAGTGAGATTAACCAATGAAAGAAGAGAGAAGATCCAAATAAGCTCAAATAGAAATGAAAAAGGAGATATCACAACTGACACCACAGAAATACAAAAGATCATTCAAGGCTACTATGAACACCTTTATGTGCATAAATTAGAAAACCTGGAGGAGACAGATAAATTCCTGGAAATATACAACCCTCCTAGCTTAAACCAGGAAGAATTAGAAACCCTGAACAAGTCAAATAACAAGCAGCAAGAATGAAATGATACAAAAAAATTGTTGCCAAAAACAGAAGTCCAGTACTAGACGATTCACAGGTGAATCCTATCAGACATTCAAAGAAGAATTTGTACCAATCCTGTTGACACTATTCCACAAAATACAGAAAGAGGAAATTCTCCCTAAATCATTCTATGAAGCCAGCATCACCCTAATACCAAAACCAGGAAAGAACATAACAAAAAAAAAGAAAACTACAGACCAATATCCCTGATGAATATACATGCAAAAAGTCTTTAACAAAATACTAGCTAACTGAATACAACAGCATATCAAAAAGGTGATTCACAATGATCAAGTGGATTTCATACCACCTCACAGAGATGCAGGGATAGTTTAACATACACAAGTCAATAAAAGTGATACACCACATAAATGGAATTAAAAACAAAAAAATAAATCTTAAAGTCTAGGATTTCTGCCTTTACTACACAGAGTCAACCAACTCTATCTGCTACTTTTTCTAGGTCTAAATCTGTTTCACAATCATTACAACCCAGGAAACATAATAGGTGCAACACTCTTTTCTGACTCTTTGATAGAACATTTTCATTTGGAAAAAATCTCATTTAGTTGTCTGATATGGAAGCAGTTTCATGATTTTCCAGATCTGAGTGAGAAAAAGAATATTTAAGTCAAGATTACCCATAAAATTTTGAAACACAGAGCGCAACCCCTACGCTTGATAGAAGAATAAGATTTCAAATTTTATTTTCAAAAACCCATTATAGAAAATAATTTTTTATTTTATGTATGCCTAACAAGGAGAAAATCTGGACCGGCTAATTTTTGTATTTTTAGTAGAGATGGCATTTCACCATGTTGGCCAGGCTGGTCTCTAACTCCTGACCTCAGGTGATCCGCCCTCCTCAGCTTTCCAAAGCTCTGAGATTACAGGTGTGAGCCACCACACCTCCAGCCTGGGTGACAGAGCGAGATTCAGAAAAGAAAGAAGGAAAGAAAGAAAGAAAAGGAAAGAAAGAAAGAAAAGGAAAGAAGGAAAGAAAGAAAGAGAGAGAGAAAGAAAGAGAAAGAAAGAAAGAAAGAAAGAAAGAAAGAAAGAAAGAAAGAAAGAAAGAAAGAAAGAAAGAAAGAAAGAAAGAAAGAAGAAAGAAAGAGACAAGAAAAGAAGAGGAAGAAAGAAAGAGAAGAGAAAAGAAGAGGAAGAGGAAGAGGAGAAGAGGAAGAAGAAGAGGAAGGAGGAGGAGAAGGAAAAGAAGGGAAGGAAGGAAGGAAGGAAGGAAGGAAGGAAGGAAGGAAGGAAGGAAGGAAGGAAGGAAGGAAGGAAGGAAAGGTTTTTCCTGACTTTTTTGGTAAAACATGCCATTGTCACTTTGATAGGAAGTATGCTAAATTTGCAGATTGCACAATAAGAAGTAAGGACATTTGAACAATAATAAGTCTCCTGGTCCATGTACACAGGACACCTTTCCAATCGTTTGTATCTTTTTCTTTCATTAATGTTTTGTAGTTTTTAGTACAAGTCATTTACCACTATAATTGTTTATTCCTAAGTGTTTTATTCTTTTAAAGCAATTATAGATGGGATTGTTTCTTTTTTCTTTTCTTTCTTTTTTTTTTTGGAGAGGGAGTCTAGCTCTGTCGCCCAGGCTGGAGTGCAGTGGCCAGATCTCAGCTCACTGCAAGCTCCGCCTCCCGGGTTGACGCCATTCTCCTGCCTCAGCCTCCCGAGTAGCTGGGACTACAGACGCCCGCCACCTCACCTGGCTAGTTTTTTGTATTTTTTAGTAGAGACGGGGTTTCACGGTGTTAGCCAGGATGGTCTCGATCTCCTGACCTCGTGATCCGCCCATCTCGGCCTCCCAAAGCGCTGGGATTACAGGCTTGAGCCACCGCGCCCGGCCGGGATTGTTTCTTAATTTCCTTTTCAGATATTAAAAATGATTCATTGTTAATATTTAGAAATACAGCTGATTTTGTATGTTGATTTTGTGTTCTGTGACTTTACTGAACTCATTTGTTACTTCTAACAGTTTTTTTTTCTTTTGGTGGAAACTTTAGGGTTTTCTATATATCAGGTAATGTCATCTGCAAACAGGGACAATTTGACTTCCTCTTTTTCAGTTTGAATGCCTTGTATTTCTTTTTCTTGCCTAATTGCTCTGTCTAGGACTTCCAGAGGAGAAATACCTAATGTAGATGACAGGTTGATGGGTGCAGCAAACCACCATGGAACATGTATACTTATGTAACAAACCTGCACATTCTGCACATGTACCCCAGAGCTTATAGTATAATAATAAAAAAAAAAAAAGGGTGGTAAAAGTGGGCATCCTTGTCCTGTTCTAGATTTTAGAGAAAAACTTTCCATTTTCAGCATTGAGTATAATGTTAACTTTGAGCATTTCATGTATATCCTTTACTATATTGAGTTAATTTCCTTCTATTGCCAACTTGTTGAGAATTATCATAAAAGGGTGTGGAATTTTATCGTGTTTTTTTCTGCATTTATTGAGATGATAGTGTGGTTTTTACCCTTTATTCTATTAACGTGGTATATCACATTAGTTGATTTTCATATGTTGAATCACCCTTGCATCCCAGGGATAAATCTCACTCGGTCATGGTGTCTGATCCTTTTAATATGCTGTTGCGTTTGGTTGGCTAGCATTTTGTTGAGGATTTTTGCATTTATGTTTTTCAGGGTTATTGGCCTGTAGTTTGTTTTCCTTACAGTGTCTTTGTTTGGCATTGGTATCAGAGCCAAAGTATTTTACTTGGTATTTTATTATTTGGCCTAATAAGATGAGTTTGAAAGTATTCTGCTTCCTAGATTCTTTGGAAGAAATTGAGAAGGATTGATGTTAGTTCTTTAAATGTTTGGTAGGAGTCACCGCTGGATTTTTCTTTGTGGAGAAGTGTTTGATTACTGATTCAATATCCTTACTAGTTATAGGTATTTTCTGATTTTCTGTTGCTCAATAATTCAGTCTTGGTAGGTTGTATGTTCCTAAAAATATAGCCATGTCTTCTAGGTTATCCAGTGTACTGGTATATCATTGTTCATAGTAGCCTCATGATTCTTTTTATTTCTAAGGTATCAATTACAATGTCTCTGCTTCTGTTTTCATTTATTTGAATTCTCTCTTTTTTCCTCAGTTACACTATGGGGAAAAGTTACACTAATATCTTGTTAATCTTATCTTTTAAACAAACTAATTCATTTATGAATTTTAAAATCATTTTTCTATTTTATATTTCATTTGGTTCTGTTCTAATCTTTATTATTTTCTTCCTTCTGCTTATTTTGGGCTTAATGTATTCTTTTTCTGGTTCTTTGGGGTGTAAAATTAGGTTGTTTACTTAAGATGATCTTTTTCCCATGCTGATGCTTCCCTCCATTTCTCCTCTCTTGGACATCAGACTCCAGGTTCCTCAGCCTTTGGACTCTTGGACTTGCATCAGTGGTTTGCTTGGGGCTCTTGGGCCTTCGGCCACAGACTGAAGGTTGCACTGTTGGCTTCCCTGCTTTTGAGACTTTTGGCTTCAGACTGAGCCACTACTGGCTTCTTTTTTCCCCAGTTCACAGACAGCCTATTGTGGGACTTTTTGCCTTTTGATCATGTGAGCCAATTCTCCCTAATAAACTCCCTTTCATATATACACGTATCCTATTAGTTCTTTCCCTCTAGAGAACCATGAATAATACAGCATATAACTGGAACTTGAGGTTTTTAAAATCCATTTAGCAATTTCTAAGTCTTCATGGAGAGTTTAATCCATTTGATCATTGCTAAGGGAGGATTTACTATTGCCTTGTTGTTAATTGTTTTCTGTCTGACCTGCAATTCTTTTCTCTCTCTTTTATCTCTGGTTGTATTCCTTTGTATTTTTTAAAATTTTTTATATTGATATTTTATATTGCAATTTTATATTGATATTTTATGTAGGTATTATCTTTGTGGTTACCATAGGTTTACATAACACAACTTTTATTATGTTGTCTATTTTAAGCTGATAACAACTTATTTTCAATCATATACAAAAATCCCCACCCCCACATACTTTGTTATATTATTGATGTCACAATTCACACATTTTTATATTATGTATCTTTTAAAATATTTGTATAGATGTAGTTACTTCAGTACTTTTCTGGCTTTTAACTTTTATCCTGAAAGTAAAAGTAATTTATACACCACATTACAGTATTACAGTGTTCTGTATTTGTCTATGTATTTATCCTCACCAAAAATTTTTGTACTTCCCTTTGCTTTTGTTCTGTCATTTCACATCATTTTGTTTCAACTTAAAGAACTCCCTTAAGCATTTCTTGTAAAGCAGCTCTAATAGCGATGAACTTCCTCAACTTGTGTTTCTTTGGGAAAGTCTTTATCTCTCTTCATTTTTGAATGATGGTGTTGGCCATATATAGTATTCTTAGTTGACAGATATTTTTCTTTCAGCACTTTGAATATATCATCTTGCTCTCTACTGACATGCAAGGTTTCTGCTGAGAAATCTGCTGACAGCCTTATGCAGATTCCCCGTACGTGATAAGTCATTTTTTTCTTGTTGCTTTCAAAATTCTATGTATCTTTGGTTTTTGAACAATTTGATTATAATGCATCTCAGTGTGGATGTCTTTGGATTTATCTTATTTGGAGCTCTTAGACTTCCTTTTTAATCCAGATTTGGGTAATTTCCAACCATTATTTATTTGAATAAACTTTCTTTCCATTTCTGTCTCTCTTCTTCTTGTGAAATTCCCATAATGCATATATAGGCCACTTGATGGTGCCCCGTAAGTCCCTTAAGTGAGCTTTTATCACTCTTTTTCATTTTCATTTTTTTGGTAGTCTTTTTTAATGTTTTCTATCTCTTTGTTGAAATTCTCACTTTGTTCATGCATGTTCTATTGACCTCATTGAGCATCTTTCTGATGGTTATTTTGAATTCTCCATCAGCAACATAATATATCTACATTGCAACAAGTGTAATTTCTGAAGATTAATCTTGTACTTTGTTTTGGACATATTTACCTGCTGGTTTTTCCCTTGGTTCTTTATTTTATTATATCTGAATATTAGACAAAACAGCTACCTCTTCCAGCCTTCATGGACAGGCCTCGAACAAAAGAAGACCTTCACCTATCAGCCTGACCAGAGATTCTGGGGACTTCTCAAATCTGCATGCTAGTCAAAACCACCAGCTATGTTCTTAGTAGCTCCCAGATGTCTAGAATGTACTGGGTCTCGTCTGCATTCTAAGACAAGTGAGACAGAAGCCAGTTCCTCAGGCAATCTCTAGAAAAATTGAAATTTTGAACATGTGGTCCAACACTTTCTTTCCTCAGGAAGTAGATGAGATCTGTCATTTTTCTCCCACTTGCTCTGTGCTGAGCAAGACCCTCCCAGGTCTGTGATGGCTGCCGGCATGCTAGTTCAAACAGCCATCTTTATTTTTAGTAGCTCCAAGTATCTAGAATATGCTGATTTTCATTTGCACTCTGAAACAGGTGAGACAGAAGTCAGATCCTTGGGCAACCCCCAGGAAAATCAGAATGTGAACACATACTGTAGTTCTTTCCTTCCCTCTCCAGAGAGAACCTGGGAGTTGGGAGTTTCCTCCCAAGCATGTGGCAATATGCTGAGGGTAGGGATTACGGTTAGAGGATGTCTCAAATTTTCCTATCGCTTCAATGTGGTTAGTTTTCTGTTCACCTCAAATCCAAGAGCTTCTTAACTGGTTTCTGGATTTATTACAAAGGGAGTTGGTCTGTGTATGGTTGTTGAATCATTGGGTTTATGATGGGAAGGAAGATCCAAGTCTTCCTATTCTGCTATACTGCTGATGTTACTCTCCTCTAATACTTGAATGCCTTCTATGTAACAGAGAATTTTCATGCACATTATCTCGTTTCCTTTTCTTACAATTCTAAATACAAAGTTGACAAAACCATATCATAAAGTATAAGATTTAGTAAAAACATAGGCTCAAAATTTTTAATCACAAAGCTGGTAAGAGGATTTGAACTCAGGTGCCCAAAGCAGAGTGTAGTGCTCCTCTACCCAGGGTGTCAAGGAGATGTGTCAATGTGTGGCACATGGTTTTATGTTCCTTGGGCTTATTTAAAGCTTCTGAGCCTCATGTGTGTGTTGCTGTAGTGGTGGAAACCACCATCTTGCTAAGAAGGCTTCACACTGGATTGACAGCAAATTACCTTTTCCATTGATTCACCTATTTTCACACTGAAAATAATTCTCAGTATTTTTGAGTCAATAAACAAGAATGACTTGTTTATGCCAGGCTTAGGCCTAGATGGCTCAGGGTCTTGCTGATGGAACTGTTCACGCCTGCAAACTATGAGATAAAAACTTCGAAAACTAAGGCCTTGCTACCAGCATGTGTCTTGTGGACCAGCAGCATTAGCACCACATAGAAGCTTATTAGAAATGTGGAATTGCAGGCTGTATCCCAGACCTCCTGATTTCATATGCCTTTTAATTTGAAAAAAGCCTACTCTAAAGCACAATATATATTTTGATGCTTTTCTCATGATGTAATAATTTTCTAGTATGTTTGTGACTAAATGCAGTAAAGAAAGCCCTCAATTTCTTATTTTTCTATGTTCACTAATTTTAAAATAATAAATAATGAAGGAAGAGTCTTCATTACCTCTTAGAAAACAATCACTTATTTTCAACAATAGCTTTACAACTCCAACAATTTATCTAAATGCCCGATTTGCCCTGTACCTCTACAGCAGGCACACAGAGCCAACCTGGGTAAGCTATATTCTTTATGGGAAAAAAAAGAGAAAAATAAGTTGATTTGGTAAATTTTTGAAGTTGAAACATTGTAATGGAAATACCACTGGACTGGGTTCAAGAAGACCTGTGTTTAAGTGAGAATTTTCCTCAAACCGTCAAGATATTCTTGGACAGGACTCTTCCCTTTTCTGGGTTTGGGTTTCCTCATGTGTATTAAGAAGTTGGTACAATCTGGGTTCCAAGGCCTTTTCCCACTCAGAACACTTGCTAATTTTTCTTTAATAGATCTCTCCTTGTTCCCCTTGGAAACCAAAAATAAAATTCTTAGGCCCCCCAACCATCTGAACAGACTTCCTCCTCAGCCAGGGCACTCTTAAATTTTAACCTGAAAGACCAGTTCTGGTCATGACAGGAATCATGACAGGTAGAGTCAGACATGCCTCACTCTACCTCTCTGGTATTAACATGAACACAGACTTTAAGCCTGATAAGAAACATTTTACAACCCAGTCTCTGAACCCTGCTACCTGAAGGCTTCCTCTACAAATAAGAACTTTGGTCTCCACAATTCTTTATCTTAACCCAGACATTTCTTTCAATTGATCCCAGATCTTTACATAAACTCAACCAATTGTCAAGCAGAAAATTTTCACATCTACCTATAAGCTGGAAACACAAGCTCTGAGTCGTCCTACCGTTTTGGACCAAACCAATGTATTTCTTAAATGTATTTGATTGAAGCCTCATGTCTCCCTAAAATGTATACACCAAGCTGCACCATAACCACCTTGGACACATGTTCTCAGGGTTTCTCAAGGGCTGCGCCACATGGTCACTCATATTTGGCTCAGAATAAATCTCTTCAAATATTTTACAGAGTGTGACTCTTTTTGTCAACATCTTCATTTCCTCCACCACTGCTATTTACTAGACCAAATCACTCTTCCTTCATTTATTGCAACAGCAATCTGTTTTGTTGTTGTTGTTGTTGTTCTTGTTGTTTGTTTCTTTTTGTTTTGTTTTGTTTTGTTTTTGAGACGGAATCTCGCTCTGTCGCCCAGGCTGGAGTGCAGTGGCCAGATCTCGGCTCACTGCAAGCTTCGCCTCCCGGGTTCACGCCATTCTCCTGCCTCAGCCTCCCGAGTAGCTGGGACTACAGGCGCCCGCCACCTCGCCCGGCTAGATTTTTGTGTTTTTTAGTAGAGATGGGGTTTCACCGTGTTAGCCAGGATGGTCTCCATCTCCTGACCTCGTGATCCACCCGCCACGGCCTCCCAAAGTGCTGGGATTACAGGCGTGAGCCACCGTACCTGGCCTGCTACAGCATTTTAACTAGTTTCCTGATTCCTGCTCTCTCGGTTTTCTGCTCCCTCAATTCAACTACTCGTTCCTTTGTTCTAAAAAGAAAAGCTGACCATATTCATCTTATGTTTGGAACACCTTAACCGCCCCAAGGCCCTTTCTGTTCCTTGAAGGTGCTATGCTCATCTTCTGTCCCTGACCACACTGCTACTTCCCATCCCCTCTCGCCTGAAATACACCACACACACCAGCCTCTTCACTTAGCTGAGTGTTGCTCATCTTTTTTCTTTTGAGATGGGGTTTCACCCTTGTTGCCCAGGCTGGAATGCAATGGTGCAATCTCGGCTCACTGCAACCTCCACCTTCTGGGTTCAAGTGGTTCTGCCTCAGCCTCCCAAGTAGCTGGAATTACAGGTGTGCTCCACCATTCCCGACTAATTTTGTATTTTTTCAGTAGAGACGGGGTTTCATCATGTTGGCCAGGCTGGTCTCAAACTCCTGACCTTAAGTGACCCACCCACCTCAGCCTCCCAAAGTGCTGGGATTACAGGTGTGAGCCACCACACTCAGCCTTGCTCACCTTTTAAGCATCATCTTCACCATCACTGGGAAGATACTCTTGTTGCCATGGTGCTCTGCCCTTTTAGTCATAATACTTGTTGCTTCTTACTATTATTGTTTATTTGTAACTTATCTCTGTGTGGGCTGAGACCCGTTTCCCGTGCTCACAATCATATTCTTGTAGATAACACCAAGTAAGCACTAAAAATAATTGCTTGAATTGCCTATGCGAATTCTTGTCTCCCACTTCCTTTGTTGATTAAATAATAATAAGCTCTAAATATTGCTTTAAGGAATAGGCATAATTCACTCAAGACACGTAGAAAAATTCCTGGCATTCATTATTCACTTAATATATGCTAGCTATTACAATTGTTATTATCCTCTTCTCTCTTTAATTACAGCAGTCAGTATGGGCTTAATTATAATTACCTGATAACTAAAGATCTCCTTCTCACTTTGAAGCTAAAAAAGTAGATGCATTAATCAATTAACCAAATGCATCAGTTTAATAGTACTTCTTATTCCAATGAAACAATCATACTGTTATATGCTATATACATAATTCATATTTATTATAAATTATGCACCAATATATTTGCAAAATAATGCATTGAATTATTATAAAATATTATTACATTCTTCTGAAAATGGTCTGTGACTTGTTTTCTCAAAGCTTAACTTAATGGGAAAGGCTTGAGAGAAATTGTCATTTTAAAGAAAATAAATCCTGGATACTTATGACCTAAAAGGAAATCTGGCATGCATCTCTTAATATTCTTAGAAATTACTCAAAGGTTCAGCTTTCATTAATTCATAACTCTTCAAAGTTATGAATTGATAGATCCTAAATCTCCACCCAATCTCCCACCCAATATTTGAATCTCCGTGGCACCACCTTAGCCCAGTGATTGAACAGTCACTGCATGGAAAGGGAGAATATTAAAGCTCTATTAGTTCCCATAGCAACATGTGATTTATTAAGATTTTATCTATGTTTTTTTAAGAATGCATTCTCTGCAAATCAGAAACAAATTATAACATAGTCATAGAAGAAAAAAAGGAAGATGGATGGTGGATAAGGAAATAATTGAGATATTTATATTAGTTTCTTTCTTTGTCAGACACTAAATAATTATATAGGTAGGAGTTATGACCAGAAAAGATGCAAAATATCAGTCTTATTCTGTCACTATTATATCATTCAACATTACTCTTATTCCCAATTTGCAAGCTTTCTTCATTGTCTCCTAGCTATTCTTTGTTTATATTCTTTCTCTCCATCTGATTCCCCCTTCCTCCCTTTTTACCTTCATGCTTCTCTTCCTACTAGCTCTCTTTGTTTGTCCAGGTATTCTTTCATTTCTATAATACAATAATACGGTTTTACCTTAATAACCCAGAAACTGAACTATAATAATAATAAAAAATATTCTGACATAGGAGGGGTAGGCTGGACAGCCACAGGGATAATATGTGGTTAAAGGCTCAAAACATGTAGGTTGGGTAGATGGATGGATAGATAAATAATTTTACAGATATTCCTCAAGTTCCAAACAGTAAAGTACTGTGCTGTATACTGTGATAGATAATACGTGAGGTCTCATTCTCTGTACTTCAATGGCTAAAATCTCCCAGAAATTTTATATACAGAACTAACTAAACATAGCACAAAGGAAATGGTAAGAAACAATGCAAAGAGAGGAAGAAGTGAGAAAAAAGAGGCACAGCAGAAGAGAGAAGGGGAATTTTATGCAGGGAGGAGGAAACAGAAATAAAGTAGTTAACAAATGGAAAATTAACATGGACTACAAGAAAGGCATGTTTCAGAACTTCAAGCACATTAACATTGGTTTTCTTCAAATCATGTGGATCCAACACATGGCCACTGGTGAAAATGCTGCATGCTATGACTTCATTAAGTTTTTTTTTTTTTTTTTTTGTAAGACTGAATCTCACTCTGTCACCCAAGCTGGAGTGCAGTGACACAATCTTGGCTCACTGCAAGCTCCACCTCCTGGGTTTAAGGGATTCACCTGCCTCAGCCTCCTGAGTAACTGGGAATACAGGCACACGCCACCACACCCAACTAATTTTTTTTTTTTTTTTTTTAATTTTAGTAGAGAGGGGGTTCCACTATGTTGGCTAGGCGGGTCTCCTGGCCTCAAGTGATCTGCCCGCCTTGGCCTCCCAAAGTGCTGGGATTACAGGTATGAGCCATTGTGCCCAGCTGACTTTATTTAGTCTTTATTATAAATTGAATAAAACCTTGGTAAATAGAGATATTTTGTTTCTTGAAACCTGGGTGGATTATTGTAAATTAGCATCATATGCTTGTTTCAGACCACCAATAACAGCCATCTTTATGAACAGAGGCTTTCAAATAATAGGCAAATGTGGGAAAAGAGACTTAAACATTTCTGTAAAGAATTCTATGAAAATTTTCAACATGGTCACTAGAATTTGTACCATTAAAATTTTCTAATAATAAAAATCATTTTAAAACATTATTTTAATGATGCTAAATTTCTACTTTTTACTTTTTGAAATACATACGGTAGCAAGCAATGAGAAAATATTTAATGATGACATGCCAATTAACGAGTTCAATATGTCAAGTAAAAGTAATAATGTTTCCTTAACACCAAATAGTACAGCATGATTTATATAAATGCCCATCTTTCCAAAGAATGGAACCCTTTCACATGGTGCAGTAAATTGAATACTGTCTTTTTACAGCTGTTCACAAAGACAAAGATATTTTTGAGCTTCATTTATAAAACATAAATATCATATTGTTGTTCCAGCCTTCTTCTAATTCAAAATAGCATCAGTGCTGGCTGAACATATTATTCATGCATTGGAAAGTTAGAAATGGTGACAATTTGAAGTTAACATTGTGAAATGAAGATGAATGTGCAAAATGTTCCAGCTTTATTCTGTTTTCTATGAATAATCTGAACATATTTCTTCTTTATATATTGGTTTAAGAAGATGTTATAAATACCTAACTTGGGGACAGAAGGATTTTAGTAAAGAAGAAGAGACATTTAAAATTACTTCTACGTCTTACTCTAAGAACAATCTGCCAATTAGTAGAGCTGTATGTTTCCAGGTACAGAAGGATGTGTCCTAAGATTCAGACAGAAGGTTGTGAGTTTACAGGAAGAAAGAAACTGATTCCTTCTGGGGTGTTCTAAAGGCTTCTCACAGAAAGTGGTACTTGAATAGTGTCAGATATTTGAAGCAGGGACAGGATATTTCAACAAGAAGGAATGCATAAATAGGACATAGGCAGGGAAGCAGCCAGGGCATATGGAGACTGAGGAGTTTGGCTGTTTAATGGAGTTCATGGAGGTTGTGACAGAGAAGTAGTGGCAGATAAGATGGATGGTAAATTGGGGGCTAATTGTGGAAGGTTTTGAGTGCTAAGCTAAGTAATTTAGTTTTTATTTGGTAATGAATAAGAAACCCTATGGTTTATTTTTCCCTAAGTTTTAAAATGCTGAATACTCACATGATTAGAGCTGGCTATTTATCAGATACCTAGAAACCACCCAGCTATGTTAGGTGGTTTATAAATATTATCCAATATGATCATGACAAAAGTATGGCTGAAAGATGTATTAACCCCGTTTTTCAGATGAGAGAACTGAGTCTCAGGCTATATCATTTGCCTGTGTACAATAATCTAACAAGCAGATTTTTTAATCAAAATCATTTTGCTCATTACTCTACATAATCCTGTTGTTTTCATAATTCTATTGTTTTAACAAAATCCTATTCCACTATAATTCCATTATGCTTCATAATCTAGTATTTTGAAGAAGATAAAAATAGAAAAGATTGAGAATATGTCAGAGGCTATTTTAATAGCACAAGAAGTGATCATTCTGATTCAATTATGTTTGTCACTAGTTCAAGTAACAGCAAATCTGAGTTATCATGGTTTCTGAAAAAATGCACATTGAAAAATTGTATGATGGTTATTTTAGATTTTTAGCATGATATTGAGGGTTCCTATGCAAGGGAAATTTTAAATTTGTTTTTTGACTGTTGGGTTTCTTAGGTTATTCAGAAAGTTTTGCAATGCCTGTAATGGGAACTTCCCTAGTAATATGCATTAAACGTAATTTCCACTTTTTTAAACCATCAAAATTAAGCATATACTGTGTATAACATTTAAACTATGGCAAGCACCTTAATTACATTGTTTCATTTTAATCTCACAACAATCTTGTAATGTTGGTGTTCTTCTCCCATTTTATAGATGAAGAACCTAAGGCTGAGAGAAATTTTGTCCGTATACGACGCAACCAACATTCATATTCAGCTCTATTTGTCTTTAAATCACTACAGTTTCCACTACAGCCGATTGCCCTGTAACTCCTCATGTAATAAAAATGACTGATCTTAAAGTGATATTCATATCTCATGATTGAAAAAAAATAAGAAATCATCCGTGGCACAAACCTGCAATGCAGGGAGTGTAGAATCAGTTTTAATACATAGGCTTTGGGATCAAAGGAATGTGAGATTAATTCTCATATCCACCATCTTAAAGCTGTGTGGCCTTAGATATATTACTTAATCTTTCAGAGGCTGGACTACTATTCTGAAAAGTGCAAACAGTAATATCTGCTTCAGGGAGTTGTTAAGAGGATTAAGTGAAATAATGCCTAAAAAGTACTTAACACAAAGTAGGCTCTTAATAAAAGCAAACTCTAGGTGCATAACAGACTATGCTATTTCCTTGATTCTCATAGCTTCATCTCTGAGTCAATCACTTCCAAATATTAGATTCAGACCTCTCTTCTGAATTCTGGATCCATGTATCCCATCACCTACTTGGCATCTGCACTTGGATGCCCACAGGCATCTCATACTTTGTATACATCAAACTGAACTAATGATATATGTCACCCTCCCTCCTTCCCAGTTAGTATCTGCTCCCCTGCAGTTGGTTTTTTTTTTATGGTAGTGAGGTAGGGGTGAGTGTTTGTGTGTGTGTGTGTGTGTGTGTGTGTGTGTACAAATCAACACTGTAACCAGCCCACAACTAATCCATTCTTAAGTAACTCAGTGCTAAGGGATATGCCTTCTAAATTCCCCCCGATATTACCCTAGTCCTAGTGGCCATAATTTCTCTCCTAGCCTAATGCAGTCACATCCACTGCTGCCTATACTCACCAACCAGTTAGCCATACTCTAACCAGAGGGACCTTCTTAATGCCCCTTGAGTTTTAAGATTGGCTTAAAGTCTCATTCCACTTTGATGGAAATCCAAATCCCCCTTGCAGTTTTTGTTAACTTGGTATAAACATTCATTCTTATAAATTCTTCTTCCCTCAGGAGCCAGTTTCCACAAATACTGCTTCTGTGCCGTAACACCTCCAGATGAAACTCAGCCCCTTCTACAATCCATCCATGGACGATCCACTCATACAAAGCACTTGTGAGCATAGCCGACTTTAGTGAACATTGGGACTCAGAGAGATGGAGAACTATTTGCTATTCATAACGTGAACTCCAATGGTGCATTAGGTATTTCCAGTCTTGAATGTCCTCTGCCTACCTCACCATCTGGATGTGTCCACTGGCAGATTGCCTCTTCTTCATTCCAGCATCATACCATCTTGGGGGCTCTTATCTTATACCCTTTCTTTATTCCAGATTTCTTTATTCTTTATTCAAATCCTTTGTGATTTGAATCCCAGTTTGGATGCCTGGTTTTTGTTTGTTTGCCTGGGTTCCTCAACTCACACCATTAGTATTTCCTTCTATCCCAAGTTGTTAGTTACCAAGTATTTTTCCAATAAAATTTTCCACCCCCAGTAGGAATTCTGGAGCCAGCAAGTAACATCATAAACTTTTTCCTTCTATTACATAATGTAAATCAGATCACCCCACTTCCCTGCCAAATAACCCGTAAGTGGCTTCCCATTGCCTTTAGCATAAAGCCTCTAACTTTTTTAGAAGGGTCTACAAAGCTTCCCATGATGTCTCCTCTACTGGCCATTCTAATGTTGTTTTGGTTTCTCATCCACATTGTGCTTTCTCCAGCACCCAGGCCTTCATATTCACTGTCCTTAGGTCCTGTGCTTTCTCCAACTCATCATCAGGTCAACTCTTACCAGCCCATAGGTCTCTGCCTAACTAGCACTTACTCTAGGCTAGAGCCACCTGCTAGGAGCTCCTTGATCATCAGGTATTTCTTAACAATACTTTCTCCACTTGCAGTTATCTAGTTATTTAAAATAATGTATTTCCTCTCTCTCCACAAACTGAAAACACTACTAGGACAGAAACCAGATTTCTTGTCTTAACTATCACGTTCTTAGCAAGAAGCATACAGCAGGCACTTAATTGTTAAAAACTATCTGAAGGTAAACGTTGAGTCGAGCATCTGTGTAAAGTATTGCCCTAAATCTCCCTTAACTTCTGGGCTTTAATTTATTCTGCATATATAGGGATCAGTCTTTCAGAAGACCCAGAAAACCTTAGTGAAGGTGGAGAGCTCAATAAACTATTTGCTTTAAAGCTCTGACAATTTTGTTGTTGCTGATATTAACAACTCAACAAGAAGGGGAGTTAAAGGGCAGTGCGTACAAAAGGTCACAAGTGTACTGCCTAAATATGCTGTGAGCTTCGTAAGTAGGCTGCACTCTTGTTCGCTGTCATCAGGATTTAATTAACTGGTGTCACAGCTGAATTGACATTTCATGCCTGTGGGGAAATTTGACGGAACTCATCCATTCCAAAATAAATGATTAGCACCACCGTCTTTCACATGATCTTTCAATAAGTGGGACAGCTACATTTTCACAACTTGCTGGGGAAAAACCATTTTTAAACTTGAAATACCAGTAAGCATGGAAAAGAAGGATGGAAAATAATAAAGTCAGGCAAAATGATATTTGTGGGTGCTTCATTTTATGAAAATAAAACTTGTTTCAGAGGCAAAACGAACCTGTCAGGAACCCCTGTTTTTCATAACAAATTATGCCAGAAGAATGTGGCACAGTTTTGGAATTTGCCTGATCACTGAACTGTTGAGAACAAATGTATTTTTATGGGTTGCTGGGTTGTGGGCCAACCCCCTACCCAGTCAGTCACCAGCCAAGCACAGCTTCCAAGTCTTTAAACTTCTCAGCACAGTAGGCCCTAAAACTGTTCCCATGGTAACCTTCCATCAAACAGGTGAACTGTAAAACAGGTGAGCTCAGGCTGTTATTTGCAGGCAAAATGAGAAAAAGAAATACTGGCTGCTCTTTTTCGTGATGCCACAAATAGAAGTAATACTGATTACTGAATAAATAGACTGAAAGTCAGAATAGTTGTTGAACCAATTAGGAATCACGGCGTTAGTATCCTGACCAAAAAAAAAAAAAAAAAAAAAAAATACAGCTTCTAAAATGTATACGTCTCAAAGAAAATCAATGAGAAAACAGATCACAAATTGTGTAGAAACATTAGTCATTGTTTTTGGAGGATCTCCTAAATATCCGGTCCTTGGATAGAAAAGGTGTACATATGATTTCATTTGTCCCTAACCCCCCAAAAAACTGTCATAATAAGCTTTTAGTATTTCCATGATTTACCTTAAATAACTGAGGTTCAAAGAATAAAAATGAGAGACTGTCACTTAAGTGGGATTTGAACCCGGGTCTCTGTGTCTCCAAAATTTCTGTTTTTTTCATGATGCTACACTTTTTGAGCATTTATCAAGCATATTTTAAAAGAAGTCAGTCACAGTTTGTGCAGAGGGAATTTGCCACCAATTAAGTACAGATGTGAAAGGCAGCATTTGGGAAATCATCTTGGCTCCAGGATCTTACTGTCTGGGGACTGTAGTATAATAGAGTCACAAAATCTGTAGTTATAAGAATTGCCTTGAGCGCTGTTTCCTCCACAATATAATAGGGTAGCCTTGAGAAATCCATTAAATTTCTTGAACCTCAGTTTCTTCTTCTGTGAATTGAGATAATAACTTAATGGAATGTTCTGAGAATCAAGGGAGAAAATATATTTGAAAGTGCTTTCTAAAATATAAAATGTGATATATGACTATTAGTATTACCCTACATATCACATAAAATCTTGGCACATCTCTTTGGCACAACAGTTTCTTTTCACTTAAAACTGGCCAGTTGAATTCTTTCCTCAAGCGTGTTTTATTTAATCTCCAAAATTAAGAGTTGTGCAGAGCTTCCAGTCTGAGTTCATTTTAGAAGTCAGGAAATAATTGTTACATTATTATATATATTCAACTGTCATTATACACATGCACACATATATGGCAACTTGATAAGAAAATATCATTTGTATTTATTTTAAATTAATGCTTAACTGGTGACAGACTTTAGCTATCACTTACACTCTGGTTGGGCCAAGAAAATAGTGTATGATTTAGAAACTGAAGGACAAAAGATGAGTAATGGTCAAGGAAATGGCAGTGCAAGGAATTCAAGGGTTGTAATCCGGCAGCCTACAGGCTGGGGCTGACCTGCCAATGTATTTTCTTTGGCCAGCAGGGGTTTATTTTGTTGTAATTGTGCTTTTTAATGATGCTCTTAAACAATGCATGTACCCTCCAGTTTGCTAACATCCCATCATTTGTATCCTCTTATACCTGGCTGCCTCTCACATGTATATTACCTGCCTGACAGTAATAGGGAGTTGGGAGTCCCTTTACCAAATAACAGGCAAAAGAGATGAGTCTTCTTCATTCTGAAACCATAAAGAATGTTGGGAGGCTGAGGCAGGCAGATTGCTTGAGCTTAGGAGTTTGAGACCAGCATGGGCAACATGGTGAAACCCCGTCTCTACAAAAAATACAAAAAAATAAGCAGACTTGGTGGTGCATGCCTGTGGTCCCAGCTACTTGGGAGGCTTACCAAGATCTACTTACTGAGATCCAGCCACTGCATTCCAGCCTGCATCTGACCATTTAACACAGGAAAGACTGAGCATGCACTGGGCTCAAGCACCAAATCCCGCAGGAGTAGAGAACTGGCATACTGTATCTGAAGAGATACATTTAGGATACATATTAAAAAGTCTAGTATTACACAGCCGGTTGTAAATATTCTAATTCAACAAGCATTTAAGAACCTGCCATATGAGCTTCAGGAAAGTTTCTGGCACACAATAAGTATGATATAAGTGGATGTTCTTTGTTATGTCATCATCATCATCATCCTTATTATCATCATTGCTATTATTATTGGTCAGACACAATTCTAGGAAGGGCAAAGGCTCCTAACTCCTGTTTTCCTCTTTACTCCCAAGTAAAGGGTATCCCCAGTGTTCTGCTCAGTTTCTGATGCATGCTTGTTGCCCAAAATATATCTGAGGAATGGCTGCATAAATAATGGAAGATTAGAGAGAGGCTGTCCCTGGCCTTTGAGATCAACAGTCAAAACCTGCTCTGACAATTTCTGAGAGCTGTGAATAATTCTAGCCAAGTGTCAGAAGGAGCCTGGCAAGTGTAGCTCTGGGACTCCGATTTTCCTGAAGGAACTGAAAAGAAAGAATACCTGGGTGGAAAAGGTATCCTGGTAGCTGGACAGGAAGGATGTTTAGTGGATGCATTACGTAATGTCTGCAGAGAATCATGGTCATAAGTGCTATGTAAGCACCAAACATCATTAATATTACTATTTAAAAGAACTGAGCAGCCTATTCCTTCCTAGGTGGTAACCTGAGCACAGCAGGATTTTACTAAGTCTGATCATTTATTGGGTTGCCAGCTGGAGCACTGACCATGCTGTGGATGTACGTCACACAGTCTGATTTGGTGCAGCCAGCACTGGCTCTGACTCAGCATCTTACCTGCCTGAACTATTGCAACACCCTCCTTATTGTCTATTGGCCTTACATCAGCCCAGTCAGCCTGTTATTCTGCATACTCCTAATTATATAAGTCTTGCTAAACTAATTGAATCATATCACTTTTCTGCATTACAATAGTTCATGATTTCCTTTGGCCTAAAAAATGGCCAAACTCCTTAGCAAGGCACATCTTGGTCTTGGGCCACCAGCACTCTATTCTGAGCATCCTCCGTTGATCTAAACACTCTAGCGGTCTCTGGATGTTCTTCCCTCTTAACAAGTGACTTTTCTGACCTGCGTTCCCCTGGCAAACTCATGAGCATCTTTCAAACATCGCTTGCTCCCTGAAGCCTTCCCTCACACCCATCTGCAGAAGCAGAATTGAGAGCATTCTTGTCTACATGTCCGTGGCACTGAACAGTTCTCTTGTATTGGCCAGGATATTGGGATGCAAATCTTGGAAGTCTAGATCAAACAAATCAAAGAATATGTTGGGATTTATTCACTCGTGTCACCAAACTGCACAGTGACTGGGTCTTTGGATGAGTGTGACCAGGGCCTCAGACCAAATCAGGGAGTCTGCCACTAGCAACTATCTTCATGGGGCAGGAATGACAAACACTTCAGCTCTGCATTCATACCTACTTAAAGCCAGAAAGGAACAAGAGCTCCTTCCCATGAATTCTAGTTATAAAACTTCAGAGGAACCACTCTGGATGGCCTGGCTTCATCCATATGAGCATCACAGGAAGGGGACCGGGTGCCACGATTCCCCTAGACTGCTTCAAGGTACCTGCTCAGACCCAGTGATGGGGTAGCATGATTAGCAACCCTCGTCAGGACCTCATTAGATTGAGAGTGGGAAAGAAGCAGTGTCCCATAAGAAGGTGCAAGCTCAGATAGAATTTCAGACAGGCAGAAGAGTAGGTGTCATCTGGACTGTTATTCAAATTCGATAACTAATAACACTTCAGATCCTAACTGTGTATTTGAGTTTTTGAGTTTGCCTCTCACTACAGAGTGAGCTCCTAGAGTGCAAGTACCCATCTGACTCATGTGCCTCTGCTCTCACCTAGCATGATGCCTGGTGCCTGGTTGCCACTTAGCTCATGCCTGTGTGTTCTTGAATTAACAAATGGATAGGTCTCCAGTGCTCTGTGAACAAAACATCCAGTGAACATAATTACAGAATTCCGTAGTGTTTGGAAGTTAGTTAAACGAATGTTTATGGAACTGCTATAATTTAAAAGACATCGAGTGGCTCACACCTGTAATCCTACACTTTGAGAGGCTGAGGCGGGCAGATCACCTGAGGTCAGGAGTTCGAGAACAGCCTGGCCAACATGGTGAAACCCCATCTCTACTAAAAAAGTACAAAAATTAGCCGGGCATGGTGGTGGGCACCTGTAATCCCAGCTACTCAGGAGGCTGAGGCAGGAGAATTGCTTGAACCCGAGAGACAGAGGTTGCAGTGAGCCGACATGGTGCCACTACACTCCAGCCTGAGCGACAGAGTGAGACTCCATCTCAAAAAAAAAAAAAAAAAAAAAAAAAAAGAAAGAAAAAAAAAGACATTGAGTGACTCAAAACTAAAATATAACACAATAACCTTTGAAATACAACTAGTATTTATTGAGTTCATAGTGTTAGCATTTTTACAGAAGACATTTAATCCTCACAAAAATTCCATGAGTTTCAGGAATTAACCCTATTTTATAATTTAAGAATATGAAATTAAGAGCTCCTTGGACTTCCCCTAGTTCTTACAGGTAAAAGGCTACAGAGGCGGAATAGAAACCCAGGCCTTCTGATCTCAAGTCTGTTGCCTTGCTCTTAAGCAAGTTATTTAACCTGTCTGGGTAAAATGGAGATAATAACACTTGTTTCTAAGGATTGCTGTGAGGAGTAAAAGAAAAAAACATATATAAACAAATTAGCACATAGCCTGGTCCAGATGAGGGGATTAAGAGACAATAGTGCTATATATGTCAATGGTGGCGGGCGATTTCCTTTGATTCTGACTGGTACATATCTCTGGCCAGTTTGGTTCCTTGTCCCACAGCCCAGGGACTCATCCTGTGTTAGTCACCTCTTTAGTGCTACCCACTCTGTCTCCAGTAGCTTCTCTCCCCGAAGACTGCTTCTAGAACAGGTCAGAGGCACCTGGGCTCCCCCTTCGTGCTGAAGTCAAGTGCCCAGCCCCCTTTTGCTGCCTCAGTTAGCTGGCCCCACTGGTTATGGAAAGATAAGTACCAAGAGGCATAAGGATATATGGATCCTAGACCTCGTCCTGACATCAATTAGCTGTATGACATTTGCACCGCTGTTCTCTCAAGCATACAATGAGAGCTGGACCAGAGAAATCACTATATTAAATTTGTTATGTAAAGGAAATTTCAGCAAAAATATTTTTCCTGCAGAGTCAAGCAATACTATTATTTTGTCTCAAAAAAGTTTTACATTTTTTTTTTTACAGTAACCAAGTAAATCAGCATCGGACTTTCCTACATTTATCAGATCAATTTCTATTACTTTTAACTGTTCCTTCCTGCTCTACTTCTCAGCAGGGATTACGTGCCTGCAGCGTACTCTCGAAATTTTCTCCTGAACATAGATTCCAGGAAAAGCTAAGGTAAAGACGATAGAGTAGAAAGCAAGAGCACAGATGACACTTCTTTTAGGCGCACTGCCTAGATCTCACTTGGCCTGCTGCCTTCCTCTCATTAGTTGCACCAACTGAATCTGATTAGCCCACTCTGATTTATTTTTGGCAACCTGGGAGTGCATGGGCCAATGCTTATTTTCATGGCTGATACAATCATCTCCAAAGCTGTCGTTAGCATTTGGAAGATTAGTACCTTTCTCTGGATGATTTTACTGCCTAGGAAGCATCATGACACACATTACACATATATTTCTTAAACACTTTACAAAATTGAGTCTATTTACTCCTCTTCTTATTATCACAACCACCTTCTGTTATTGGCTGCTAAAACAGAGAAAAAAGTATTGATAATTACACATTTGATGCTTAAAAAACTTATTGTTTTCTGAGTTAGTGAATCACCTGCTATAATCAATAAGAACTAAAAGCCAGATTTCAATGCTACTGGATACTCAGTGCCTGAGTTGTCTACATTTTGCTTAATAAACTTTCCCATTATGCACCGAACAGTACTATCTATGTGAAAAGTGAATAATAAGGAAATATGAATACACATTTTCTCCTAAAAATGCAACTTTCAGATATGAAGCACGATATCTATATGATTTCTATTTATATTTGTTGACGGTAAGATTTATTAGTAAGGATCATTATTTTTAGGTCTTTGAGATACAAAAATTCTGAGATTCCAAATAAATCCTAAAATATACTTAGTGTAAAAAACATTACCATGAAAAATGAAACACTTTGGCAAATTGTCCAATAGGTTAAAAGTAAAAGGATTTTTTCATCAGCTCTCAGTTAATTTGAAAGCGTATTTATAATCAGGATTCCCCATTCACTAAGCATTTCATAAGTAAACAACCACTGACCACCACCAAACTTGCAGCTCCTGGAGGCAGGATTTTGGATCCCCAGTACTTAGCAGACTGTGTGATTCTTAGTAGGTTCTTAATTTGTATCGACTAAATGAGTATTTCAATTAGTAACTTCTATCATGGATGTGATTACTCTTTCTTTACCTCGTTCCCAAGTCTTCTCTATCCAATGAGGACATCCCAGCTGTTCCAGATACCCTCTTGTAAAGTCTGTCTATAGAAGATTCTAAGGAAAGCAAAAGGATAGAAGAGAAGAAAAGATAAAATTTGCAGAGAGAGAAGGGTACTATGATAGGGGGGAAATGAGAAGTTTAAGAAGTATTGCTGGAGACCTCAGGTGCACTTAAGAATTGGGGTCTAATTTGTTTGTTGTTGTTGTTGTGCCAGAATTTTAGAAGTATTTCAATGCTGATGAATTTTCCTTAAGAGGAAGGGAAGATGAGGAGGCAGAAGATGTTGAGGCCAACCTACATATTACTTGTGTTCCCTGCTTGATCCTGGCAATGTATTCACCGTGAGATAAGGGAGGGCTCTTTGTTTTGCTTAGGAAGGCTAGAGGGAGGGCTCTTTGCTTTCCTTAGGAAATACATTATATTCCCCACACTAAAGTAAGCTGATGATGCTAGAGGAAGAATTGGTGTGCCTAGTAAACCGAGGATCCAACTCCATCGGGTCAGCTGTAGCAGCAAGGATATGGGGGCATTCAGGAGCAGCAGGAGTTAGCTTCAGAGCATGAGTGGGAACAAAGTGGCAGGAACAGGTGCACCCTTGGGCAAAGTAGCCCACCAGAACAGGAGCTGATGACTTCACTAGACTGTCAAGTGTCCCCACTGCACTTTGGGCCTGTCCATCATAAGCACACGTTGTGCTGATAGCCTCCATGGCACCATCACAGGGATGGGAGGGCATCCCATCTACCTTTGAGGCCTGGAATCTCTGGGTGCATGGGTATCTCTTGCACACCTGTGACCCAGCACCACACTATACACTCATCAACAAATGTTCCTCACCCATGTGCATTGCTCAGGGCTTGCTCCTGGACTGCTGGCACCACCCTGCTCCACCAAGCAGGGGACAACCCTGACCCAGCTGCTCGTGCTTCTGATGTCCAAGAAAATTGTTCCCCACATTCTCAATTCATTGTTCACACCCACTATTGATTCGACACCCCCGTGGGACACTGACAGAGCAAAGTTGGAGGGTATGGGTACAACAGCAGACTGCACATAGGGCCACGAACCATTAACAATGCAATACTTCTAGATTTGGTGCAGGAGGCTAGGATGTCTGTGATTCTCAGCTAATAGGTTTTACAAGAAAGTATAGTAAGGGAAAAGAGATCATGCATCTATGATAGCAACCTGGACCTTTCTAGTCATATTAAGGTACTGACAATTGCTTGAATTACTAATAGAAGTCTATTAATTTCAAATCTTAGTTGATGAAATGCTATGGTTGAAAATGTCAACTGTCTTTTAAAAATTCTACATGTGAATGATCCTGACTTAGTCAGGTCTTAATGTGCATTGGTGTTAATCCCGATTTACATTATACAGGTAATAATCTAAGATCATTTTTTCTTTTTAAGCATTAGGAACCTGTGTGCATGTGTGTTTAATTTGGGTATGGGGAAGGGAGAAGAAACAGTTAGAGAATTTTGTTCACCCTATTGGCAAAAAAGGGCCAACAGGCACAGGTCACAACCACAGGCAAAAGGAGGTTATAGTAGCCTATTATTAAATTTTTTAAAATACAAACCCTTCTCTCACGTTCACCCACTCTGAGGAGGAACAGAAGATTCCCAACCCCCAAACCCCTCTATTCTAGTGTTTCCATATGTAAAGCCTGAGATGGTGAGGGTAAGAATTAAAAAATTATTTATGAAGGGGAAAAAGACATCTGTTGCTATCTTAACCTTCAGACCCTCCCGTCCCCAGCCCCTTTTGCTTCTTCAGAAGGAGCCCCTGGGAATCAATATGAGTATAGAACAAGCCCTTCCTCTAGAGGGGCACTCAAACCCCAACATGGTATTGGAAGCTCTGGGGTTAACTGAGGAAGAGGGGGAGAATGGATAGCACCTCAACCTAGCAGGGGACGGGGTCTGCCCTTCATTACCATATAGTCAGCCAGCTGGACAGACGGCAGCCTGTGTCTCAATTGCTACCGTCTAATAATGACTTTTTCCTTTTATGTGTTGTCCTCCCCAGTATTTCATAGACAGCCTCCCTCGCCTCCACTGGAGACACTAGGTTTCTTGATCTTTTCTTCAAAGAGAAGGGAGGGGAGAGGAGGTTGTAGGTGGGGCAAAGCCCATCTCGTCTCTTCATCTAAGTCAGAGCATTTGCTCTCCTAAAAGGAACCTAGAAGGAAAGTTCTCCAAGTTCTTGCTCAGATAGGAGCAGATTTCTCTCCCTCAGCAGAAGGACAAGACAGTAGCAGAATACACTGGTCTTGATGAGTGATGCCATCAGTACTGAGTAGCAGAGAGGGAGATTTCAGGAGGCAGGGAGGTAGGGCACATCTGGCGCTGGTCTCACCCTGATGCAGAAGCCTAGCCCTGCACTGTTCTCCTCTTTAGATGAGTATGACAATCACCACGGTCCTGTTCACTGGAGCTGAATGTGCGGGAAGACCAGGCACCCATGAGGCAAGGGGTCTTCCCTCAGTCTTGGTGTGGAGGCAGCACACTACTTGAGCACTAAATATTTTTAAATTCCTTTCAGTTGTGTGGCTGTATTCTTCAGGACATTGGCTAGGACTAAATGACTGAGGATGAAACCAAATATGTCTATACTGCAAAGATTCTCTTGATTTTTTTAAAAAAAAGGCCTTTGAATAACACAGAACTATGTTCAGTTCTAGAATTACTTTTTTTTGTTTCTATTTCTCTGGTGAAATTTTCTACCCTTTCATTCATTATGAGCATAGTTTTAGTTTATTAAGCATAGTTATAATATCTGATTTAAAGTACTTGGCTACATCCAAAACCTGGATTTTCTCTTGAAAATTTGTCACATTTTCTTGGATATTTGTATATGGACTAATTTTGGATGATTTCTTGAATATTGTGAGTATTGTTATAAAGACTATAATATTTGTTTCATGATTAAACTAATATTTTTGTCTTAGCAAGAAATTCACTTGGTTGGATGAAAACTACACATGCTTTTTCGTGAGTGGCAGCTTGAACCTTAGGACCATTCTTTTAGCTTTGGCTGGGCTACCTGCAGCCTGACCACCTCATGAATGGCTCAGGAATCAGCCTGAGGTTTGGACAGACTTTAGGACCCCCTCGTTTTGGCTCACTCCTTTTCAGGATTACCCACTCACTTCCCATTACTGGTGGTTGCCAAGATTCTCTTATCTTTTGCCTCAGGCCAGAAAGACTGAGATTTTGTCAGAGTTTCAGCTATCTCACACTGTGCTGAGTGAAGCCTCTGCCCTCTGGCTATAAGCTGAGATAGAAGATGGATGGGCGGACAGGTGGATGGATGGATGGATGGATGGATGGATGGATGGATGGATGGACAGACACACAGATAGACAGACACAGACAGACACAGATAGATAGATAGATAGATAGATAGATAGATAGATAGATAGATAGATAGAAAAATAACTCATTCTGTGCCAATACCTTCTGCCAAGTGTCAACTTCCCTCCAAAATCTCTGCTTTGTTCATGATTCAGTCTTTAGTTGTTTATTTGGTAATTTGTCCAGAGTGTATGGTTATTATTTGCTGGAGGAACAGTCAGAGAGGAACTTTCATGGCCATAACTGAAGCAGAACTTGCAGAAGCATAATTCAAAAGAAAGAAAAGGGTAATGGAGAAGGAAAAGAGCTAGCATTTGTTAAGCTCCATGTATAGGCAACATATTAAATACTTTTCTGTTCTTTTCTGTGTTCTTATGTTTTATCCTTCTTGCCCAAACAGTGAAATGCTCTTATGAACTTTAGGCTAGCCTCACAATTCCCCCTGGACCACTGACAATGTAGCATGGCTCATATTTTGTGTTTAATCCCAGAAGTACATTGCTCAATGTTAGAAACATGCCCATGTGTCTGGAATAACTGCCTTGATACATTCTCCTAGAATTTTTCTAGGACGCCGCAGCCTCACTCATATTTTTTCAAAACATGTAATTTCACCAGCATAGTTGAAACCAAGAACTTCCCTAGTACCTAAGTGTCAAAACGACTTTCATTCATTATTGACTCCTTCACAAGATGTTTATTTTGTTTATTACATGACATAGTCCAATAAAGGAACATTTTAAAAGTTCATTCTCATGCCTAGCTCATATTACAGAAATCTGCCTAGGATCACCCACATCAAAAGCACTTAGCATATACCAGGTACTGATCCTAGAGCTGGAGATGCAGCTGGAAATAACATGCAGTTCCTGACCTTAGAGGACTTATGGTGAGATTATCGGGAACACAATTTAGTCTATTCAGTGTTAAGACAGAATTAAATTTGTTTATGCCGGACATTCTTTATAAGTACTAGGGCCTGTAAACACTGGATTTCTAAAAACTAAAATAAGAAGAAAAAGTCAGTACATTTTTTGGTCTATAAAGCCTCTTGGAGAGTAGTGATGCATACTGTGTGCTTCATTTGGTTGCTGAAAATATGTGAGAAACCAAAATCAGTAAGTTAAACTGTTGGTGGAAATGTAAATTAGTTCAGCCATTATGGAAAACAGTATGGAGGTTCCTCAAAAACCTAAAAATAGAACTACCATAGGATCCAGCAATCCCACTACTGGGTATCTATCCAAAGGAAAGGAAATCAGTATGTTGATGATTTCTCTGCACTCCCATGTCTATTGCAGCAGTCTTCACAGGAGACAAGATACAAAATCAACGTAAGTGTCCATCAGAGGGTGAATGGATAAGGAAAAGATTATGTGTGTGTATATATATGTGTGTATATATGGAATATCATTCAGCCTTAAAATAAAAAGGAAATTCTGTCATTTGCCACCACATGGATGAACCCAAAGGACATTACATCAAGTGAAATAACCCAAGCACTGGAAGATAAATACCACGTTTTTAACTCACATGTGAATGCAAAAAAAAAAAAAAAAACTTGCAAGTTGCTCTAGCAGAAGTCGTTACTAGAGTCAAGGAAGGGAGAGAGAGGGGGACAGCCAAAGGCTGGTTAAGGGATACAAAAGTATATGTAGACAGGAAGAATAAGTTCTAATGATCTATAGTACTATAGGGGGACTATATTAACACTTTATCGTGTATTTTCAAATAGCTAGAAGAGCGGATTTTGAATGTTCCCAACACAAAGAAATGATAAATATTTGATGTGGTTGATAAGCTAATTACCCTGATTTGCTCATTACACAATGTATATATGTATCAAAATTTCACACAGTACCCCACAAAGATGTAAAATTGTTATGTATCAATTAAAAATAATAATAAAACCAAAATCAATAAATTGAGTAATTTGTTAGAGGCAAATGCCCATATATCATTCATTCAATCAGCCATTCCTTCACTGATGCAACAGAAACTTACCAGTTATGTGTTATGTGACAGACTCGGTGTTAGGAAAGTAAGTTAGGAGATGAAGACAAATTAACATGTGGAACAATAATTAGGCTGATTTTTTGTAATTGTGACCATGGGCAAGTGACTTTATCTTTCTGAGCCTCAGTTTCCTCAGCTACAAAGTGAGATTAAAAATAACGATACCTATATCAGGAGGTTATTTTCAATATT
This sequence comes from Rhinopithecus bieti, assembly GCF_001698545.2. Taxonomy (NCBI): domain Eukaryota; kingdom Metazoa; phylum Chordata; class Mammalia; order Primates; family Cercopithecidae; genus Rhinopithecus; species Rhinopithecus bieti. Next base: position 3,175,369 of record NW_016803311.1, read on the forward strand.
AAATGTGATATTTTTATATATAGAGCACCTGGCATACTGGTTGGATCCCAGTAGATTCTTAATGAGTTTCAGCAATTTTTCCATCCTGCTACTATAGAAGAGAAATTTGAGGCCCATTGCAGTGAGTAACTTACTCACCCGGGGCACTACACACCTAGAAGATAAATTAAACACAAGCATGTGGTACAAAGTACACGAGTCTTGTTTGAGACCAGAAAGAAAGATTAATTCTGCCTGTGGAGTCTGAGACAGAATCAGGGAGGAATATTTAACCAATTCCATGGATGACTTTCCAGATATTGTCCATAAACATATATCTGGAGACTTGGAGCAAAGTTTTTAAAAAGTCCATCAACTGCTGATCCCCTAGACACCTGCAGATCTTCCATCTGATCTCTTCCTCACTAATAATGCTTCCTTCATCTTTAAGAGGTTATGCTGGTTAATCTTTAATGACAAGGATCAACACCAGTTTCTCAATCCTGACTTTTTTATAATCTTCAGAACTAGCAGGTAAGAGGAAAAAGAGGAAATAACTGCCTTGATATGTTCTCCTAGCATCGCTCCCTCTAAAGTAAAAAGAGTACTTCTTTAAACCATGTAACTTTGCCAGCACAGTTGAACCCAAGAACTTCCCTAGAACTTGAGTGTCAAAATGACTCATTCATTATTTAATCCTCCACAAGATGTTTATTTTGTTTATTACATGACATTGTCCATAAACTGGAAGCAGCTTCAGTGGAAAAAAATCCTCAAAGTAAAACCCTGAGAAGATTATTAGTCCTAAGAAGGATAATCTCTTTCTGATTTTCCTTGTGTAGCTAAAATACCTATATAACTCTATTTTAAGAAATAAGACTTATCACAAACATTAGTTTATGATATACAATAGTATGTAAAAATGATCTTAGTATAACTTTATTGCCAATTATCTGAATATAACCTCCATCTCTTTTTTTTCTTTCTTTCAACAGAACGCTACACCTTTCCATGTAACTGTCCAAGATGATAATAACATCGTTGTCTCATTAGAAACTTCAGACGTCATCAGTCCAGCATCTGTGTATGTTGTGAAGATAACTGGTGAATCCAAAAATTATTTCTTCGAATTTGAGGAATTCGACAGCACTTTGCCTCCTCCTGTTGTTTTTAAGGCCAGTTATCATGGCCTTTATTATATAATCACTCTGGTAGTGGTAAATGGAAATGTAGTGACCAAGCCATCCAGATCAATCACTGTGTTAACAAGTAAGCATCATGTGTAATATTCTCCCCTTTTTCTTCTTATTGTTTCCCTGTTTCTTCTCATGTGGCTTGAATTGAGAGAAGCCACCCAGAATGGCAAAATCACTTGCCTTGACACCAAGTGACATAGATTCAATGTTATGAGCTATATTAGCAATATAGCTTCTTGCTGGAGTTTGATGTTTACTCTTTACCTTGTGATAACAAAAATATTTTTAAACCAAAAAAAGTAATCCTCAACGAAGGAGTATATTTTGAGACTGAATGGCAATTTCAAATTCATGATTGAACTGTGTAATATTCTGCTATAGTACTTAATAATGTCATCATAACTTGTCTATTTTTTCCAGAGCATGTACTCTCATATTTAGCAATTCAGTTTGGGGACAATGAACTGATACTCCTATTTAGCCTGCTCAAATTCAGGTATAGGTCTTTGGCTGAGAGAGAGAAAAAGATATATTTATTTATCACTTGTTATTCCCTACCTCATCTTCAAAATAGCTTTGCCTTCTACTTCTTAAGAAAAAATGCCAAGCAAAAAAATTACCGGCATTTTAATATTCATGAGTCCATGTCATAAAGAGTTAAGGCTGACATTGGGAAATTTTTAGGAATAGTTTTAACTCCGTGTGATTTTTTTTCACTTTACTCACTGACTTTAATATCTAATCTCAAATTAAGATGTGACTCTACTGTCTATGCTGACATGTGGAAGGAAAACTGGTATCTGTAAGACAGCAGAGTTTATCACTAGCACAATACAATGGCTCAGCAAAGTCCCTTTTGCTTATGTTCTTCAGTGCAAGTTTTGCAACAGCTGCAATTTGTTAAATGCCATCTACCCGTGATTGTTCTGGTGATAACTAAGGGAAAAGACAGTGATATTGTCTGTTGGGAGAAAAGGAAACAGAAACTACAAGAAGCAAAAACTCAGAACCAAGCTAGAGGACATATTTTTAACACGTCCGTCAAAAATTAATTAAAGTCTCTATTGGCAGAGTCCCAGGATCAGCAGTGAGTCCTAAAAATTAGGAATGGTGTAGACCCAAGACCTTCAAAGTTTATAGACATAATGAACAAATCTATTAGCTGAATTAAAGGGAGAACTTACCTGGTAAAATACTGTCTTAAATAAGCTCTAGAAAAAGACGAATTGCAAGTCAGATTTAGGCAGCAGATATAGACACATAATGCCTATAATACAAACTCCTTGAAATCAAAACCTGTCTTACTTATCTCCATAATTCATAAACACCTAGCCCAAGGCTTATGCTTGCTTAATAGATAATACATAAATATTAGTTCAATTTAGTTGAGCAAGTAATAGGAGAGATCCACAGGAAAAAAAATAAGGCACAAAGAAAAATAGATTTAGGACTGTAATGACGATTGCTGATCCAACATCTCTGAGCATGCACTCAGCCATTCCTCATCAGTTGCAGCTGAATGATTCAGCCCTTTAGCTAAGCCTTCGTGAAGAAATTTGATAGGTAAGTCAATGCTAAAAGATTTCTAGAATATCACTTAGCATTTATGATGAGTTCCATTCAAAATATATTCTATTTTCCTTTGTGATGTTTTCCTTTGACCTGTAGGGCTTACAAGTGTGTTGAATATCCAAACATTTGGAAATTTTGCAGCCATCTTTTTTTATTGATTTCTAGAGGAAGTGCTGTTGTGATCACAGAACATATTTTATATGATTCATTTACTTGAAAATTGTTGAGATTTGTTTTATGGGCCCAAATATGGTCTTTCTTGCTGTGTATTCTGTGAGTACTTCCTGGGTGAAGTTTCAATAAGTACCAACGAGGTCACGTTGTTTGTTCAAGTCTTCTATAACCTTACTGATTTTCTGTTTATTTTTTCTAATAATGACTGATAGAGGAATCTGAAAGTCTCCACTTGTAACTGTAAATTTGTCTATTTCTCCTTTCACTTATTTTGGTTTATGCTTTACATATTTTGAAGCTCTGTTGTTATTAGGTGCAAAAGCTTTTAAGATTGCTGTGTCTTCTTGATAAACTGATCCTTTTGACTGTATGTAATGTCCCTCTATATTCCAAACAATATGCCTTGTGTTAATTTCCCTTTTGTCTGATATTAAAGTAGCCATTTAGTTTTCTTTTTTAGGTGTTTGTGTGGCATACTTAATCCATCCTTTTGCTTTCAGCCTACTTCTGTCTTTACATGTAAAACGGTTTCCTATAGACAGCACAGAGATGAGTCTTGCTTTTTTTTCCAATCTAAAAATCGCTGTCTTTTAACTGGAGTACTTAGGACAGCACTATCCAATAAAAAGAGAATGTTAACCTCACATGTAATAGTAGATTTTCTGGTAGACATATTAAAATGCTTTTTAAAAAGGTGAAATCAATTTTAATAACATGGTTTACTTAATCCATTACATTCAAAATATTATTTCAACATATAATCAATATACAAATTTACCCATTTTTTTACTTTCAAACAGAAATTAAATTTAAATAAAAGTAAAGCTGCACTAGCCTAATTTTAATTGCTCAATAGCCATATGAAGCTAGTTACTACCAATTTGAAATGTATAGGTGTTAGGACGAATATTACATGTAATGTAATTATAAATATTTATCTATTGATAATATAATACACATTTTTCTATGGTTGGAATTTGCAAGTTTACATATTGCTAGGCTGTTAGGTAGACATGAGCCAGTGAGTACAATCTGTCAATAGTTGAGCGGGTTGAGGTATTAGATACCTTCCGTTTCATCACAGATTTCCAGTTTCTTCCCAATGGTAGGCTGCAGGAGTGGTTAGAGGGTGTTCTTCAGTGTTTCAGTTCACCCTCAGTATTGCAGCAAGCCCTGAACACCGGCACCACAGAAGAGGTCCTCCAGCAAATAGGACGGCTCTTGTTTTTCTCTCATCAGCTAACTTTTTGGCGGGGACAGAACGATGTTCTTGTTCTCATGGTCCAGCCTCAGCTTAGGCACGACCCTGTGAGAGTTAGATGGGACTTCTTCGGACATTTTTGCCCCTCAAATTACACTAACACTGAAATTCTTACATTACAATCTGTGGGTCAGAGAGTTTCCTGCACTCTTCTCCAGTGGTAAGCAAGAACCACTGATACTCTACGTTGTATCAATGTAGGGACTCATTGGGCCCAAAGAGTTTCTGCTCCTTCCCAGGGATCAGCGTCTTCTTGTTCTCTATTCACCCTTCAAAAGAAAGGATGTTTTCCTAGAACTGGAAGGGAAAGATTTTTCGCCCCCTCCACAATACATTAAGTTTGTAAATCAGGAAAGATCCAGAGAAGTAAGTTTTCTTGTTGGCCTCTTAGTGGTTTCAATTATCATCTGCATGCCTATTACCTCCCACACCCATCCCCAACCCCCAGAAGGAGGCTCTCTCCAGTCCCTATATTCATGAGACTGCCTCTGGTAGTCCTCATGAGCATGGGGTAGAGGCCCAAGGGGAAAGCGAGAGAGAGACAGTAGACTCTATTTGTGTCTGCGTCTCCCAGTTAGTCTAGACAAGTGGTGACCCAGGACTTCGGGATGATGGAAATGTTCTATATCCATATTGTCCAACATAGTAGCCACTAATTTTTAATTTTAATTAGTTTTAGTTCATTTAAAATTTTATTTAAATAGCTCCATGTAGCTAATGACTACCATATTGGACAGAGCAATTCTATGCATCCACTTAGACCACACTTAGCCTTTATGAATCCATTAAAATTGGAACTGCTTTCTTCTTACCTGCTTCAATGTTGTATCCTCTTCCTGCTGTGCTTTGCCAAAAGGTGAAATAGTGTGTCGCCTCCCTCCAGAGGGGTTGTTTACGCCTTGGAATTCATATTACTTGGTTGACTTGCTACCTCACCTCTCCTGTAACCTCAAGAATAGTTATGATTTTGTAGATTACATGGCTTTTGCTTGTTGAGGTGGAGAAGAAGTGATATTGTCCTGGGGCTTTCTACATGTTAAGGGGAAGAGGAAACACGTATTGATTTCCAAAGAGTAAAATTAATTCATGGTGGCCTATCAAATATTGTCTTGTACCCCATTGTTAAAGGCTCAATTACATTATCCCAAATTTAAGGAGCAATAATAAGTTGGGAATATAAGAAGTGGGGATTAGTGCACAAATATTTCTGTGACATTAGGTACGAGCTGGCATTTAGTGACATTTGGGTTTCAGCTTCCACCTTCATAAAAGAGGGAATTAAAGTACATGATGACTAAGATAACTTTTGAGCTCTGAAACTAACATTATCTGTCAGTTAATGATGTGTTTTTGCCATCTTTATTTTTCTAACTGAAAGCTTTTTAAACAAGTTTAGAAAACATTTGTAGTATCTGCTCACAGAGTTGACATATTTCTCTTGAGAATAAAAGAGTACCTTTGTAGCAGTCATTTATTGTGTGTTAGATGCTTGTCTTGATGAAATAAGTAATGACAAAGCAATTGGCCCCAGGGCAGTCCTTTGATATTTCGCTATAGTTGTTCTGAGTCTGTCACTCTTAGAGAAAGCTGAAAAACATGTCAAAGAATAAATTTGGCATAGCAGAGTCATTTGGCCAGTTCAAAAGAATTTCACAACCCTTAGGCTGTGACACCTCATTAATATTTAATTGATTGAGAACCTTCAGTATATTGCATGCACTTCAGAGGGAAGGGGTAGTTTCTCAGCAGGTAAAAGGATACCTGGAATCAGTTGCTTGGAAATTGAGGAAATGTCACATACACACAGCTGTGTCACGTGTCAGTGAAGTTCTACAGATAGTGGCTATACACATTAAAGAATACACAAGGAGACACTCTACAAATATAATATTCTATACACACCTATTCTAAATAAAAATAACTCATGAGTTTTTATTTTAGTTATCAGGTACATTCTCTGTGCCATGTCCTAAGTACTAAAGAAATAAAGATAGATAAAAACACTCATAATCAAAGATGTTATACTATAGTGGAAGAGACAAATAAAAACCATTACAAATAATATGATAACTGCTATTGTAACCAGAAAGGGGTCCCAATCCAGACCCCCAAGATAGGATTCTTGGATCTCAGGCAAGAAAGAATTCAGGGCGAGTGCATTCTGGGGGTTGGGGATGGGTGTGGGAGGCAATAGGCATGCAGATGATAATTGAAACCACTAAGAGGCCAACAAGAAAACTTACTTCTCTGGATCTTTCCTGAATACAAACCTTAACTAGTTGTGGAGGGGCAGAAAAATCTTTCGCCTTCCAGTTCTCAGGAAGAACATCGCCTATCTTGACAAGGGAATGAACAAAAAGACGCCTGGATCCCTGGAGAGGAAGCAGAAACTCTTTGGGCCCAGAGTCCTAGCATATAGCAAAGTAGGAGTATCAGTTCTGTTATCCACTGGAGAAGCGAGGCAGCGAAACTCTCTGACCCACAGATTTAATAGAATTTCAGTGTTAGTGTAATTTGAGGGGTAGAGAATGTTCAAGAATGTCCCATCTAACGTCACGAAGGGTCTGCCTAAAGCCTGAGGCTGGACCATGAGAACCAAGAAACATTTCCCGCCAAAAAGTTAGCGATGAGAAGAAAAACAAGAGCAGTCTGATTGCTGGAAGACCCTTCTGTGGTGCCGGTGTTCAGGCTGCTGCATACTGAGGGTGGAACTGAACACACTGAGAAACACCCCTCTACACTCCTGCCAGCCCTACCATGTGGTAAGACAACTGGCAAATCTGTGCACTGTACTACGGCCTAAGTATCTAATACCTCAAACCCAGCTCAACATATTGGACTAGATTGACTCACTCTCGATTCTACGGCTAACAGCCTAGCAATATGGTAACATTCGAAATTCAACCATAGAAATAATTGTATTATAGTTTAGTAATAACTTAAATATTAATAATTACAGTTACATGGTAATATTGTCTAAACCCTACACATTTAAATTGGTAGTAACTAGCTTCATATGGCTATTGAGCAATTAAAATTAGGCTAGTGCAGCAAACTTTTTCTATGAAGTCTTAGATAATAAGTGTGTTATGCTTTAAGGGCCATACAGTCTATATTGCAACTACACAACTCTGCTGTTGCAAACAACAGCAGCCACACACGATACATAAACAAATGATCATGACTATGTTATAATTAAACTTTATTTAGAGACATCAACATTTGATTTTTTATATAATTTTCATGTGCCATGAGATACTATTCTTCTTTTGTTTAGGTCCAACATCTAAAAATGTAAAAGCCTTTCTTAGCTTAAAAGTCAAACAAAAACAGGTGGCAGAACAGATTTGGCTTTGTGGACTGTAGTTTGCTCACTTGATCTGTCATATCATTATAATATGTAATATTGGGATAATTAGAGTACCTATTTGGTGGGGGGCATTATAAAATAATACAAAGTAAGCTCCTTAACAAAGCATGCAGTACAGGATCAATCAATAGAATATGTATCAATGGCACTAAATAGAAAGTTACTCGAGGTGTCAGAAGTGAAGGAGATTGAGACAGATTAAGCAGGGAAATATCAGTGAGATGGAGGTGACTGGTTTAGGACAAAGATTCTGACTAAAGTGAGAATATCAAGTAGCCTACAGACATTGAAATTTTGAGCAGAAATGAATAAGAAAATTAAGGGGAGAATGGAGGCAGGGAGAATAATTTAGAAAGTTGTTGAAATGCTTGAGGAAAGAAATGATGAGGACTTGAACTAAGGTACTGGGTGTGATGGTCACCACCTAGCTTGGACCATGAGCAGCTGCTGCTGCCAGACCTACCTCACTGGTATGCTTCGATGTAGCTGAGGTGCCAGGTCAGGTCTCAAATCATCATCTAAACACCAAACAGTAGCTCTGGCCTCAGTCCAGTCCCTTTTCGCTGTGCCTGCCGTCAGAAGTGAGGGTCTAATCCCAGATCCTCTCTCTCAAGAGAACTTGGCCGGAAGAGACACATTCTTCAGTTGGTCACATCAGAGGTTCCTGAACATGAACACAATTGCTTCTTTAGTTTTCATTCTTTAGTCCGGCTAAACAGAGCAATCTCAGAAAGGAGCAACTTTTAGCAGTTAGCATTTAATAAGTAATACAGAGCACTTTTGTTTTCTTTAAACAGTATGTGCTCCACATTTGCGTTTATTTCTTTGTCTCTTCTCTGAGATAGTCACATCCAGAACTTTCAAAACTTTCCTATTCATGATCTCTCTTGAATGATTCAGAGATAATTCAGGGGCATAAAATATTGTTCAATTTGAACATGAGTTTTCATTATGTGAGACACCTAATGAGGGAAAAAATAATCATACTAAATGTCATTTTTTATTAAAGAGAAAACTAGGAACTTAGGCTAGGATTTCTTGTCAAAATAATGCAGTCCATTCTTCTTGTCATCCACTTTTGCTCCTACCACAAAGCAAAAAGAAAAGCAGAAGCACATTTCCAGACCCAAAACCACAATAGTTCTCGAAGAACCAGAAACCAAATAAAAACTCAAAGTGGGGAAATGGGCTGAAGTAATGGGCCCTCTGTGCTCTGGGTCTGGAAAAGACACTATTGAGTCTGGACCCCAGTATAGTCAGAAGGACTGAAATGCTCCATGCTAGACAGGGCACAGTGCCAGGCTCTCTGCTTATAGCAAAGATTCTTCCTGTTTGACACACACACAAAAATACATATATAAAGACCTGAGGATGCAGGGGACACATATGCATCTTACTGCCAAGGTCCAAGGCTAGTTACTGTCTCACTCAGTGAATGAATCTATAGTGATAACCACTATATCATCCACAATATTAAGAATGGCAAAATAATGTCATATGTCTTGTTGTAGACCGGGTGCTTTGGTGGGCGGACAGGATGCAATGGCTTAATTGTTTTAAAAGCAAGGCATAATAAGAGAGAAATGGGGAGATGAAAAAGCATCAAATGAGCCCAGAGCCTGTGTCTCAAAACACATGAAAAACTTATGCTAAAAAAGATAGATATCAAAACAACTATAACAGTTCAGATTATATTTTAAATAGCAATTTAACAAAAATTTAATTATGTTTATAATGTTCAAGGACATAAATGTAAGAACCGCCTCCAGTTTTTGAAACCAGGTAATTAGTGAAAAAAAAAATTGGCAAAAACAGTGCAGTGCTGTGCCTACAGTTGCACACACTCAGGAGGTTGAGGCAGGAGGATCCCTTGATTCCAGCAGTTCAAATCGAGGCTGGACAACATGATGAGACCCTATCTCAAAAAAATTTGCAGAAATAAAATAAAAACATATATAATAAACATGAATAAATTAAAACTTTTATAAATGAAAACATAATCATTTAAATTAATTTAAAATTTCATTCATCAAACAAGATAAAATTACTTTGATTGATTAAAGTTAAAGTTTACTAATTGAAAAGCTTCAGTAGATGGGACAAATTCTATACTGATAACAGTTATAAAGAGCTAGTAAATTGGAGGATAATACCATGCAATTTGCCCCATAATATAGCACAGTGAGGCAATTCACAGGCATGGAAGTGGGAAAGGCTCTAAGAAGGTTTAAGGATTCATGAAAAAGAAGGAGGGAATGGTGGGCACAATATTTGGAGAGATTATTATGAGAATTTCCAAGACTTGAAGAATGACATGAATTCACAGACTGACAGAGCATTCCAACTAAGTACCTAATAGAGTAATTCAAAACTAAAACCATGCCTAAATATATAATGCTATATTATTGCTATTATGTATCATCAGATTATTAAGGCTAAATAAAAATAAATAAATAAGCTTGAAAGATACAAGAGGAAAAAAGCAAAGTATCTACAAAGGAATGACTATTCTACTGACAGAAGTCTTCCCTTCTGCAATAACTGGTGAAAGAAAACAAAAAAGAAAATCGTCAAAGTACTGACAAAAATACCTGTCTACCTAGAATTTTATACCCAGATACATCAAGAATAAACCACATTAAGAATAAAGATAAAATAAAGAAATTTTCTAATATACAAAGCCTAGAGAACTTAACACCTATAGCTCTGGGTTAAAGAACTGTTAATAGACAAATTTCAGCAAGAAAAAAGGTGAATCCCGAAGGAAAGTCCAGGACACAATTTTAAAAAATGACAATGGGAATATGGTATATGACAAAGATTGTGTTACAAATTAGCAGGAGCAGATGGAAAAAGAACCCCAAAACAGGCAAAAGAATTTAACAGTTCTAAGAAAAGGAAAGCTGATTGACCAAAAAACATAAGAAAAAATAATTAATCTCCATGAGCAGGAAATTAAAACAAAGAGACAAAATTTCACACACCTCAGAGTGGCCAAAATTAAAAAGACTGGTATCAGCGAATGTGGAAAATAATATGGAGAAAGAGGAACTATCATACACTGCTAATAGATATGTAAATTGCCCTAATCTAGTTAGAAAACTTTCTAAGAATATCTGATAGAGATGATGTGTAGACCCTACTATCCAGGATTTGCCACCTAAAGAGACATGCTGGAAACATTTATTGCAGCATTATTTGTAAGAGTGAATGATTGAAAGCAATTACTCTACTAAAATAATAACAGGTATATTGTGTAGGTTGTATAGCAAAATGGACACGAAAATAAAATTTTTAGATATTCTTGTATCAAGAGTGATAAATCTTAAAACAATGTTAGGCAATAAAAAGCTGCAGGATAGTTATGATAATTTACATAATAATTTAAAACATGAAACAATGTTGGATGCTTACAAATATATGTTTTAAAAACATGCATGAGAAGATAAATACCAGATTCAGAGCAATAATTCCTTCTGGTCATGGTGGGAAAAGAATGGGGTTTGGGAAAGTTACATGGGGGAATTTCAACTACATTTTCTAAGACTTTATTTATTTGAAAAATTAAAACATCTGTGGACAAGAAAGTAATGAACAAAGATATTAAATGATTCACCTTGTCCAACAACTCCATTTCTCTGCCCAGTCCAGGCTGGTCCTAAGAAAAGAAAGGGAAGTACAATGGAGTGACTGACAGGGTGAGGACTATTGACTTAGATTAGGATTTAGCCTTGTCATCACTGAAATGCCTGTTAGTAACTATAGCACTGGTTTATACCACACCACTTAATTTCTAAAAAGAAAGATAATGAGAGAAGTCACTGGCGAGATAGCAAAATATTTTTATACTATACATTTGAGTTCTTCTAAAAACAGTAGTTCTTGGATTGAATACTCCTCAGTAATGCTTAGACATCAACAGGATTTTCAGCTGACCTGGGTCATTTACATTGAAGCTGAGGGAAACATATAAAACAAACATATAAACAGGCATTTTAAGACATTCTCTTAAAGTTTAAGTAGCTTGTTGCAGAAAAAAAAAAAAAAATTGGAAAATAAAATATCTGTTCTCTAATCCTCCTGTCTGTCTTGAATTTCAAAGTCTGACCGTGGCTTTGATGTGCAGACTTCATGCCTCAGGGCATGAAAGATTAAGTGCCCTTCTAACTTCTCTTTTCAGTAGAAGAAACCCTGATGAGGATGTGAAACAGGACTGCAACAGTGGAGGAGTTACTGCTCTGTGGCTGCTTTTTCTGTTTCCTTTCATTTTAGTTCTCTTAGGGCCAGAGTCAATAGCTGGATCTGGTAGACTCCATGGGTTAGTAAATTAGCCTGGGTCGAAAGAAAAAACTTGAAGCAGTTCAAAACTTCTTTGGGAGTTTTGAACTCAAAACAGAGTCTTCGAGGGTTGGCTGATTGGTTGGTTGGTTGGTTGGTTGGTTGACATGGTACATAAGTAAGTACGTGAGTTCATTCTGAAATGTTACCTGCATGTAGGAAGACTAGGGATGAGGCAAAGATAAAATTCAAACCTTTTAACCAGAGACTATAGCACATAGTCTACAGTGACATGATCATAAAATACAGTGGAGTCTGAAGGTCTTCCTAGCTTTTTTGTAGATGTTGGCTTGGTTTTTCAGAAAATTTCAGGAAAAATCAAAGCATTAACATGTAGCTTCAATTATTTCTGGGTTTCTTAAAGTCAAAAGCAAAGATAGATTAAGAAGACCCTGAGCAACAAAATAAAATATATCCTGCTACAGATTGAGACATACTAGATACTCAATAGTTATTTATTGAAAGAACTAAGTCAAATTTGGAGTTCTCATGTTATTGAAATTGAAATTTTTTGAATGTAAATTTAAACTAAGGACATTTCTTTAGGTCAGGCTATAGATGATGTCCAAGAATCCCCTCAATTCTGAAATTGTGAATCAAAAAAATTTTTTCTGTCAATCTAAAATTGTCAAAAGGGTCAGAATCCCATTTAAAGGGAGTTTTTTCAAGCACAAAGTGTGAGGCTAGACCACCTGGAAACACCAACTCCTAAAGCATTCAGGCAGTGCTCTGAAGTAGTGCAACTAGGATCTCATTTCTTATAGGCAGAGACAGAGAAGTTTTTATCAGGATTACAAAAAATTATTCATACAAGGTTGACACCTGGTTAACAGAAATTTCACTGGTTATAAGCAGTGTTTCTTTTGGGGAAGGGTACATTTAACATTTTTTTACACAGAGTGTGATAGTTATTTATAGGTTTTCTGTCATCCGGCCTAGGCAAAGCAGGACAACAAAGAGGGGAAGTTAATCTACAACAAGGGTCATTAATTAAGAAGGCAGGAGATTTTTGTCCCTGACATTATTTAATTCTCTCTAGTCATTGTACAGAACAAGAAAAATAAAATGAGTTAATCTGTAATTTGAGAACAGAAGTTATAACTATGTGACTCAGATCACAGTTACATCTTTCGCATGCTTAAGGTGATTTTTGGGGTTCCAACAGCTTTTAAATTTTATTTATCTTCATATTTTTTTCTTTTTTTTTCTTTTTTTTTTTTTTTGCGATTTCACTATTGTTGCCCAGGCTGGAGTGCAATGGCACTATCTCTGCTCACTGCAACCTCTGCCTCCCAGGTTCAAGTGATTCTCCTGCCTTAGCCTCCCAAGTAGCTGGGATTACAGGCGTGTGTCACCACGCTCGGCTAATTTTGTATTTTTAGTAGAGACAAGGTTTCTCCGTTTGGTCAGGCTGGTCTCAAACTCCTGACCTCAGGTGATCTGCCCGCCTTGGCCTCCCAAAATGCTGGAATTACAGGTGACCCCAAACGAAATTATTTAACATATCTTATTAATAAAATCATACAAGTAAAATCTGTTTAATAGCTTCTTCAGAAAGGTGCAAAATGCATTATTTACAAGAAATTTGCACAACAGTGGGAGGGGAAGGAAATGCAGACATATATCGATAATGGATTTTAAAATGAGTATTTTAAAGTTTTCCAGTGAATGAACTACTCAAGCAAAATAGAAATATTTTCTTTAAACTTCTATAGAAAAAGTGGTTTGAGAAACACCACAAAATATATTTTTTACAACATTGGAGAGTTTAAAATTTTATACTTCATGTGGAAAAACAAGTGCTGTGTTCACACGAAGAAATAAATGATCATATAACTATCATCGGTCTGAGCCAAAATTTATTTTCTGTTACTGGTCTGTTACTAATATCAAATTTCCTTCGCATGAGAAAAAGAAAAATAAACTGGGAATCTGAAGATACAGACTGTCATGTACTTGTTAAATTAGCTTGGACAAGTAATTTAGTCTGTGAGTCATCATTATATTTACCAGTGGGAAGGATATATTAATATTTGCTCTTCCTAGATATCAGGACTGTTGCAAAAGGAAAAATAAATGTAAAAGTTTTTCAAAAATCAGAAAGCACTATATAAAATGTACTTTATTAATTACTGCTAAGAACATTCAATTCATGGGTACTGAGGAGTATAGTGCCCACAGACAGTGAAAATATGTGTGAATTTCTGGTAGGTGTAATCCTTGGTTCATTCAAATATTGATATCGGTCTTTCTCTCTCCTCTTTCTTTTCCCTTTCTCCATTTGCTTCACTTCTATAGAACCTCTACCTGTAACCAGTGTTTCCATATATGACTATAAACCTTCTCCTGAAACAGGAGTCCTGTTTGAAATTCATTACCCAGAAAAATATAACGTTTTCACAAGAGTGAACATTAGCTACTGGGAAGGTAAAGACTTCCGGACAATGCTATATAAAGGTAAGCAGCAAAAGGAAGGCTGAATCAATGATGACCCTCACTTTTTACACAGCTTTTCCCAAATGATGTTCTCTCTTACTGCAAAGAGGTTTTATAATTCACTATTTGACCTATAAATGAGCCATTAAAAATAATTATTGACTTATGAAAATCATGCTATGAGGAAACCTAGAACATCTGGTTCATTTCTTGAGAGTCATGTGTCATGTGTACAGCATGAGAAACACTCAAATTATTATCACTTACATGTTACTCTTCCTTAACAGCATGCCTGGTACAGGAAATAAATTCAGACTTAAGTTTAGAAGCACAAGTAACCATTTCCTTCTGGGTATGATAGATGGGCATTTCCGGGACTGGGAAGCCAGAGTGGTGCCTTTTGCAAAGTTTCACTTGGAGATGATCCAGCATCCTCAAATGCGATGCTGTATGACCAGCTAAATGAGTACATTAACATACAAAAATTAGTTTTGCTTTTTTATTCGCTTGATGGGAACCTTGTGGGGAAGGGAGAGAAAAGAGCCCAGGAGAAGTAATACTTCAAATCAGTCAAAGGAACAAAATCAACTTCTCTGGGTAGAAGGGGCTGGAGGGAGAGGGAAGAGAGGGCATTCAGTTTCATTTGGGAGTGAATCCTAGTGAAGGAACTTGAATACTCTCAGGACACATCGGGTGGGGGTGGGAGGTAGGTAATGCTACCGGAGTTGGCTAACTGTAGCTGGAAACATGTATTGGTGGGAAGAGAAAGAGTATTGAGGCACACAGAGCATGACATCCAGAAAAATGTCACTTGGACTTGCTGCTGTTACACACTCATTTCTTCCATGGATTTATTTTTTCTGAGACACTATTTAAAATATAAGCAGTGGGGCTGGGAGCGGTGGCTCACGTCTGTAATTCCAGCACTTTGGGAGGCCGAGGTGGGCAGATCACTTGAGTTCAGGAGTTCGAGACTAGCCTGGCCAACATGGTGAAACACTGTCTCTACTAAAACATACCAAAAAAACTAGCCGGGTGTTGTGGCGGGTCCCTGTAATTCCAGATACTCAGGAGGCTGAGACAGAAGAATGGCTTGAACCCGGGAGGCAGAGGTTGCCATGAGCCAAGGTCACACCACTGCACTCCAGCCTGGGCAACAGAGCAAGGCTCCATCTCAAAATGAATGAATGAATGAATGAAATATACGCAGTGAATTTAGTGTTTTTAAACTTTGAAAAAATCAAAGAAACATAAATTCTACAAATTATTATGTTGTTTATTTACAATGAAAACAGATAATCTGCAAATTAATAAATGGAAAGTTGTTTATAGATCATATGCAAATATATTTATGAATGATTAAAAAGCAATTACTGAAACTTTTGTTAATCATAAATTTTAAAATAATTAATATAATCCCATTCTTAAGTCAATTACTTCTTATTACTTCTTCAAACTATTTTTAGATTTCAATTCAATAAGTGGTATTTTTAGTTTTTTCTCTCATTTCTTTTGAGTTGGATTGGATTTTTAGTTTATTGTTATTCTCTTTAAAGTTTTCTAAGTGGAGTCCAAACTTTTATTATTTCTATTTTTGGGCAGGTTCTGTCTTCAAACTGGCAAATAAACCAGTTTTAAATTAGGCTAGTTTTTCTAAATGAAAACTTTTCTTGTAAAATTGCTTTTTTTCAGGTCATAAGGTGGCAAAATACCTTGAATTTTTATCTTAAAGTAAATGGCCAGTGTAAACTTAACATCTACAATTTCTTTATATTATCTCCTTCAATTAATACATACCCCAAAAGTTCCTATCATAAAAAGTTAACTCCAATTGTGTTCGATTTTCTCAGGAATTTTGTCAGTGAAAGCCCTTCAGGATTGAGTCTAAACATTCAACGTTTCGTCTCTAGCCTTCTACTAACTCTTTATTATTAACCATAACAGTAGTTGAAGGAAATATTATGTTGTGAATGTTTAACCATAATTGTTTCAAACTTTCCAGAAGTGTGTGACATTTAGAAGACCATATTTTTCATGCAATTGATTTTCTCTTCACAGATTTCTTTAAGGGAAAAACAGTATTTAATCACTGGCTGCCGGGAATGTGTTATAGTAATATCACCTTTCAGTTGGTATCTGAGGCAACTTTTAATAAAAGTACCCTTGTTGAGTACAGTGGTGTCAGTCATGAACCCAAACAGCACAGAACTGGTAAGTCTCCTGAAGAATCAAATACAGTGAAAAAATAATTCAGTTATATTTTGCTATATATTTATTTTTTATCCTAAGAAATATTCTGGTCCAGAGCAAAGAAAGAAAATGCATATGTTTAATAACCTAAAACAGATTTTATATCAATGTAAAAAGAACTGGGCAAAATATTCAATAAGAAAAATCTAAAATATGTCAATGCAATCATAGATTTGTAATCTTTGAATAAAAACTACTATATTATTGCCAAAGGTTATAATTAAGTAACTTACCCAGATCTAGTAGACATCAGTTATTACTGACAAGTGGCCCTATGGCAGAAAAAAGAGGGAAGACATTCTAGTACGGTTTATCAGATTATTAAAGGAAAATATTGAAATTCAAATGTATCTGAAACTTGAAGTACTTAATTTTCGTAACACCAATAATATAAAGCACTATTGTAGAATGGATGGATAGATGCATGGATGGATGGAAGAATGAATGGGTAAAATAAGCATATATCTACTAAGTACCCATCACCAATATAAGCAACATCGCATGTGCCTAATGTGCCTGAGTACTTAATAGGAAAGCTGGAGAGGCCATTCTGATGAGCATCAGGAAAGGATTATGATAGATTACTTCTAAGGTCTTGACAATTTGAAATTCTAAGATATCATGATTCTTATTCATTAGTCTAAGACCAGGAAACTATTTCAGCTAAATCACTAACTCACCTAATGTCAACATTTAAGATTCTATTTATGTTTTTCATTATTCAATGTAAGTAGAAAAACATTAATTGAGCACCTTCTACCTGGAATTTGTTCTAAGTACTGAGACATGAAGACAAAGACTGATAAGACAGGATCCTTGTCCTCAAAAAATGGTACTCGTAATACACAAATGGCACTAATACAAGGCAGAATGAGATAAATATTATAAAAGAGGTACAAAGTTATTTAACAGCACAAAGGAGAGAGAAAATTTTATTAGAAGTTCATGGGGCCTAGCGTGGTGGCTCATGCCTGTAATCTCAGCACTTTTGGAGGCTGAGGCGGGTGGATCACCTGAGGTCAGGAGTTTGAGGCCAGCCTAGCCAATATGATGAAACCCCATCTCTACTAAAAATACAAATACTAGCCGGTCTTGATGGCTGGTGCCTGTAATCCCAGCTACTCGGGAGGCTGAGGCAGGAGAACCGCTTGAACCCAGGAGGCGGAGGTTGCAGTGAGCCCAGACCACGCCATTGCACTCTAGCCTGAGCAACAGAGAGAGATTCTGAAACCCCGTCTCTACTACAAAATACAAAAAATCTAGCCGGGCATGGTGGCGGGCGCCTGTGGTCCCAGCTACTCGGGAGGCTGAGGCAGGAGAATGGCGTAAACCCAGGAGGCGGAGCTTGCAGTGAGCTGAGATCAGGCCACTGCACTCCAGCCTGGGCGACAGAGCGAGACTCCACCTCAAAAAAAAAAAAAAAAAATTTAAAAAAAGTTCATGGAAGAGGTGATAATTGAACTGCTATTTGAAGGTCAAATAGAAACTGTTATAGGCAGAGACTATGCAGTGTGTCTTTGTAGTTTTCTCCCTGTAAGTAAAGTGTGCTTCCATAATTTACGAACTCATTTTGTGCTTATATGTTTCATTTTAGAGAGGTGAGGAGTGAAGCCATATTTCTAACATGTATGTTAACATCTCTAAAGGCAGCACACGCATGCAACTCTCCTAGGTGCAACTATGTCACATGGAGTATTTTCATCTTCATAGCTATAAGTACACTATACTTGTTTTTTCTTTGTAATAAAAATCCAGGAACAGAGATACATTTTTTTGTAAGTGAGATTATGATAAACTGAAAAATATTTACATACTCTGCTTTTAGAAGTGGTTAAATTACCACTTCAACAAGCATAATATTGCAAGTTAATATATTTGAAGTGTGACTAGTGGTGTGTTAACAGGTACACATCATCCACAAAATGTTAGAAGTATGTATATGGAGAAAAACACAGTTTATCTTGACGTAAATTTGTCTATGTATTAGAAGTAAAATTAAATTCCATTTTTAAAAATCTGCTTTTGTCCCTGACTCATTAAGAAATTAAGCATTCACTCTAATTGAATTAAAAATTACTTGAAAATGAAAATTCTCTCTCTTACAGCCCCTTATCCACCTCAGAATATTTCCGTTCGTATCGTAAACTTGAACAAAAACAACTGGGAAGAACAGAGTGGCAATTTCCCAGAGGAATCCTTCATGAGATCACAAGATACAATAGGAAAAGAAAAACTCTTCCATTTTACAGAAGAAACCCCTGAAATTCCCTCGGGCAACACTTCTTCCGGTTGGCCTGATTTTAATAGCAGTGACTATGAAACTACGTCTCAGCCATATTGGTGGGACAGTGCATCTGCAACTCCTGAAAGTGAAGATGAATTTGTCAGCGTACTTCCCATGGAATACGAAAATAACAGTACACTCAGTGAGACAGAGAAGTCAACATCAGGCTCTCTCTCCTTTTTCCCTGTGCAAATGATATTGACCTGGTTACCACCCAAACCACCCACTGCTTTTGATGGCTTCCATATTCATATTGAACGAGAAGGTAAAGCAGTAGTAAATCAGAGGAAATAAGAACTGATACAAAGGAAGGGGAATTGAAGTGTTTTTAAATTTGAGTTTAGAAACACTGATCATAGACAGTCAACAGCCAAAGAATAATGATAAAGAAAGGGAAGAATTTAATTGGGTATCCAATGCAGACAGAGCAGAAAACCCAAATGAATAGACTGGGTAAGAATCAGAAGGTTTGGGTGATTCACAGGTTGTGAGTACTGCCAACTGTATACATTTTACTGCCTGATATTTCTCGTGTCTCAGAACAATGAGGAAAACATCATATTTGGAAATATTTTGAATCAAAGATCTAACTATCCCAGAATATTACAGCATATCCTAGAGAAATTTTCTGTTTTCTCATATGCAAATTTTCAAACATGGCAGCAAAGTAATACTTATGAACACATTACTACTTTCCTCAAGAATATGAGGCTTGTGTCCTGCTAACCAGCTACTCTTGTTCCCTTTAGGGTGTGCCCCTCTGGAACAAGCACCACAGTTTTCCAGAGAGAAGCTGATAGTAAAATGGAAAATACACAGCTACTGACATTTCCATATAGCTACTATATTACATTTTGCATTGACTAACTCAGCATCTGAGATTCATCTTTATATTTTAGCCCACTAGCTTAGGAAAGTAGAGCCATGACTTCCAGCAAGCTTGGGTCATGATACCTACCTCAATTGTTGTTTGGTAGATTTTTATGGTTATTTGTTGTTTGTTTAGTTTTTACAGTAATATACTTCATTTTCCATTTTCCGGTCTAGTAGTTTGAGTGGCAGAGGTTATACTTTGTAAAAATTTGAAGTTACAATGATAGCCTTATTTTTAGAGTGAGAGTTTAAGGCCCATGTAGTCTCATATACTGACATATTATTTACTCCTATTTTACTTAATAGCATGAGATACAACAAAAATCTGTGGATTCTTCTATACAGGATGATACAGCATTCAACCATAACCAAATAACACATAAAATGAAAATTCTTAATTATTTGAGTCAAAAGTCATTTTCTTGGAATTGCCTACATTTTTTTAAAGTTTCCCTAATTGTCTTTTATTTTTCTGTTCCTAAATATGTTCCCATGGCAAATAGGATCTTGTCATTACAAAAATTTTTTACTGCCTGTTCTCATGGAGGTTCTATTATGCATTTATCTGACTACAGTGTCTTCTTTTGAAGGCTGTTGTAGTCACCAACTGATGATAATGACTTCAAATGAAGTAATAAGCAGCAGAGGATGGATGGACTGTGATGCATTGTGAAATAATTCTTTCTTTAAGAAGATCTGAAAGCAAATGGATGAAGGAAAATATTACCATGATTATTATTTTAAATTTTACTTTAAGTTCTGGGGTACATCAGAAAATAGATCTTTAAAAATGAGATGTATTTTAAATAAACATTAAAGCACTTCTGAATGGTTAATACTACCACAAAGAACTTACAAGATATTTGATGCTGGTTATTTTTTAGCCCTTACCTCGTGATGAGGAAGCCAACAAGTGTTATCTTTTCCTGACTATCTACTTCTGTTGTGTAAACATAATTTTGTTGGGTAGGAGTACATAAAGATGCACAGTGTAGACCCATCCCTAGTTTTATTGATTTGAATGCCGTATTTGAATTTCGTTATTTGGAAGGTTGTAAAAATACTGAACTCTTACTTATATTCTTTAATAGTACCTTTAGTTTAGAGGTGTAACTGAACTTGACAAAAGGAGGGAACATTTAAAATACCTATTTTTTTTTTTTTCATTAATTGACTTGTCTATACCCAGGGCCTTTCCAGGTGTCAATTCATATATCTTCTCTTTTCTATATATGATTTAGAGAACTTTACTGAATATTTGACGGTGGATGAAGAAGCACATGAATTTGTCGCAGAACTGAAGGAACCTGGGAAATATAAGTTATCTGTGACAACCTTTAGTTCCTCAGGATCTTGTGAAAGTCGAAAAAGTCAGTCAGCAAAATCACTCAGCTTTTATATCAGTAAGTAACAAAGAGATCATTTTACACTTACTGGGGAGCTAGAACAAGGGAACTGGTGAGATTATTGATGCTCAGATGTCAACTATTCACAAACCTTAGAGATGCGGAGAAGTCTTCAAGATCAGGAGAGGCTGAGATCCACAAGCTTTGGACAGCAGAGGAAATATATGCATATTTAATAGTAGCAATCCTATCCACGGGCTTAACTTGAGGATTCTTTTCACTATTGTGATAATTGAATATTTATTAAACTGACCTTCCACATTAGCCATAACAAACCCTCCAAGGATGTGGACATATAGTTTGGGAAATACAACATTTGCTTGAGGCCATAATGAAATGACATTATAGGACTGTGAAAAATCTCGTTAGAGTATTGAGCTCGTGAAGCTCAAAAGAAAGACAAAGATTCAAGTACACCCAGGTGGTCTCCATAAAATTGGTGGAAAAAGCCATAGCTAGAGCAACCTAAAAGCCCCAATGTCAAGTCCTAGGGTGGCCTCTACCAATTCCGTAAGAGTAACAGCACAGCAAAAGTTAGCCTCTGAAGGTTGCACAAACAGTACCTGCCTCTATAACGTGTTTGGCTAAACTGACTATGTTTACTGGAAGTATAGAGGTCAAAAATCAGCAACCTACCCTATCAGGAGTTACATGTGCCTCCAATCAGTAGAAAGAAAAACCAGAAGGCAAAGAATAAAAATTGCTTTCAGAAAAGGATAACCACCACATATCCTATTGCCATATGGAACGGCAAAATACCACCTTTCGTTCAAGAATGGATGAGAGCAAAAGAGGAGTTCAGTTTATGCAGCAGCTTAAAAATGTTAAAACTTTCCCATATAATATTTTACTAAAAGAAAACCAAAATATCACCTCTGGCAAAAGAAAGGCCTTAAAGATTTATCAGACGCATAGAAAATGTATTCCCAACTGCCTTGTGTGTCTTTCAAGTGTTAGAGTCCTTGGACATGTGATTACTTAAGAAAGAGAACAAAGTTGAGGATTTCATTCTTTCCATAAGACTAAAAACGCCTCACTGACCAAATAGTCTCTTTCTGTACCAGTACAGATCCACCGCACATGTGAACAGCCTCCATGAAAACTCTGCAACAATTCTGGTCTTTCTGACTTTTCTCTTCTCTGAATTCCTATTCTGTCTCATAGTACACAGCACAAAACACAGAACTTATTAGTGTGTGGTATTTTTCTAGATTTATTTTAGGTGCATCTTGCTTCTCATGTCAAATTGTAAAATCCTAGGCTGGAGTTATACCGTTTGCATATTTATTCATTCTCTTGCACATTCAAGAAATATTTATGGAACCACTTGTATCTTTCATGCGCTCTGCTCTATTCTTAGAGTATCTAAAGTGACTAGTGCCATTGAGGATATGTCGGAATTGCTCAAAAATGTGATAACTTTAAAGAGATGCATCTTAGTATTTATCTAGAAAAATACAGGCTACCAGAAGTTTTGTTTTTTCTCTGTTGCTAAAAGAATGACTTTTTAAGTGCTTAGGAGATTCTGTTCTGTGGTAATGAGTTATTCAGATGTACTGCATATACTTCTTTGGTTTAAAAAATGGATATCGCATATATAAATACACCTAACTGGGTAAATGAGCAACAAATTAGGGTGGCTCACGTTTGCTCAGCATAATGTAGTCACACACCAGCTGAAGTATATTTGCAGCCCATTTTTCCTGACCAAACTGTTTCACATATTCTGGTGTTGAGCTGTTACATTACAATTTATTATATGTTTATGTTGTTGCATTATAATTTACATTTATGTAGCTTTGAAGGCCTTCCCAGAGATGAGAATTCAGGTAGGAATTTGCACTAGTCTGCCAATAGCCTTATGAAGGGAACACTTTCATTACCCCCATTTTTCACATTAAAAAACAAACTGAATCGCAGAAAGTTCAGTGACTTCTCCAAGTGTCAAAATTAAGGTTAGAACTCAGGAATATTTGATAACAAAATCCATTTTCATTTAGCCTGCAATGACCCAATTCCTCGGGTTGATTATCAGGTCAGTCATAAGGTAAAACTATTAAATAACTGAATTTGTTTTGCTTCCTTCAACCTTTGCCCTCTGTGCCCCCACTACACCAGTACTCTTCAGAACAGTAGCAACACTTCGCGTTTGTGTAGTTCGCTAATACGTATTATCTCATTTGATCCCAACAGCAACTTTATGAGGTAAATTAATACAGATTGTCACAAAGCGCTAACTCAGGAGACAGGAGGGCTGGGTTGGGTCACGAGCACTTACTAGCTCTGTGACTTCAGGCAGCTTGTTTATATCTCTGGGCCTCAGTTTCCTCATCAGGAACTGTATTAGTCCGTTTTCACACTGCTATAAAGAACTACTTGAGACTGAGTAATTTATAAAGGAAAGAGGTTTAATTGACTCACAGTTCAGCATGGCAGGGAGGTCTCAGGAAACTTACAATCATGGCAGAAGGCAAAGGGGAAGCAAGAACCTTCTTCACAGGGTGGCAGGACAGAGAGAGAGAGCAGGGGAAACTGCCACTTTTAAACCATCAGATCTCGTGAGAACTCCCTCATTATCTTGAGAACAGCATGGGGGAAACCGCCTCCATGATCTAATTACCTCCCATCAGGTCCCTCCCTCGATAAGTGGGGATTACAATTCGAGATGACATTGGGTGGGGACAGAGCCAAACCATATCAGCAAAATAAGGCAGTGGGTCTCTAAAGTTCTGCTCTATTCTAAAATTCCATGATTTATCCATTTAACAGATGCAATGACTGAGATTCAGAGACATTAACTCATTTGTCCAAAGTTGCACCACTAACAAGGACCAAACTGAGTCTTAGTGCAATTATCCTGTCTCCAAATTTTTACTATTTCATAGTGCTCCAGGAAGTCTCATGCAGGGTTGAGAGCATGGATTTTGGAATCAGACTTCCTGTGTGTGAAACCTAGTTCGACTTACCCTCTCTCTGCCTCAGTTTTCGCATCTGACAAGTGAGATTTAATAAAAGTACTTATCTCATTGGCTTGTTATAAAAGTTAAAGGGGCCAGGCACGGTGGCTCACACCTGTAACCCCAGCACTTTGGGAGGCCAAGGTAGGCGGATCACCTGAGGTCAGGAGTTCGAGACTAGTCTGGCCAACATGGTGAAACCCTCTCTCTACTAAAAGTACAAATATTAGCCAGGCATGGTGGTGGGCACTGTAATCCCAGCTACTCGGGAGGCTGAGGCAGGAGAATCGCTTGAACCCAGTAGGTGGAGGTTGCAGTGAGCCAAGATAAGGCTGCGCTCCAGCCTGGGTGACAGAGTGACATTCCATCTCAAAATAAATAAACAAATAAGTAAATAAATATAAGTTAAAGGAATGAAATACGTAATACATATAAACTTGAAGTTTACATGCTAAAAAGCAGTTTATATGCTGAAAAGCAGTTTATATGTGAGCATCCGTGTTTTAAGCTCAACCACTACTGTGATGTCCTAGACATCTTCCCAAGAGAACTACGGTAGCACCCTTGTGTCTGTGGTGTCACTGACCTGCCAGGAACAAATATATAAATATATAATGGATTCCATATCTCTTTACTAGAATTAATATCATTTTTTATTATCATTTCCTTTGCACCATTTACACCGAACCTTAGTTTGTCCTCCCCAGTAGAGCCACTTGCTCCTTTTCCTCTCCTGGGTCTCAGCCTAGGAATATAGTATTAAATTAAGGAGCTGAGATATGCATCCTAAGCAAATAAATGGAAGTTTCATATTTGCATTTCAGCAGGGAATTTCTGCAGATAATAATCACCTTAACATGTCTTGAGTCCTTACTAGGTGTCAGGCACTGTGTTAAGAACCACTTTATGAACATAAGAGAACAAAGCTAAAGATGGGCACTTCTATGGAGATATTTTATGGTAAGGATCCTGTTGTATTCCTCAAATTATCACCCAGGTTTCAGCCAGCTTCTTTAACGGAGCCAGCCTGTTGCGTGTTTCTTCTCTAATAGAGTCACAGCCTGCCTTTTTGTTCTCACTGTTGCCAAATTCAAACGTTTTCACATGATAGTAGTCTAGGCTGATTTGGATCTCGAAGTAATTATTCCTAGAGACCAAAGATCCTAGTAGCAAAGGAATTATAAGCCCTGATGAAATGCCACACTGCCACGCTCACTCTTTGTTAAAAGAGAAGTAAATTTTCTCTGGTGAAGAATTTACCAGAATACTCTCACATGCACATGACGATTGAAGTGGCACTTTCGTTTCTGCTGTTATTGATGAGGCTGCTGTTTAGATCAAGGTGAGGTCAAGGGGTAGAGGGTTGCAGCTGGGCAGAGGACCTGAAGAGTTGCCAGTCTGACCACCCATCTTACTTTGAATCTCATTGTAAGGGCGAAAAGAAAACATGATTTTTTAAACCAGAATCTCTTATCTTAATCAGTGCAATGTGCAGCCTCCCCTGTGTTCCAATTTGAAATGTGCAGGTCCTTCAGGAGACTGGATTGAAGAATTGACTGAGAAGCCCCAGCACGTGAGTGTCCACGTTTTAAGCTCAACCACTGCCTTGATGTCCTGGACATCTTCCCAAGAGAACTACAACAGCACCATTGTGTCTGTGGTGTCGCTGACCTGCCAGAAACAAAAGGAAAGCCAGAGGCTTGAAAAACAGTACTGCACTCAGGTAAAGGAGAGAAAATGAGGATGGGCTCGCCAGTCCCACCTAAGCACAGCCTTACAGGGCAATGCCACAGAGGCAATTGCAGGAAGCCATGCTGAGGTCTGCTGGGATGGGTGTGTTGTATGAGTGTTCCCAAGAGCCAGAGGGGCCAGAAATGAGTGGGAATGGCTTTTCCATGGCACTGTCATCTCCCTTTCTCTTCATAGGAGGGCCGTGTTCCTTTCTCTTTCATTCCTTATTCAAGAGAATTTGCTGAGCACCTATGATGTGCCAGGTACTAAGAGAGATGTTAGAAATTTTTAAACATCCTGCTCTTGCAGAGCTTATAATCTAGTGAGAACAATACATAAGTGAACCTACAATGACTGCACTGTATAGAATAAGGCCTCAGCTTAAAATGAATGATGAGAGTCCAGAGGAGTTCACAGAAGAAGGAGCTGAGCATGAGTAACATGGATGAAGGGGAAAGAGGATTTGGAAACTGGTTGGAGAAAACATCGCAGAGGAGACAACCAAGCAGAGGGTTGGAGGGGTTTTTGTGTGTTTGTTTTACTTTTTTCCATTCCTTTAATTTTCATTTTACTGTAAAAGTGACACATTATTGTTAAAAAAAAAAAAAAAAAAAACTTAAAAATGTAAAGAATATAAAGTAGGCTGGGCACGGTGGCTCACGCCTGTAATCCCAGCACTTTGGGAGGCCAAGGCGGGTGGATCACCTGAGGTCAGGAGTTCAAGACCAGCCTGGCCAACATGGTGAAACCTCGTCTCCACTAAAAATACAAAAATTAGCCAGGCGTGGTGGCATGTGCCTGTAATCCCAGCTGCTAGGGGAAGCTGAGGCAGGAGAATCGCTTGAACCTGGGAGGTAGGGGTTGCAGTGAGCTGAGATGTTGCCACTGCACTCCAGCCTGGGCGACAAAGCGAGACTCGGTCTCGAAAATAAATAAATAAATAAATAATATAAAGTAAAAAACTACCCCCTCACCAGTCACAACTGAAAAGAGCTTTGAAGAATATATAGGAGTCAGCTGTGCACAGAGGCGAGCGAGGGGCAGGCAGAGACAGTGTGCAACTCAGTAGTCCTGTGAGTGGTTAGCAGAAGGAATGCACATGCCAGACCAATCCTTAGTAAAACCGTGCGACTGGAGCCGAGTGGACCTTGCTCTCAGATGCCCTGAGAACCTGCGGCCCAGTCCTATTTTTCTAAATTCTGGCCTTATGTTTTTACACGGTCAAATTTGGTGGTTCTTGGTGTCTTACAAACATATTTTCTTCCCTAAAGGCAAAAGGAAAAAAATAGTTATCAATTCATGTGGAGTACATTGGAAATGTAATGTGCAGAAAAGATGTTTGCCGTATGAGAGCTATTTGGGATGTTTCCATTCCTCCTAGGAAAATTAAGCATTTAATGAAATTCAAACAATGATAAATTGTGAATTGATAAGATGAATTCAGGAATCGTGTTCTTTGAAGCACTAGAAAGCCATAGAATGCTGAGATAAGCCCTTACTTGAAAATGAGGCATCCCTTGAGTTGAATTAAATTAAGGAATAAATATGCTAAACCGATTAACTAGTAATCACAGTTCATTGTGTAACTTATTAGCTTCCTTTCCTGAGTGTACCCAAGATGACTGACTCATTACATTGACAGAAAAACGTGTTTTCCCCTACAGACCTTGACCTAGAACTCAACTGCTTCAAGGTAGATTTCTCCCCTTGCCCTACCTAATATACACATTATATATCTTTCACATAAGATTACAAAGGTTAAAGGAAGAGATAGATATTGTAAATTATCAATGAGCCAGAAAAGACTAGTCCAAATGTACTTTTACAATATCTTCTCAAAATGCAAATAGGAAAACAGAACATGAAATGTCCTATTCAGCATTATAAGCAAGAAGACTAATATTTAAAGGGGAGAGCAGAAATGAGACCACCATGCTAGGCATCATCTCAATTACCACAAGAACTTTTTGAGATTTGTATAATATACCACAATAGTCCATTATGCCACTAAATAAATGTGTAGAAAAGCACCAATGGAAAGATCACAGAAAGTGGAAATAAGACCATCTCAGACTCAAAGGAACCTACACTATCATCTAGTTCAACCCTATTATTTAAGAGTCTATCATATACAGGTGCAGTGGCTGCTGTAATCCCAGCACTTTCGGAAGCTATGGTGGGCAGATCACTTGAGCTCAGAAGCTCAAGACTAGCCTGGGCAACATAGAGAAACCCTGTCTCCACGAAAAAAAAAAAAAATTATCTATCATATACTTATTTCGACTACTATGCTTTCTAGTACATTTTTCTCCTTATTCCTTTAGCTGAGGAGGAATAGAATAGAACTGGTATCCAATTGGAGAGACATTGGACTCAACTAAATTCTCAGGAATGAGGACTAAGACAGTCAGGAAAAATATTGGGATGCTAAATGAGTGGAAATTAAGGGGGAGTGGAGTGTGAAATTATTTTGTAAAAAATAAAACACATTACTTAACATGCAGAATGCAGAGGCATTCCACTTTTCCTCCTCCAACACACACCCAAGGAGGTCCAGGCTAAATAAAAAGGCATGGAGAAACATAGAAGTGTAAATATAGGTTAGTAGCTCAGTAAATATTCAGAAATTGGGGAGGATGGAAACTAGTGTTTATAACTTATTACCAAGTCAGGTAATCTGTAATCCAATTACCCTTTTGTCATTTTTAAAATAATATGATGTATGTGCCCATAGCTACTTCTTATTCTTGTTTGTTTGTTTCTTTGTATGTTTTTTATGAGACGGAGTCTCGCTCTGTTGCCAGGCTGGAGTATGGAGTGCAAAGTCAGGATCTCGGCTCACTGCAACCTCTGCCTCCTGGGTTCACGCGATTCTCCTGCCTCAGCCTCTCAATTAGCTGTGACTACAGGTGTGCACCACCACGCCCAGCTAATTTTTGTATTTTTAGTTGAGACGGGGTTTCACCATGTTGACCAGGATGTTCTCAATCTCTTGACCTCATGATCCACCCACCTCGGCCTTCCAAAGTGATGGGATTACAGGCGTGAGCCACCGTGCCCGGTTATAATGGCATATTTAAACAGCTATGATTCCAGATAGTCATTTGAATAGTTAGAATCAACTATTACCTAAAATATTATCAAAAGAAAGGAACCTTAACATTACCCTGAAACAATCTATGCTCCTTATGTCCTTTATTATTCTAAACATTCTAAATAGGCAAAATGGGTTATTAATGAGCTAGGTCAGCATTTACACTTATAGTCAGATGTCTACAATGTGTTAAGTTTAAATGGAGCAATTTTTTTGTTTTTTGGGGGGGTTTTTTTGAGATGGAGTCTTGCTCTGTCACCTAGGCTCAAGTGTAGCGGCATAATCTCGGCTCACTGCAACCTCCACCTCCCAGTTGCAAGCGATTCTCTTGCCTCAGCCTCCCAAGGAGCTGGAACTACAGAAGTGAGCCACCATGCCTCACTAATTTTTGTGTTTTTAGTAGAGTCAGGGTTTCACCATGTTGGCTAGGCTGGTCTCGAATTCCCAACCTCAGGTGATCTACCTGGCTCAGCCTCCCAAAGTGCTGGGATTATAGGCGTGAGCCACTGCACCCGGCCTGGAGCAATGTTGATAATATAACACATTATGTGGTTCAATAGCATATTATTTATGTATATATGTTAGAAGAAGGCCTAGAATAATGCACATCAAAATGTCAGGATTTGTGGGAGGAGAACAAACAAAACTTCCAATTTACTTCATTTGTTCTTTTATTGGGTGAGCAATTTTTACAATAAGCATATATGTTTTATCATATAAAGTGTATTTTAAATAAATAAAATAATACTGCTTAGTTGTGGATAATATGCATCTTCTTATCATCGTTTGTCTCTTTAGAAAATTCTCTATCAGGCTGGGCATGCAGTTCATCCATGCAATCCCAGCACTTTGGGAGGTCAAGACAGGAAAGGCGCTTGAGACCAGGAGTTTGAGACCAGCCTGGCCAACATAATGAAACCCTGTCTCTACTAGAAACACAAAAATAAGCTGAGCATGATGGCGCACACCTGTAATTCCAGCTACTTGGGTAGCTGAAGCACAAGAATCACTTGAACCCAGGAGGCAGAGGTTGCAGTGAGCCAAGATCGTGCCACTGCACTCCAGCTTGGGCAACAGAGTGACAGAGCAAGACTCTGTCTCAAAAAGAAAGAAAAGAGAAGAAAGAAAGAGAGAAAGAGAGGAAGAAAGGAAAGAAAGAAAAAAAGAAAAAGAAAGAGAAAGAAAGAAAGAAAAGAAAGAAAGAAAGAAAGAAAGAAAGAAAGAAAGAAAGAAAGAAAGAAAGAAAGAGAGAGAGAGAAGGGAGGGAGGGAGGAAGGAAGGAAGGAAGGAAGGAAGGAAGGAAATTTCTCTATCAGATGAAGAGATCTAGTTGACTAAATCTGCCTATATGGCTTCCAGCAGAATTAAAAATCTAAAAGTTGTGCAAGATACCCTGATATGAAAGAGTATAAATTGGAGAGAAAGAATGAAAATGCCAATTTATTAATTCAATGTAATCTTATCTTGTTCAAGCCAGTGGAAAGTAAATTTTGGTATATGGCTCCTTTTACTTACATGTAGAGCAAGTTGTACCAATTCAGATTACATAATTTCTACTGTGTATAATCAGTTTCCAGTGCGGAAAGTTTTAAAATTCGTATCATATCACCAGTTCTATATTAATCCTTAAAATCTTAATGAGACTCCAAAAAACACCTTACAGCATAGATAAGCTGTAAACAACATTGTTCTCCATTGATTCATGTTCCTTATTGGAGCGATTCCACAATTTTATGTATCCTAGAGGTCAAAAAGTTAATAAGATGAATAAAGGTTAGTATTTATTGATACTCGGTTTAAACATTCTCAAACTCTATGAGGTATATAATTTTATTACCTATATTTTAGCAACGAAGTAACCAAGGCAAGAATTTTCAATAAATTGTAAAGCATAAATAAACCCCCATGCTAATAATGAGCAGAGTCAGGATTTGATTCCAGGTAGTCCGAAAAAAGAATCTGTGTTCTTTCCACCAAGCAATACTCTCTTAAATATTGGAGACACTGAAGGTCAAAGCAGCACCTTAACCTCTTAGTTGAATGATCAATTATTATGCGTGCCAACATTCAACTTTAATAAATGCATTTTATTCATCTATATGTTCTCACTGTTTTTCTCTATATGGTATTTGTTATGTATCCAAATTTTTTTTTAAAAGAGCAGGGCCAGGTGTGGTGGCTCACGCCTGTAATCCTAGCACTCTAGGAGGACCAGGCGGGCAGATCACCTCAGGTCAAGAGTTCAAGACCAGCCTGGCCAACATGGTGAAACCCTGTCTCCACTAAAAATACAAAAATTAGCTGGACGTGGTGGTGCGCAACTGTAATCACAGCTACTCAGGAGCCTGAGTCAGGAGAATCGCTTGAACCTGGGAGGTGGAGGTTGCAGTGAGCTGAGATTGCACCACTTCACTCCAGCCTGGGCGACAGAGCAAGACTCCGTCTCAAGAAAAAAAAAAAGAACAGTAAAGAAAGTCTCATCTACATGAGAAGTGTTCTCTACAGTATTATTTTAGGGGACTACAACAGCCTGGCAGGGTGCTTACCAGGACATCTCGATGCTTAGCACAGTGACCTGCCCATAGTGTAGATTAGAGATCCCAGCACTAGGCTTCCAGTCCCAACACTGTATCTAAATATATGACCTTGGCCATTCTCTGGCTTTACTACATTTATTAAATGAGCACTTTGGACTAGGTCATCTCTAAGGTCATTTCCATTTCTTTTTTTTTTTTTTTTTTTTTTTTTTTTTTTTTTTTTTTTTTTTTTTTTGAGAGCTTGTTTCACTCTGTTTCCCAGGCTGGAGTGCAGTGGCATGATCTTGGCTCACTGCAACCTCTGCCTCGTGAGTTCAAGCAATTCTCCTACCCCAGTCTCCTGAGTAGCTGAGATTACAGGCACCCGCCACCATGCCTGGCTAATTTTCTTTGTATTTTAGTAGAGACAGGGTTTCACCATGTTCATCAGGCTGGTCTTGAACTCCTGACTTCAAATGATCCGCCTGCCTTGGCCCCCCAAAGTGCTGGGATTACACACGTGAGTCACTATGCCCAGCGGTCATTTCCATTTCTATAATTAGATATTATATGCTTCTAAGTGACAGGAGACTAAAGACATTTCTGTACTGATATTTGCATGTAATCAGCTGACACTACAATTTAGAATGTCAGACTATCCTCATGGTATTGCTGATTTGATTATGGTTAGAGGCTGATGTATCTCTAGTGTGCATAGTTACAATTGACATTGATGGGTATAAAGCAGTTCACAGGGCTTAGAATAGAAAAAATTTGAATCTTCTAGGTTCCCTTCAAAGTTCACATAAACTATAAATCATTCTAATTTTGGAATCTGACAGCTTCAGTAAAGCCTTCTGGATTTCAAAGTCATCTGTGATTCCAAAAAGAGTCTCTGAATATTATTTCAGCCTCTGTGTAACATTCTGAAAGCCCACCTCTAAATAAATCTTATCGGGTGTTTGGTTTAAAGGTGAACTCAAGCAAACCTGTTATTGAAAATCTGGTTCCTGGTGCCCAGTACCAGGTGGTAATATACCTAAGGAAAGGCCCTTTGATTGGACCACCTTCAGATCCTGTGACATTTGCTATTGGTAAGTTGCTGGCCAAAAGAAGAATGAGTGACCTATATATTAGGGTACTGACTGGAGGGGTGCAATGTGCAAGCTCAAATCATTATCATCATATTTGGAAAGCCTATCTTAGTTCATCCAATATGCTACCTTCAGAGTAATAAACAACTAGAATTGTATACTTGGAAAACATTCTTAATATTTATTACTTGTGGAAAAACTCAGAGGCAAACATACTTACTTTAGTTTTCAATGATTACACAACAAGAGTAAAGCTGTGTGCTGTGGCACACACCTACAGTTCCAGCTACTTGGGAGGCTGAGGAGGGAGGACTCCTTGAGCCCAGAAGTTGTTTTTTGTTGTTGTTGTTGTTGTTGTTGTTGTTGTTGTTGTTTTTGAGACAGAGTCTCGCTCTGTCACCCAGGTTGGAATGCAGTGGTGCGATCTCAGCTCACTGCAACTTCCGCCTCCCAGGTTCAAGCGATTCTCCTGCCTCAGCCTCCTGAGCAGCTGGGACCACAGGCACGTGCCACCACACCTGGCTAATTTTTTGTATTTTTTGAAGAGATGGGGTTTCACCATGTTAGCCAGGATGGTCTTGATCTCCTGACCTCACGATCTGCCCGTCTTGGCCTCCCAAAGTGCTGGGATTACAGGCATGAGCCACCACGCCTAGCCGAGCCCAGAAGTTGTAATCCAGCCTTGGTAACACAGCAGACCTTGTCTCAAAAAAAAAAAAAAAAAAAA
>NW_016803311.1:3208789-3230410 GCF_001698545.2 Rhinopithecus bieti
AGGAAGAAAGGAAGCAAGGAAGGAAGGAAGGAAGGAAGGAAGGAAGGAAGGAAGGAAGGGAGGGAGGGAGGAAGGGATTGTATCAGAAGAGTGAAAATTTGGGTCATTAAATAGAAGTTTGAGGCCATTGCTAAGACAGTAAACATTCCTTCTTAACTTTATGTTTCTACCCCCTCCTCTCTTCTTTTTAGTTCCCACAGGAATAAAGGATTTAATGCTCTATCCCTTGGGTCCTACGGCAGTGGTTCTGAGCTGGACCAGACCTTATTTAGGCGTGTTCAGAAAATACGTGGTTGAAATGTTTTATTTCAATCCTGCTACAATGACATCAGAGTGGACAACCTACTATGAAATAGCAGCAACTGTCTCCTTAACTGCATCCGTGGTAATCTTCCCTTAACCAACTGTCACTCTTTCCTATGGGAACAGGCAAGCCTTTATGTACCAAATGTATCTTTAAAAAATTATCTATAAATTTGATTATTTTGTAAATGCACATAGTGTGTTAGTTCATTTTCACGTTGCTGATAAAGAAACACCCACGACTGAGCAATTTACAAAAGAAAGAAGTTTAATTGGACTTACAGTTCCACGTGGCTGGGGAAGCCTCACAATCACGACAGAAGGCAAGGAACAGCAGGTCACGTCTTACACAGATGGCAGCAAGCAAAGAGAGCTTGTGCAGGAAAACTCCGTCTTATAATAACCATCAGATCTCATGAGACTTACTCACTATCACAACAACGGCATGGGAAAGACATGCCCCCATGATTCAGTTACTTCCCACCAGGTCCCTCCCACAACAAGTGGGAATTCAAGATAAGATTTGGGTGGGAACACAACCAAACCATATTATTCTTCCCCTTGCCCCTCCGAAATCTCATGTCCTCACATTTCAAAACCAA
The DNA here is from genome assembly GCF_001698545.2 of Rhinopithecus bieti. Classification (NCBI taxonomy): domain Eukaryota; kingdom Metazoa; phylum Chordata; class Mammalia; order Primates; family Cercopithecidae; genus Rhinopithecus; species Rhinopithecus bieti. The sequence continues at coordinate 3,209,695 of NW_016803311.1, forward strand.
CCATGCCTTCCCAACAGTCCTGAAAAGTCTTTACTAATTAACTCGAAAGTGCACAGTCAAAAGTCTCATCTGAGACAAGGCAAGTCCCTTCCGCCTATGAGTCTGTAAAATCAAAACCAAGTTAGTTACTTCCTAGATACATTCGGGGTACAGGCATTGATACAGCTGTTCCAAATGGGAAACATTGACCAAAACAAAGAGGCTACAGGCCCTATGCAACTCCAAAATCCAGTGGGACAGTCAAATCTCAAAGCTCCAAAATCATCTCCTTTGACTCTATGTCTCACATCCAGGTCATGCTGATGCAACAGGTGCGTTCCTATGGTCTATGGGCAGTTCCAGTCCTGTGGCTTTGCAGCATATAACCCCCCTCCTGGCTGCATTCACAGGCTGGCATTGAGTGTCTGCAGCTTTTCCAGGTGCACAGTGCAAGCTGTCAGTGGGTCTACCACTCTGGGGTCTGGAGGATGGCGGCCCTCTTCTCACAGCTCCACTAGGCAGTACCCCAGTAGGGACTCTGTGTGGGGTCTCTGGCCCCACGTTTCCCTTCTACATTGCCCTAGCAGAGGTTCTCCATGAGGGCCCTGCGCTGCTGCAGCAAACTTTTGCCTGGGCATCCAAGTGTTTCCATACATTTTCTGAAATCTAAGTGGAGGTTCCCAAACCTCAATTCTTGACTCCTGTGCACCCGCAGTCTCAACACCACATGGAAGCTGCCAAGGCTTGGGGTTTGCACCCTCTGAAGCCACCACCTGATCTCTACGTTGGCCCCTTTCACCCATGGCTGGGATGCAGGGCATCAAGTTTCTAGGCTGCACACAGCACAGGGACCCTGGGCCTGGGCTGCGAAACCACTTTTTCTTCCTAGGCCTCCAGGCCTGTGATGGGAGGGGCTTCCATGAAGACCTCTGACCTGACCTGGAGACATTTTTCCCATTGTCTTGGGGATTAACATTCAGCTCCTCATTATTTATTCAAATTTCTGCAGCTAACTTGAATTTCTCCTCAGAAAATGGGATTTTCTTTTCTATCACATTGTCAAGTTGCAAATTAACTTTTATGCTCTGTTTACCTTTTAAAACTGAAAGCCTTTAACAGCACCAAGTCACCTCTTGAATGCTTTGCTGCTTAGAAATGTATTCTGCCAGATACCCTAAATCATCTCTCTTAAGTTCAAAGTTCCAAAATCCCTAAGGGAGGCACAAAATGCTGCCAGTATCTTTGCTAAAACATAACAAGAATCCCCTTTGCTCCAGCTCCTAACAAGTTCTTCATCCCTATCTGAGACCACCTCAGCCTAGATTTCATTGTCCATATCATTATCAGCATTTTGGTCAAAGCCATTCAACAAGTCTCTAGGGAGTTCCAAACTTTCCCACATTTTACTGTCTTCTGAGCCCTCCAGACTATTCCAACCTGTGCCTGTTACCCAGTTCCAAAGTCACTTCCACATTTTTGGGTATCTTCTCAGCAGCACCCCACTCTCAGTACCAATTTACTGTATTAGTTCATTTTCATGCTGCTGACAAAGACATATACAAGACTGGGCAATTTACAAAAGAAGGAGGTTTAATAGGGTTTACAGTTCCACGTGGCTGGGGAAGCCCCACAATCATGGCAGAAGGCAAAGAGGAGCAAGTCATGTCTTACATGGATGGTACCAAGGGAGAGAGCTTGTGCAGGAAAACGCCCCCTTATAATAACCATCAGATCTAATGAGACTTACTCACTATCATCAGAACAGCACGGAAAAGACCTGCCCCCATGATTCAGTTACCTTCCACCAGCTCCCTCCCACAACACGTGGGGAATTCAAGATGAGATTTGGGTGGGGATACAGCCAAACCATATCAGATAGGTATGGCTATTTTCAAAGTTTTTTCGTTGTTTTTGCTTTTAGGTTTTGAGATTCTCTTTTGTTTTGAGAGGGAGGGAAAGAGATAATTGTGTGAAGCTAGCAGTTATCTCTAATTGAATGTATTTGTTAATCAACATTTTTTCCTAAGCACAGAATAGAGCAATCAAGTGCTTATTGCTTCTCTCAGATCCTGGGGAGGAACACAAAGAGATTTCCCTTTAGTATTCAATAGTTAGTTTGACACTGCCTAATTTTAATGATGCCTCTTCATGGCATCCACAGATCAGTTAAATACCTCTAATGTCAGGCTTTTAGAGGATGGTTTTTAAGAAAACAGGTAAAAATTGCTCTTTCTGAAATTGAGATAATTTTGAAAAGTGTAGATTACCCATGGGCTATTCACAAAGTACACAGTTGCTCTCTACCCAGTTGAAGACTCTGAAGGACTCCTGTTCATGGTTTACCTTGAAAAAACACCGAGTTGTGAGAGGTTACTTGTCTTAGAAATAGGGAGAAATGTATGTACAGTCACTTATAAATAAGCACTATTTCATGTGTGTAATATTACGAAATTGCAAAATGAAACAACTATTGGAAATCTGTGGCTGTATATCTTTAAATCACTTTTAAAATTTATATTTTGTATTTTACTTTCTATCTCATTTCATTCTAGAAAGAATATTTTATTATAGTAAATTTAGGAACTACAAAAAGACAATATAAAGGAAAATTAAAATTACTCATTAATTTTTTATGAAAGTAACTCTACTCCAAAAATAGTACTTTCTCCCACAGTCTTTTGTCTCCTTGCTTGCTTTTCTCATTCAGAGAATAGCTAATCTGCTGCCAGCATGGTACTACAACTTCCGGGTTACCATGGTGACGTGGGGAGATCCAGAATTGAGCTGCTGTGACAGCTCTACCATCAGCTTCATAACAGGTGAGGCATGTGTGGGGAATGGTTCCACGAGGAGGGAGCATTATCCTGAGGAGTTACCAAGGTTCCAAATCTCTAGAAAGTGCCAGTCATTCACCCAGCACTGGTGAACATCAGTTTCATGGGAGATAATATTGATTCTGATCATTCATTATTTTGTTTAGTTGATAATCTTTGAAAATCAAAATACCATTTTTATTCTGAGTTACCACCATTGACTTATTTTATTTTGAGGCACTGACCTTGATGTACTCCCCAGCTGGGATTGATTAGAATAGAGATATGGCAGGCACAGCCATCAGCTTCACACTGCACAGTCAATGGATTTTACCTATATGATTATTATATTTGTTAGAGTGCCCCCACTTTCTTATTAATTAAGCCATTTTTAAAGTCATAGGCTGACTGCAGTAGGGTCCATTGTGGAAATAAAAAAATAGGGTTTAGAGACAGATAGATCTGGATTTGAATAGACCCTCCCACACACCACATATAACCTTGAGCACGTTAACGTTTCTAAACCTGTTTTTTTTAATGTGGAAAATGAGGATGATAATAGTATCAGTTGTCTGTTATTACAACTTCATTATTATATAAGCTACTTTGCAAAATACATGGCACAAAGTTTAAGCACTTAAAAAACGATTAGTCTTAGATCCTCGGAAACCTTAAATTATGTAGTTGCACCATCAGTAGTCAGAGATAGCAGTGAAAAGGGGAAATTCATCAAAGAAACACTAATCTTTGTTGTTTGAACTAAGACGTTTCAAGAAACTTTTATCAAACGACAAGGTTGTAATTACAGTTGTCCTGAGAAAACAGAGGAGAAAAATACTGCTTAGAAGAATAATTTTGGCAAACAGTTTCCTCAGTGGACATCTAGTTAACTCTGTTGAAATTTATCAGTGAAAAAAATTAGAAAGAAATCAATCATCTATGAATTCTTACACAATTAACTTCCATAAGCATGTCTCTTTTCTCTACTAGCCAATATCCAGAGCACCTTTTGTTCCAGATTTTAATAGTAATATTAGAGCATAAAAGTGAAAGAATACCCAAAAAGGAGAAAATAGCAATTACTTGGCAAGCGCTGTGTTAGGCGTTTACCTATATTGATAATCACATATTTAATTATAATTAAACTTCACTGTATCAATAATTCTTATATTCTTATAATTTAACTATACTGATATAAACGTTCTGAGAACGCTCTTTCCTTCTCACCACGACAGTTGTCTGGAAAAAGCCCAGATGTAACATCTCAACCTGGGACTGCTCATTTCTAGCTGTCAAACTTTGAGCAAATTATCTTAATGATTCTGGGCTTCTATTTTCTCACAGGTAGAACCCCCTAAAATGTCAGCTACATAGGCTCTAAAGCCTACTTGGAGACAACTGGGTAGTAGAGCAAAACTTAATATATTGCACACCACCTTGACAGTCTTTGCACTGTCTCTTAAGGGGGGCAAAAGAAATGAAATATTAATAGGATTTGGCTTTCTGGCTCGAGTGATTTAAAGTATGCCTTTCAAGATGGGAAACTGACTAGGATTCGGCATACTTCATAACAGTTTAAATGGACATAGCAAGCCTGGATTCATAAACTATGGTTAATAAACAAGCTACTTACCTGGTAAGCAGTCTGTTGTCTCCAATGTATTGATGTTGACGATTTTCTATCTTTTCCTGGGTCAAATAAATAAATGATGCCGAACCAGCAGTCTGTAGGTATTGTCTGAGCATAGTGACAGAGATGGTCTCAATTCTCACATCTATAAAATGGGTATAATAATAATAAATAAATAATAACAAATATCTCACAGTATGTGTGAGAATTAAATCATGTAACGTAAGTCACTATTATAATATATATGATAGATTATTATCATGTTTATACTTATTTTTTAAACCAGTTGAAAATTCTAGTAGGCTTTTTTTTATCTTCTTTTTTTTACATTTTACTTTAAATTCTGGGATGCATGTACAGAACATGCAGGTTTGTTACATAGATATACATATGCCATGGTGGTTTGCTGCACCTATCAACCTGTCATCTAGGTTTTAAGCCCCTCATACATTAGGTATTTGTCCTAATGCTCTCCCTCCCCTTGCCCTCCACCCCCCGACAGGCCTCATATAATGCTAATACTTATAACAAACATTCATAACTAGCTATGCTTTCAAAAATAATTATTCACTGAAGAATTTGTAATATATAAAGTAAAAACGCATGTGTGTGATGTTTTTTACCTTCTTATTTAAAGCAAATAAGAATCTCATGCTTAACTCTCCTATGCTTTAATTTTCCAAATTGTGTGGTATAAAAGGAAATAAGAACAAAATATTTGAATTAGGTGTGATTTATTAGGCACTCAAGTATACCATCTTTGTTAGGCAATTCAGTTGACTAGCCCTCAATCGTAGTAATTATGCTGAGGGGCCAAATTATTAATAAACAAATAGTGACATCTTGTGGCCTTCCAGCAATATGCTAGGTTTTAAAGCAACAACATGGAAATAAAAATCTGACATGTTGAGAGGAAAGATACATACTTCTGGGTTTGCAATTTTAAAGATGTTTCTTTTCCTCACTAAAATTGGAACATGAGACAATATCCTTCGAAGAAATATATGCATAGGTTCTTGTATATGATGAAATATGTTGGAATATATTAGGAGGTTATAAAGAAGCCAAGGTTATTTTCCTTTAGTAGAATATTCTGAAATATTATGTAGATTTGTGTTGTTAGATGAATTGTTGATCTTTCAAGATTTTATTGCTAAGCATGCTATATAAATGCTACTCCTATTTCACATGAAACAGAAATGCATTTTTACTTTATATATTACAAATTCTTCAGTGAATATTTTTTAAAGCATAGCTAGTTATGAATGTTTGTTGTAAGTATTAGCATCATATTAGGAGAAATGATTCTTTATAGAAATTTTCCAAAGATTTTAGTTGATATTGTGCTGTATCTCAGAATGGAACACCGACTGTCTTCAAACCAACGTACACATGGTATTTAAATTCAACTGCGTATTTGTTTTTTAAAATAATCAGAGTTAGCAGTTACTTTAAAAAGTATTTAAAATATGTTTTCAGAGCCTATATAGTATAAAGCTTGTGATGAATTCTCCTCCCTAGTTAGCAAATTTTTAATTTTTTTTTTTCTTTTTGGCTGGGCGTAGAAGCTCATGCCTGTAATCCCAGCACTTTGGGAGACCAAGATGGGCAGATTGCTTGAGCCAGGAGTTCGAGACCAGCCTAGGCAACATAGAAAGACCCCGGCTCTACAAAAAAATACAAAAATTAGCCGGGTATGTGGCTACAGGTACCTGTGGTCCTAGCTACTTGGTAAGCTGAGGCAGGAGGGATGCTTGAGCCTGGGAGGTCGAGGCTGCAGTGAGCCGAGATTGTGCCACTGCACTACCACTTGCGTGACAGAGTGAGACCCTGACTCAAAATAAAATAAAATAAAATAAATTAAAAGTAATTTTTTTTTTTTTTGAGACAGGGTCTTACTCTGTCACCCAGGCTGGAATGCAGTGGCAGGCTCATGGTTCACTGCAGCCTGGACGTCCTGGGCTCAAATAGTCCTACCCCCTCAGCCTCCCTAGTAGCTAGGACAACAGGGTGTGCCACCATGCCCGGCTGAATTTTGTAATTTTTTGTAGAGATGGGGTTTTGCTATGTGGCCCAGGCTGGTCTCCAACTCCTGGACTCAAGCGATCCACCTACCTCAGCTTCCTGAAATGCAGGGATTACAGGCATTCCCTGCTTAAATTTTTGAAAATTTAAATGTGTAAGATGATAAAGTAGCAAGCTCAGTGTTAGAATTTAGCTTTGAGGCAGGAGAATGGCGTAAACCCGGGAGGCGGAGGAGCTTGCAGTGAGCTTGAAATCTGCCACTGGCACCGCTCCAGCGCGGGGGCGGCGACAAGAGGCAAGCGACTGCGTCTCAAAAAAAGAAAAAGAAAAAAAAAAAGAAAACAAAACAAAAACTTGTTTCTTGCCCTTCTTTCCTCTCTCCGACGTCTACTGTACTCAGGCCAGCCCATTCTATTAGAGCCGTGTTTGCTTTCTGCAAAGCACTGGGCTAGAACACTGTCAATAATAACGTCTTGTTATTTTATGGAAGTAACATTTGTCTTCTATCCTACTTGTAGTACTATGATCTTCTATCTTTCTACCCTTGTATCTTACTGTTCTTTATTCCCATAAACGTCTTTGCTGCAAGTAAATAAAAGAGACTTAGTTTACAGGACTCTAAGTTTTTTAATCCTATTTGAATAATAACTCCACTGACGCCTATTAATATTAATTGGTTGATGTAACAAATATACCCAAATAAGTGAACTTTTTAGGAATTTTGTAATGGTGAAATTTATATAAAAGACTTTGATATCCTCAGGTACAGATGGGTCTGGGTGTCTTGTATCTTAGATTTACAAGACGTGGGATCCCATAAAACAAGTGACCATCCTGTATCACCGTCCTTCACTGTTAATGAGAGGTCCTGAAGTTACCAGGACTATCGTGTGCTGTGAATTCTAATTCGCTAAGTTGACTCTATGTAGGATTTCATGCTCTACTAGTAAGTAATTTATTTATCTGTCTATTATGCTAAATTGTGCCTTGTTTCTCCCTTGTAGCCCCAGTGGCTCCAGAAATCACTTCTGTGGAATATTTCAACAGTCTGTTATATATCAGTTGGACATATGGGGATGATACAACAGACTTGTCCCATTCTAGAATGCTTCACTGGATGGTTGTTGCAGAAGGAAAAAAGAAAATTAAAAAGAGTGTATGTTTCTTTGAATGCCAGTATTGGGTGTCTGTAAATTTAGTTTTATGAACTATTGAAAACCACTAAGCAATCATTTATTGACGCATCAAATGTTTGCAAGCCAGTTGTCTGTTTTAGGCTCTGGAGATAAGACAGTGAACAAAAGTTAAATTCTTCCTCTCATAGAGCTTACCATTTAATCTTTAACAATGAGCTGTAAGAGCTGCAACTATTGATTTCATTTATATTTAGAATTATGATTTCAGCTTTTCCTTCAGGATGCCAAACATTTTCAAGAAAACTACAATTAGCATATTTCCGATTTTTTCCCATATATCACCAACACCTAAAGATTTGGGGACTTTGGGACTACTGATTTCTTTTCTCCAAAATATGCTTTTTGATGTTTGTTGATTAGGGTACAGACTAAACTACTGTAATAAAGAAACAAACAAAAGAAGAGTGGCTCAAACAAAATAGAAGTTTATACCTCTCCCATTAAAGCACAGGACTAACCGGGCACTTCTGCTTTAAGGGGTCGTCCAGGGAGGCAAATTCTGTTTTGCTGTTCCATCTGCCACTATGCATAGTCCTTGTCTCTAGAGAGGAACCTTTATCATCATTACCTCCATGTTCCAGCCTGTAGGAAGGAGAAAAGAAAAGGGAGGATGTGGGAGCCCAGCACTTACAGGATATGAACTGAACTATAAGTTGTCCATGTGACTTCTACTTACAATCCACTGATCAGAACTAGGTCATATCGTCCCCTCTAGCTGTAGGAGAAGATGAGAAATAACAATGGCCCTTAGGTAGGAAGCCACACGTCTACAGATATGAGTAGGTTTCTTTTGAACTTCTTAGAATGTACGTATCAGTAGCAACTCAGTAATTTTCTCTTCTAAAACCTCTTATGAATATATGAGAAAATGTCAGAATGAGATCCATTCCAAAAAAGGGAATTAATCACAAAATTGTTCTGATGTATATAATGCATTGTTAAGGCTACCTTGCATTGGGCCCAGCTGAGGAATTTATAAAATTTTCAGAAGATATAATGTATCTATAATACAATAAATCGCAGAGTGCAGCATAGAACAGAGAGGGAATGTGTCTGCTATAGTCCTTTAGTTTTTTGGGGTGGTGCACTGACTCATTCACGAAAAGTTTAAACCCTCGATTTTGATGATCTTGCAGGTAACACGCAATGTCATGACTGCAATTCTCAGCTTGCCTCCAGGCGACATCTACAACCTCTCAGTAACTGCTTGTACTGAAAGAGGAAGTAATACCTCCATGCTCCGCCTTGTCAAGCTAGGTAAGAAGAGGACACAGAGATGGGTGTGAAATAATCATGTTGGGAGAACTAATGTTTGCATCATTTGATTCAGCAAGAGCTCCTCAATTCAATGAAATAACAGAAAAATGGCTAATTTTTATGAGTAGAAAATAGACATTCGTATTAGCAAAAGAGTATGTTCAACTTGGTACAAGTTTCTGTGAGTGGGATGTATACTGTTCTGGGAAACGGTGGTGTTCACTATTCTTGGTAAGGTTAAAGAAACCAGGTAGTCATAGAATTTTGGAGATGGAAGCACATTAGAGATTATCTAACGCAGTGTTCACAACCCTATAAGACAACATTCTATTTTCATATTAATATTATGTAGGCCGGGCGCGGTGGCTCAAGCCTGTAATCCCAGCACTTTGGGAGGCCGAGACGGGCGGATCACGAAGTCAGGAGATCGAGAGCATCCTGGCTAACACGGTGAAACCTCATCTCTACTAAAAAAATACAAAAAACTAGCCGGGCGAGGTGATAGGCGCCTGTAGTCCCAGCTACTCGGGAGGCTGAGGCAGGAGAATGGCATAAACCCGGGAGGCGGAGCTTGCAGTGAGCTGAGATCTGGCCACTGCACTCCAGCCTGAGCAACAGAGCCAGACTCCGTCTCAAAAAAAACAAAAAAAAATTACGTAATACCCTCTTTATTATCTTAAATAGTAACGGATTTAAAAATCTACATATTGATTTTTTAAAGTTTATATAGTTTCCTAACTCTAGTATACAATCAAGACAAAAAGAAACTAATTTATAATAAAATAATATGGATTCCCTATGTATATGTTCAGACACAACTACTCTAAAAGACATAATGAAATTACCTGATGCCTGGATATAATTAAAATGAATAAGTTGGGGTTATAAGAAATAAAAGATCACTAGTCTTTTATATAAGAAGTATAAAATAAGCTAAGAAATGAACAATTTAACATAAATTAATTAATAACAAATAACTAAACAAGCATAGATAACAGGTAGATCCTAGAATAAAAACTAGAGTTAAGATAAGTACTAAAAGATGAGATATATTGTCATATAATGAGAGAAAGATGGAAATAATTTTAATTAAAGTAGGGACAACACACCAAAAGTTTATAAATGGCAGCACAGAAGCAAGCTGGCTTCACTCCCCTCTACCCAACGGAAAACCAAAAGCAAATATACAGCTCTGAGATTTTCACCAGCAACAACCCAGAACTCAAATACGAGAATGAAACAGATTCCAGAGCCGTAGAGAAGTGAAAAAGCTCTGGGCAGATGGTAGGAGAATCAGGCTTCCACATTCATGACACCTCCCCCGCGATTCTGCCTGGCAACAAGTGTGCAGAAAATCTTCTGCCAACTCATGTTTCTACACTGGAAAAAGTGAGGTTGAGGTAGTCAACTAGTTTCCCCACTATGTTGTGTTCCCCTGGCAGGAAATCTGTCCTTGCCTTAAGCCACAGGAAACATCGTGACTGCCTGAAAGGAGAAATAGCTTGAGGATAGGCAGAAACAAAGAGGTGAGGTGGAACTACCATTCCCAGTCCCAGCAACTCTGCTCTGTAACTTGGCCAAAGGAGACACCAAATCAGAGTGGCTGTTCAGCAGCACCATACTGTAGGAGGTATATTTCACAGGTCCCTTGGGCAGGAGCCCCCCAGCCAACTTTGACACACTGCCAGGATAATTCCTTTAAGACCTTTCCTTCTCAGGACAGGCAGAGCCAAGGCAAATCTGGATTTAAGGTGCCACCTAGAGCTGACATGTAGGCAGTGATCTAGTGGTAAAGATTTGCTGAGCAAATATAGCCAATAAAGACACAACAAGGCAAGGCAGACATAGGAAAGTGGACTAAATAGTTAATTCTTTAATGCAAAGACATAGATCTATGCCCATAAGAAACAACATCAAACAGGGAACTGTGACCCCCCTCCCAGAAAAGGACAAAGCAAAAATCCAATGACTGACCCTAACAAGATGGTGATTTGTGAGCTCTCTGAACAAGAATTCAAAATCCAGTTTAAGGAAAATCAGTGATGTCCAGGAAAACACAGAAAAGCAATTCAGAAATTTATCAGAGAAATTTTTTAATCAAACAGAATCTTGGTACTGGGAAATATGTTTGCTGAGCTGAAAAACTCATCACAGCAGAATGGACAAAGGAGAGGAACGATTCAGGAAGCTCAAAGCCTATTTGAAAATACACCATTAGAGGAGCAAAAAGAAAAATAAGACTGAAAGTAGTGAAGTCTGCCTGTAAGACATATAAAAAAGGCCGGGCAAGGTGGCTCATGCCTGTATCCCAGCACTTTGGGAGGCTGAGGCGGGTGGATCACGAGATCAGGAGATCGAGACCATCCTGGCTAACCCGGTGAAACCCCGTCTCTACTAAAAAAATACAAAAAAACTAGCTGGGCGAGGTGGCGGGCACCTGTAGTCCCAGCTACTCAGGAGGCTGAGGCAGGAGAATGGCGTAAACCTGGGAGGTGGAGCTTGCAGTGAGCTGAGATCGCGCCACTGCACTCCAGCCTGGGTGACAGAGCGAGACTCTGTCTCAACAACAACAACAAAAAAAACCTTAAAAGATCAAACATAAGAATTATTAGTATTCAAGGGGGAGCTGAGCAAGGAAGTTTACTCAAAGAAATAATAATAGAAAACATTCCAAAACGTGAGAAAGATATAATTAGCCAGGTTCAGGAGGGTCTGAGAATACCAAACAGATACCACTCAAATAAGATCATCCCAAAGCAGATAATAATAAAACTCTCAAAGGTCAAAAACAAAGAGAAGGTCCTGAAAGCATCAAGAGAAAAGGAGCAAATAACAGGTAAACAAGCTGCAATTCATCTGGCAACAAACTGTACACGCTATGAGGAAGAACATTTTCACAGTGCTCAAAGAAAAAACTGCCATCCAAGAATAATGTATCCAGCAAAATTGTCCTTCAAATATGAAGGAAAGATAAAGTATTTCTCAGAAAAACAAAAGATGAAAGAATTCACCACTACTAGACCTGTCGTACAAGAAATGCAAGAGAGTTATTCAATCTGAGAGAAAAGATGCATGTAAAAGAAAACTTTTCAAGGTATTAGACCTTTGGGAAAATTAAATCCATGGACCAACCCACGATGTTCTATTACTGTAATTGAGGTGTACAATCCATCCATAACTCTGTTATAAAGCCCAAAAGACAAACCTTTTAAAAACAATAATAGCTACAGCAACCTGTTAAGAGACAGGTAATGTAAAGCATGTAAACTGAGGCAACAAAGTCAAAATTGGGGGGTGGAGAGAAATGAAGTTAAAAGGTAAATTTTTGGGTGTGGTGGTTTTGCTTTTGTTTCTATTCTTTTGCTCATGATCTAAGATAACTCGTCATCTCTTTAAAGTAACTTGTTATGGCCAGGCATGGTGGCTCATGCCTGTAATCCAGCACTTTGGGAGGTCAAGGTTGGTGAATTGCTTGAGCCCAGGAATTCAAGACCTCATCTCTACTTAAAAAAAAAAAAAAAAAAAAGCTGAGTATAGTGACACATGCCTGTGGTCCCAGCTACTTGGGAGGCTGAGGCAGGAGGATCACTTTAGCCCAGAGGTTGAGGCTGCAGTGAGCTGTGATTGTAACACTGCTGCACTCCAGCCTGTGTGACAGAGCAAGACCCCCATCTTAAAAATAAGTAAATAAATAAATAAACTTGTTATATCTATAAGATTTTTTATAAGCCTTGTGGTAACCACAGCACAAAATCATATAATCAGTGAATTAAAAATAAAAAACAACAAATTAATACATAGCACTTAATAATCACTTAACCACAAAGAATGAAAGGAAAAGACGATTCTCAAAACAACCTGAAAACAGGCAACAAAATGGCAGTAGTAAATCTGTACTTAGCAGTAATAACACTGGATGTAAATGGCCTCAATTCTCAATTAAAAGTCACAGTGTGGATGAATGGATAAAAAAATAAGACCCAACTATATGTTGCCTTTAAGAAACCCACTTCACCTGTAAAGACACACAGGGACTGAAAGTGAAGGGGTGGAAAAAGATATTCCATGCAACTGGAAAACAAGCAAAAAGACAGATGTAGCTATGCTTATGTTAGATAAAATAGGCCACAAATCTAAAATTGTAAAAACAGACAAAGAGGGTTACTATATGATAAAGAGATCAGTTTAGCAAGAGGATATAACAACTATAAATGTCTACGCACCCAACACTGGAGCTCCTAAGTATATAAAGTAAACATTAAGTGATCTAAAGGAACAGATAGACTTGATTACAATGATAGTAGGGGACTTCACCACCCCACTCTCAGTAACATATAGATCATCCAACAGAATATCAATGAAGAAACAACAGAGTTAAACTACACATGAGACCTGATAGGCCTAATAGACATTTAAAGAACATTTCACCCAACTGCTAGAGAATACACATTGTTTTAACTGCACATGGAACATTCTCTAGAATATATCATATCTTAGGACACAAAACAAGTCCCAACAAATTCAAAAAGTAGAAATCATATCAAGTATATTTTCTGACCACAATGGAATAAGACTAGAAAGTGATAACAAGAGAAACCTCAAAAAACACACAAACACATGGGAATTGAACACATTCCTGAACAACAAATGAGTCAATGAAGAAATTAAGAAAAGAATTTTTAAAATTCTTGAGACAAATGAAAATGAAAATACAACATACCAAAATCTGTGGAATATAGCAAAAGCCATAGTATGAGGGAATTTTCTAGCAATAAATGCCCTTAATATAAAAAAGTAAAAAGTTCAAATGCACAACCTAATGATGCACCTGAAGGAACTAAAAAGCAAAAGCAAACCAAATACTAAATTAGTAGAAGGAAAAAAATATAAATGTCAGAGCAGGTAAATGAAATTGAGACTAAAAATAAATACAGAAGATCAACATAACAAAAGTTGGTTATTTAAAAGATAAAATCAACAAACCTTTGGCTAGATTGAGAAAAAAAGAGAGAAGACCCAAAGAAATAAAATCAGAAACAAAAAAGTAGACATAACAAGAGACCTCATAAATACAAAGAATCATTAGAGACTACTATGAACAACTATAAACCAACAAATTGGAAAACTAGAAGAAATGAATAAACTCCTGAACATACCTAACGAGATTGAACCATTAAGAAAGAGAAAACCTTAACAAACCAATAATGAGCAATGAGATGAAAGTCATAATAAAGTCTCCTACCAAAGAAAGCCCAGGTCCTGATGGCTTGACCCATGAATTTCACCAGACACTTAAAGAACTAATGCCAATCCTGCTCAAACTCTTCAAAAAAGTTGAATAGGAAGGAATACTTCCAAATTCATTCTGTAAGATAATATGCCAAGAAAAATAATAGGCTGTGGATGAGGAAAAACAGATACTTTAACATTCTTGCAAATGAACTGGATCTTTTTGTGTAGTGTAATGTCAAAATAATTCTTTATAGTATGACATACAACTGGAAAGTGACTGTGTAACACAAAACACATCTTCTACATTCAAAAATTGACCATTTATTGCAGTATACATTTAGTTTCTGATACTTATAGGGAAACTTGAAGACAGTATCCTAAAATCTGCCACAGACAATGGAGGATAGATTGACACAAAGTTGTGTGGTAGACCTTTAGAGGCAGTATGACTGAAAGAGTGGCAACTCAAAATTAAATGCATAATTTCAATATGTAATTTTCACAGCAGAGATTTTATAATTTCCATATTTCAGAAATTAAGTCTATCAAATGGTAATAAAAGTGTTTTCCATATAGTCAATGCAATTTAGTAAGATCATTTCTTAAGATGTCTGCTAATTTTTGCGTCTGAATCTGTTCATAGCAGTCTCACGTCATCTCTGTTATTACATGTGTTCATATTAGCAGCTGTAAGTAACGACTAATTCATGGTTGTTTTATTATATACCTTAAATACCATAAGTAGCATTGTTGACAGTGATGTACTTTTAGAAAACTTTCAGAAAATCTGAAAAGCAAAAAATACGATCTTTCCTCAATTTACCCAGTAATTGCATTTCTCCAGAACTCAATGCATAAGTCACTGAGTCTTAAATTTCTTTGTCTCATATTTGCCATGACAAAAACCAAGCTTTTGTGCTGAAATACTTTAAAATCGTATAGGTAATTTGGAAATATGTGATGTATTGATTCGACACTATGGAAGTCAAAATTATATTATTGAATAATTTATAATTTTAAATACTATCTTAATTTGATTTAAATATGCCTTTTCATGACAACTTTCTTCTAAATTATTTTACTTAATTCCTTTTTAAAAACTTTCAATACTATGTAGTGAAGTACTTGCAATTTACAAATTGTGGATTTTCGCTGGTGTGACATTTGAAAGTTATGTGGGTTGTGGGACATGGGACAATTTTTCATTTGGTGTCCTCTTAATAATTCCAGGACAGCTAGCATTTCTAAGTCCTGACCACAAAAGAACAGCTAGCTAATTCCCTCTGTTGTGACTAATAAACATTCCTCCAAACTTCCAAACACCCTCAAGGGGGCGCTAGTGCTCCATTTGAGGATCAAGGGTAGCCTCTTACCTTTCCTGCACTGAAGGCAATCAGTTCTTCCTCCCTTGTGGTCTATACTTAAATTCTACGAATGTGGAGAGCACCAACTTCCAACTTTGCATAATCTTTCTATTAAGAAAAAAGTTGCCTGTGTACCAATTCCAACCATTATCTCTAACTCTGTCCTCTGTGGGTGTAAAGGATCATTCAAAAACTCATTTCCAGGTAACTGTAATTACTTGAAAACTGTGCTCACATTCCCAACGTCTTCCTTTTTCCAAGCTTTACTATTACAGGAAGCTGTTAAGTGTTTCTCAGGTCCTAGCAGCTTTCTCCAACTCATTTGGTTTTTCAGTCTCCCTTAAAATTTAAGTTCAGAGGTGGTCTTATCAAAGCAGCATTTCGTGGGCCTATTGGATACTTCACTGAAATTTCTATGTGACATCATAGTCTATGGTGCTTCAAGAATACAAGTCAAAGTCATGAACTGGTACAATTGTATCTACATAGGACTGTGAGTTAAAACCATGATAGTTTCCCAAACTTATCAAAATGTTTGGAGTCTCCATGTCTCCCTGATAACAAAATGGACTATGTAAACCAGCTTGGAAAATTTCTTTAAACTTTACAAGAAGGAAAGGTGAGTTTTCATGGAAATTATTTCTAGTTAATATAACCCTTAGAATCAATAAGCTTTTTCTTATTGGTATCTTAAATATCAAATGGAATATTGTTTCTATGTTATTCCTCTCTGTAGACAAGGCAATCTGTATATGATGTGCCTTTCTTATTTTCTTGAAAACAAACAATGTTGGTTTTTATCCTTTGGTCAAAAGATCTGTTCTACTAATCATGTTATTGTGCGTATAAGCCCTTTCCATTTTGTATAACACAATGCCTGAACACGTATAACTGCTTAACAGATACTGTTGAATGAATTGAAATTGTGGACCTCAGAACATAGTATGCCAGTTAATATTTAATCAGAACAAGTTTCACCTTTCAGAGAAGTGAAATAATATCTTGCTTTAGTGGTACCTGAATTGCAGGTTGTGTGTGTGTATGTGTGTGTGTGTTTTAACAGAACTTTCATTCTAGTTGTTTTATGTTTCTTCACAGCATTCATTTTGATATATATAGAAGTCATAGTCATTCTCCTTTAGGGAAAAATACAACTTTGGCACATAGATTTTTCAGAGCATGTTTGAATCAGAATGCCGTTGTTAAAGCTAGGGCCAAAATAGGTTGGACTAACCTGCAGTGCAATTTATCTGTAATAAAGGCCCCTTTAGAATGCCTCTGAATGACTCCTGTGTCATGGAGGATAGGTCCTGCCTCTATGGAAAGAAACCAAACTACCGATGAGTCCAGTGTCATATAAATTAATCCAAGATGTCATGTGCAAGGATAGAAAGCCCTCAAAACAGTTGCCAATAATCCTTGATATTGTATCATCAATAAACATCCACAAAAAGACATGCACCAATAATGATGCCTTTCCCAGGATGTTGAACCAACCATCCCATTAGGAATTTTAGGTTGCCAGCAGTTTCATGATACTTTGGTGGTATGTGATGACAGGTCACTTGGCAGTCAGTCATTACAAATATCAATCAAATCTGCCTCTAGGACTTGTCATTTTACAAGAACTCATTGGTCTGCATATGACTGTGGCTTCAACCAGTAACCAATCATATTTCTAGTCTTAGTGAATCAACCTGGATCCCTGATCCAACTTTAAGAGGACTTGCTAAGTCTACATAAGTCTACAAAAAAGAAAAAGAAAGGAAAAAAAAAAAAAAGAATGAGACGTGTTGGACACGTGACAAATAGTTCTCTGGTAATAGAATATCCATTCATCAATCCATTTAACTAATACATATTGAGAACCTTCTAAGTACTACTCAGATGCCAGACTACTTGTGGTAGTAGTGATGGTAATGAACCCAGAGTGCTACTTTCACTTTCTGTTCACAAGGAGCTTATGATCTAGTGAAGGAGAAGATGGTAGTAAGTGCTGTACAGTGCTCTGCAACAGGGAAATGTGGTGCAGAATGACTATGTGGTCAAAGCTTTCTTTGAGAAAGCCATGGATGATAACAAGAAGAACCAGCCACGAAAAGGCCAAGAAGGAGGATGCCAGGCAGAGGGAAAAGGCAGGCCCGAGTATAGGTCTTTGAAGGCATGCAGTTGGAATATTATTTTCAGAGTAATGAAGGGACATTTAGAGGACTTAAATAATCCGATTTATATTTAAAACAATCCCTCTGGTTGCTTAATGAGAAAGGGATTACTGTATCAACAATGAAAGTAGGGGAACTGATTAAGGGGCTATTTGTGCCAGCTTTAAAAATAATATTCTAATTCAAAGAGGTTGCAAGAGTAACTGTAGTAACTTTGACTACAGTGATTGTAATGGAGATGAAGAGAAGTGGACAGAATTCAGGAGCTCTTTTGGAGGTTGTATCCACAGAACGTTCTGATAGGGCAGAAACAGGAAGTGAGAGAAAGGGAAATTAATGACTCCCAGGCTTCACTCTTGAGCAACTAGGACGAATGGTGGCGCAATTCACTGAGATTGAGATGACTAGTAAAACTACAGGAGGAGGACATTTAAGGATTCTTCTTTGGATGCAAAAAAAAATTTTTTTTAATGATTATTGGATATCCTGGTGCAGATGTGAAGGCCAGGGGAGAATTCTGGGCTGGACATATAAATTTGGAAGTGTCTGGATGAAATCACCAAGTAGTAAGTAAAGATAGAGAAGAAAAGAGAAGTCCTGGATTGAGTCTGGAAGAACCACTCCAGCAGTTAGAAATTCAGCTTAGCAGGAAGAATCAGAAAGAGAGAGTGGAAAGGAAAAGCTAAGGAGGTCAGAGAAAACAAAACAAAACAAAAAAACCAGAATTGCACACCACTGTCATCAAATTTCTGCTTTATCCTGACCGCAGACATGTTTA
Source organism: Rhinopithecus bieti (assembly GCF_001698545.2). Classification (NCBI taxonomy): domain Eukaryota; kingdom Metazoa; phylum Chordata; class Mammalia; order Primates; family Cercopithecidae; genus Rhinopithecus; species Rhinopithecus bieti. The sequence goes on from NW_016803311.1 coordinate 3,228,131, forward strand.
AGCACGTTCAAGATAAGGAATCATATAACTTTAGTGCCAGTAGAGCTCTTGGAGATAATTCAGTACTGTGTCCTCATTTGAACAAGCTGGCGTTTAGAGAAATGTGACACGCTTTATCCATTGTTAGGTCTTGGTCCAGAAACAGTCATTTCGTACTTTTATCCATCTGCTCCTTCTATTTTCTAGACTGAGGTGTGGTCTTTTTCCTACAAACTTCATTTTTCTATTAAAACATTTCACAAAACAGGGAGGAGTCTCATACCCACTTTTGTGACTTTCTGTTCCTCTTTCGGAGTTTGATCTTAGGGACATTGGCTTGATTTTCTTAATCTCAATCATAGAAACTTTTATAGAGATTAGAAATCTTTAAAACATAATTTGGCTATGGACAAGGAAAAAATCAAAATACTTTGAAATGTTAAGTATTTGGGGAATAGTAGGCTTTTTCTCTCTGACTCTCTCAAATACGGATATAGATATAGATATATAGAAATCTGTAGGCCACCAGTCAGCTAGAAAGAAGCTGATAAAATGCTTAAGGTCTTATACTTAAAAAAAAAAAGTTATTCATCTTGTAAATCAGCAAATATTGAATATTTATTTAGCATTTACTATATGCCACACCCTCTTCTTGGTTCTGAGCGCACAGAAATGAACAAAACTGACAAAAATGTCAACTCTCATTCTAATGGAGAAAAGGAGATGATAAACATAAATATAAGAATGTTAAATGGCGATAAGTGTCATGGAGAAAAGTGAAAGAGGAAAAGAGGATAGGAAGTGCTATGGGGGATGGGTGCTATTTTTGTGGGGAGTAGAATAAGTGTCACTGTGAAGGGATGTTTGAGTCAGAGGCTAAAGGAAATGAGGGAGTAAGCCAAAGAGATCCCTGGGATGAGATTCTGTAGGCAGAGGGAACCACAGGTGCACAGCTCTGGAGGCAGTAGTGTTCCTGGCAAGTTCGAGGAAAGGCAAGCAGGCAGTGTGGCTGGAGTGGAACAAACAAAGTGGAGAGTTGTAGAAATTGGGCAGAGAGGTAGCAAGGGAACAGAGCATGTAGGGTCGTTGAAAAGACACTTTCCTGTGAGTGAGATGATTCTCCATTGCATGCTTTAAGCAGAGGCGCATAACCTAATGGGTTGCACTGTGTCACTCTGGTGATAATAGATTGTTCAGGGCAAGGATAAGGACAGGAGGGAACCAATTAGGTAATATGACCATACATCCCTCTTGCCTTAGCCAATACCACTTTACACTTCTTATGGATTAGTTAAAAGGCAGTAATCCTCTTTAAGATTTGGGGTAAGGCTTTTCTGCCCCAAAAATGTTCCCGTGTGGACACTTCCGATAAATTACATGGTCACCTTCAAGTTTAAAGAACATTGAGTCTGTCCAGATAAGAGATTATACTTGTTTAGGTCAGACTAGGAACCACACAGGAGATGAAAAGTGGTCAGATTCAAAACTTATTTTGAAGGTGTTGCTGAGAGAATCTGCTGATGGACTTAGATGTTGTCTATGAATGAATAAAAGAAGCCTAGAGACCCACCAAGATTTGGGGCCTGAGCAATTGGAAAGACAGAGGTTTTATTTATTACTTGGAAAAGGTTATGGGAGAGGTTGGTTTGGGGGCAATGTCAGAAATTCAGGTCTGGATGGGCCAACACTTTGAAGGTTCCTGTGAAACCATTAAATAACAAATACTGAGCAGGCAGTTAGACAAAGGGGCTTGGATTCAGTGAAGACTTCAGGACTGAAAATATAAATTTGAGTGTAGGAAGGAGACAGATGTGATGAGTTAACAAAGACTCAATAAAGAAAAAATAATGCTATCCAGGAACTAAGCCCTGGGCCATTCCAACTTTAAGATGTGGAGATGTGAGTAAAAACCAGCAAAAGAGACTGAGGAGCCAGGGAAGCAAGGAAAAGCACAGAAAAGTGTCCTGTCCCAGGAGCCAAGGGAAGAGAGCGCCTCAGTGAATGGAGATTGCCCAGGTCAAACCTGTGAAAAAATCTGGTAAGATGAGGAATGAGAATTGACCACCGATTTTAGCAACCCAGAAGTCACTGGTGATTTTGAGAAGGGGCATTTGGGTGCCATGGTGACAGAAAAAAAATCTAATTAAAAGATGTTCAAAGAGAATGAAAGGAGAAAACCATGAAATAGCTAGAATAACAAAACCTTTGAGGATTATATTATAAAGGGAAGGAGAGAAAATGCACAGGAGCTAAAGGATAGAAGAATCCAAGAGATTTTGTTAGTTTTTTGTTTTATTTTAT
>NW_016803311.1:3232414-3313239 GCF_001698545.2 Rhinopithecus bieti
AATTGGCCGGGCGCGGTGGCTCAAGCCTGTAATCCCAGCACTTTGGGAGGCCGAGACGGGCGGATCACGAGGTCAGGAAATCGAGACCATCCTGGCTAACACGGTGAAACCCCGTCTCTACTAAAAAATACAAAAAAACTAGCCGGGCGAGGTGGCGGGCGCCTGTAGTCCCAGCTACTCGGGAGGCTGAGGCAGGAGAATGGCGTAAACCCGGGAGACGGAGCTTGCAGTGAGCTGAGATCCGGCCACTGCACTCCAGCCTGGGCGGCAGAGCGAGACTCCGTCTCAAAAAAAAGAAAAGAATATAGTTAAAAAGTAATGAAAATGATAGACATTTCCAACTCCTGAGAAAATTTTATATATATAGGAAAAAGGCCTCATAATTTAATGTGTTCTCAGGTGCTGAATATTTGCCTGAATTTTTTTTTTATTTCCTGGTATTTTTTTTAAATGTTCAAATTACATGTTAAATGTGTCTAGGAAAATAACTTCCCTAAGTCAACAAGAAAAGGTCGAATAAACTTCAGGTCTAACAAAGGCTTCTGCTGTTTATAAATATTTCTCTCCTTAATTTCATTGCATATCAATCTTAACTCACCCTGAATAAGTTCTGTACCTCTTGTTTATTTTCCTTTCAGATAGTGCTTTCTTTTGCAGATGTTATTTCACCAACTTGAGCATAATTTCTGCAGCCTACACTGCTTAAGTTGCAGATGCTTCCTTTGGCCAAGTCGAATATGCTTTATGACTTACACTAGTTAATATAGAGTTGCTTGAGTTGAGGAAAATAAAAATAAATTTAAAAGACTTATTACAATATAGATGTTAACAATTATGCTTTGCATATGAAGAGCATCCTAGAAAATTGTTATCAGTGAGGTTAGAGATTGAAAATAAATTTTGTTATGTGGGTCATGGACTAAGATAATTTCAACAATGCTTTTCTACTTAATTTTCCTTATTACCAATGTCACACATTTGTAAAATGACTCACCACGCTGGTCCTTATGGATATAATCTTGTCCTCATAAACATTACTCCCTAGGCAGCTAAATTAATGAGTCACATTAAAAGAAGAAACAATGTAATAGCTATCAGAGAAAGATGGGTTTTAGACAATAAACACATTACATTCTGCTCCTAGGCTAAATATTTCATCTGACTATTCCCTTTGGAATTCCCGAGAAAAGGAAGAGATTTGCTGCCAGAGCACAGAATAAGAATCAGACACAAGGTCGTACTTCAGGAAGGTCACTTTCACTCCCCAGAGATCCCAGGCAACAGCTTGAGCCTCTCATAATCCAATCTAAATTAAATGGTAGAGATGGCCTTCAGCCTTCCAGTCTGCCCATATTCTATGCATGGTACTTGATTTTCTTATAAAATTAGATTGGATTCCCAGTCCAAACCCAGACAGGTAAGGAATGAGAGAGAAGAAAAAATAGGGAGGGCCAGCTATTTGAGCGGAACACCAGCAATGTTAGAAAGCTTTCAGAGGGTATTTAAAAGCAAACAACCCTATATCTATACCTCATTTTATGAAAATGGTAGGTCAATCCCCTTTACCCATATACATAGGTACTCACACCAAATATCATGGACTATGAAATTATTTCAAACAAAAGGAAATTTGACATTTTGGAGCATGAGAATATTGAAAATGTTAAGACTGAAAATGTCATTTAGAGAAGTAAAAAGCAATAGCCAGGAGATGTTCTATAACTAATATCTACATGACTTTACATTATATAAAGTGTTTGTGTATACATTGTCTTAAATTTCATTTACTCTTCACAACATTTTTGGGGTTTTCCCATCCTTCTGCTTTAGAAGATAGACTATATTTGATATTTTATAGGGTTTAAACCCTCATGTGCAGAAAGGGACATATTTGGTATTTTGAATAGTGAGAGACTGTATTAGTTTGCTAGGGCTGCCATAGCAAAATACCACAGACTGGGTGACTTAAACGACAGAAATTTGTTTTCTCACAGATCTGGAGTCCGGAAGTTCAAGGTCCACGTGTGAGCAAAGTAGGCTTCTCCTGAGGCTTGCAGATGATCACTTTGTAACTGGGTCCTCACGCGGTCTTTTCGTTGTGCACATACATCTCTTTACTGTCTGTATTTCCTCCTCTTATAAGGACACCAGTCTGATTAGATTAGGACATATGCTAACAACTTCATTTAAATTAATCACCTCTTTAAAAGCCCTATTCACCCCGGGTGTGGTGGCTCACACCTGTAATCCCAACACTTTGGGAGGCCGAGGTGGGTGGATCACTTGAGGTCAGGAGTTCGAGACTAGTGTTGCCAACATGGTGAAACCATGTCTCTACTAAAAATATAAAAATTAGCCCAGCATGGTGGCAGGCCCCTGTAGTCCCAGCTACTCAGGAGGCTGAGGTGGGAAGATCACTTGAATCTGGGAGGTGGAGGTTGCAGTGAGCCAAGATCATGCCACTGTACTCCAGCCTGGGCGACAGAGCAAGACTCCACCTCAAAAATAATAATAATAATAATAAAATTCAGTCACATTCTGAGGTACTGAGGGTTAGGGTTTCAGCATATGAATTTAGGGGGAGGGGATGTAATTCATCCCATAACAAAGATAGAAAGCAATCAAAATGCTTTTGATATAATCGTATTCCCTATCATATGCAATTGCCTAAATAATATTTAGCCACTATCCACTTTAATTTTGTGCCTCTGAGAATGGAGAACATGAGTCATGTAAACCAGGGGTGTCCAGCCTTTTGGCTTTTGGATTCCATGTGCCACACTGGAAGAAGAAGAATTGTCTTGGGCCACACATAAAATACACTAACACTGATGAATCAAAAAAAAATCACAAAAAAAATCTCACAATGTTTTGAGAAAGTGTATGAATTTGTGTTGGGCTGTATCCAAAGCCATTCTGGGCGGCATGCAGCCTACAGGCCATGGGTTGGACAAGCTTGATCTAAACCATCCTAGGCTGTAGCACTGAGCTGGCCTTGACTTCTCATGAGATGTGGAACCGCTCCAGCCAGTTTTTGCCAGGAATTTCCAGACTTCTACTCTAGGCAATAAGAAGAAATGCTCTAACTCAGTACTGTTCATTTGAAACATAATAAGAGCCACATGTATAATTTTCAATTTTCTAGTAGCCACATTAAAATTAGTAAAAGAAACAGGTAAAATTGAATTCAATATACTTTATGTAACCAAATATATCCAACGTCATATTGTTCCAACATATAATCAATATAAGTAATTATTAATGAGATATTTTATTCTTTTCTCATACTAAGTCTTCGAAATTCTGTCTGTATTTTACATTCGCAGCACCTATCAATTTAGACTAGCCACATTTCAAGTACACAACAACTACATGTGGCTAGTGGCTGTGTTGGACAATTCACATTCCAGTTCTTACATTTTAAAACATTTCCTGGGACAGTTGTTATCTTGAGTAGGAAAATCTAATTAAAAGCACTCCCAATTCAATTATACTTCCACTTGTGAAATCTTGTAATAGTAATAAGTTCATAATTATAATAACAATAAATTGTAATAATTTTCTTTGTTTCCTTTGGGATACCAGAGTTAAATTTCTGCCTGATTAATTTAGGGAAGCACACCTATCACAAAGATCCTGAACAGTCCTCAAGCAGGTGATTTGTGTATGTTATTCATTGACCTACAGAGCTGACATGTAAACATCTTTCAGAAAAAGAGCACAGTGATAACAGGTGCAGGGACCTTGAAATAATCCATTGCCTTCATAGTCCACCCAAAAAGAAAAATTTGTTATGTGACTGTTAGATGTCCCAGACCTTTAGGAGATTTTCCTGAGGATCGTATCACCTACAGCCACATTCTCAGCCAGAACAAAGGAAACCCTCACTGCAGTATTCATGTCGTATTCCTTGGACCACTGGGAGCTCTTGCAATAATTCATGATAGTTCTTGACTCTGCCCCTGAAATTTGATAATTTTATCTACATGATCACCATAAAAACAGAAGAGAACATTAAGATACAACCCCAGCATGTCTGGTCTTGCCTGGTGCTTGAATCCTCCTCTTTTGGTTGATGAATCTTGACTCATGTTTTAAATCAGCCGATAAATAAGATTTATTGAGTACCTATAGGTGGCTATTTCAAATGAAGACAAAGTCATTTATAACACATGACCCCTGTTCTTAAAGAGTCTAATAGGATCTACTAGAGTCAGGCCTTCACTCACATAGATTACATAGGAAATAATTAAAGGCTGTAGAATGTCAGAGAAGGGATAAATCATCAAGAGAAAGAGTCACCAAATGAGACTTCAAGGAGGTGGTAAGACTTTTTCTTAATCTTCGAATGAGCAGAATAAAGAGCATAGTGATTGAACATAAACGTGGGCTGACATAGAGCTCTGCCCCTCTGAAGGTCAGTGAGAAGACTAGCTTTCCCAGGAGGCAGCACATCTCTGTGTTAGGAATGGTGGTGAAGCTGGATGGATAGCATGCAGCCAATTTAAGCAGGATCTTAAAGACATGGTATGTTTGGATCTGATACCACAGACAATGCACAGATAGGATTTAACATGGCAAAATGGCATTTTAAGGTGATTTTCATCCATCATTGACAAAATGAAGAAAGAACTGATTAGAGCCAGGGAAAAAGAGGTACAGCACGTTTGTGATGATCAATAAGTGTGATGACAAAAGTCTGGCCATGCAATATAATTTAAATATACATCAAAGGAGGCCGGGCGTGGTGGCTCATGCCTGTAATCCTAGCTCCCAGCACTTTGGGAGGCTAAGGCAGGCAGATCACAGCAACAGGAGATCGAGACCATCCTGGCCAACATGGTGAAACTCCGTCTCTACTAAAAATACAAAAAAAATTAGCTGGGCGTGGTGGCACACGCCTATAGTCCCAGCTACTCAGGAGGCTGTGGCAGGAGAATTTTTTGAACCCGAGAGGCGGAGGTTGCAGTGAGCCGAGACTGCACCACGGCACTCCAGCCTGGTGACAGAGCAAGACTCCGTCTCAAGAAAAAAAAAGATTAAAGGAAAAGGTAACGAGTTTTTAGAAGATGTGCTCTCTGGGACTGAGAAATAAGGGGAGAGCCTCAGAATTGTGACTGAGGAACAATTCTGCAGTGTGCATTTTTAAAAATGAAAAGCCCAGGCTCAGCCTAACCATTCATCTATGCCGCCAACAACTTCACACTTGGTTCCATAGATCCAAGTTCCACATGAGTCAGAATCCCTGAAGGACATACTTATATTAGCAATGGCAGTTATAAAGGAAATGAGAAGTGGAAATTGACCTCTGTGTTTCACTGGCAGTCTTCATCAGAGCAGAAGCGGGACAATACAGTGTGTGGAGGACTGGACAACTCATGACAAGTGAAAAAGCGGTCCTGACATCTATTGTGAATTTTGCTTGCCTAAGATGAACTCATCTCTTCCCTCCTTCAACTCTTCTGTCTAACCTTGTCAAGTTGCTGCAGAAAAGAAGCATGCTTCTTTTTAGTTGGATATAAGTTTAGGCGATCTATGATAAATCATGTCAAGAATGATTTTGACATACTTCTTGGTCCTGGGCAGAGCCATAATGATGATATTCTAGAAACAAGGTTCAAATCTTCCCACACAAAGATGTGTACCTGTCAAAGCAGTGAAATGGCCGACAGGACTCTTTCAAGCACCTCTAAAGCATAGGGGCTGGAGAACAGACTTAGGAGAGTGGGACAGAAAATGAAAAATCCAAGTAACAAGCAGGAAGAAACCTACAACAGTGGGTAGTTGTCTGACAGGCGCATACAGGTGGATGGAGGATGCTGTTATGTGAACCTAGCAGCAAGATACAAGATGTTCAAATAAGCAATGTCAGGGGGTCTGACAGCAGGTAATAGGGACCCCAGCTCAAGACCTTGAGTTCAGGCACAGCACTGTGCATACTGGGGAACTTGGAGAGAAAGACAACATCCAAAAGACAGCGTCACGGGCAGAAGACCAGGAGACATTCAGGAATGGAGAATGAGACAGAAGATGACTATTAGAATTGAGGAACAGGCAGAGTTTTTTGGTCTCAAGGGAACAACGCCAGTGACTCAATTACTAGAAATAAGTATGAAGAGGACAGACAACACAGCTTCCTGGATGAATGGATTTATTTATTATCAAGATAAAATGTCTAAGATAAAAATCTATCTCTAACATTTTATTAATCGTCCAATCCTCTTCTATCAATTATTTTCTTAAAAAATTATATTATCAGCCGGGCACGATGGCTCACACCTATAATCCCAGTACTTTGGGAGGCCAAAGCGGGTGGATTGCTGAAGCCAGGGAGTTTGAGACCAGCCTGAGCAACATGGCAAAACTCTGTCTCTATAAAAAACTACAGGCCGGGCGCGGTGGCTCAAGCCTGTAATCCCAGCACTTTGGGAGGCCGAGACGGGCGGATCACAAGGTCAGGAGATCGAGACCATCCTGGCTAATACGGTGAAACCCCGTCTCTACTAAAGAATACAAAAAACTAGCCGGGCGACGAGGCGGGCGCCTGTAGTCCCAGCTACTTGGGAGGCTGAGGCAGGAGAATGGCGTGAACCTGGGAGGCGGAGCTTGCAGTGAGCTGAGATCCGGCCACGGCACTCCAGCCTGGGCGACAGAGCCAGACTCCGTCTCAAAAAAAATAAAAAATAAAAAATAAAAATAAAAAACTACAAAAATAAGCCAGGTATTCCCAGTTACTTGGGAAGTTGAGGCAGGAGGATCACTTGAGCCAGGGAAGATGAGGCTGCAGTGAGCTGTGTTCGCACTACTGCACTCCAGCCTGGGTGACAGAGTGAGACCCCACCTCAAAAAAAAAAAAAAAAAAAAAAAAAAAAAAAAAAAAAAAAAAAACATACTATCTGTTTAGCTTTATCTTTTTAAATTTTGACTAAATTTTCAAGCAGCGATTTTTCTGTCTGAATTGTTCCAAATAGTTTCCAGAGAAAGGAAGACAGGTTGTTGGCTAAATACCAAACTGCATCTCATCATTAAAAGGAAACACACCAAATTTCATTTTTCTCCACCTTTATTAAGTGCAGATTTTTGTTTCTCATCCAAAAGTTTTGTATAATCAGGGCAATGCTAACTCCAGTATAAATGACACGGAAACTATTAATAGATTATGTCTGTGATGAAACTGAAGTAGAAAACAGAAGTGTTCCAAAAAGAGAAGTAAAACAATGGAAGGGGGAAAAGGCAAACTATTCTGCCTTCCAAGTTAGATAGCTATCTTTATGAAAGGACATATTTCAAAAGCAATATGAAGTCTTTGTGGTGCTCTTACCTACCTATGTTTGAATTTGGGGGATGCTTCACCTGCTTATTAGTGAAAGAAGAAAGAATACGTTAAATTAAATTTTTTAAAACTTTTTTTTTTGCTCAGAACCAGCTCCACCAAAATCACTCTTCGCAGTGAACAAAACGCAGACTTCAGTGACTTTGCTGTGGGTGGAAGAGGGAGTAGCTGATTTCTTTGAAGTTTTCTGTCAACAAGTTGGCTCCAGTCAGAAAACCAAACTTCAGGTACTATACCTTTTGATCTACCTTTTCTCAGTTAATTTTAATTAAGGCTAATTATCTGGGCAAAATAAGAATCTTCTATTTCTTTGAGCTATATAAAATGAAAACTGTTTATTTGCTCTTTTGTGTTTCAGGGATAGAAATGAACAGTATGCTTAGACCAAGCCCACAAGTTGTTATGAGAAAGTTTATCTTTGTCTGTATCGCTTGTTCCTAATTCATAAGCCACTCCAGGTCAGAGAAAGGAATAAAGGTCGTAGGCCATTGAATTGATAAAGGGAAGGACGACCCTACCATATAAAATATAATTTAACAAATATGAACCAATTGCCAAATATATAAAAGGCACTGTGTAGAACACACATGATAGAGTCAATATTTGCCTTCAAGACATTTTTAGATGGTGTGGACATTGCATAAGTATAGAAAAAAAGTAAAGTAAAATATAAGTACCACAAGAGAGGTCCATACTACCAAGAGAATTTAAAAGAAACGTGCATATCTAGTTTGTAAGGGGGACAGTCTTGCTGCAAAATGAAGACTGAGAGAAGGCTGTTGCTAAAGTTCTAGAATTACAAATGGCAGATGTGATAAACAGAGCTGTTCACCAGGTCAGAATGAATGCAAGGAAAGAGATGAACCTGCAGTTCTAGGAGTGGCAATGCCACAAGGAAAAAATATTTCACAGCCAGAGGTGGAAGGAAAAGGACAGATTTGTTAGGGATTTTACATAATACAGTGTGTAGACTAATACTGTGAACGTAAGTAATTGATTTTTTTTAAATGATGAAGTTCATGAGATTGAGAAGAAAAAAGGATTGCTGGGAGTGCAAATCTTTTCATATTGAATGCTAAGATAATTTGCTTTGATTCCTTTCTCCTTTTGAGATTCCCTTCTATGAGTGTATCTCTTGTTGATTTGTACTGAACAGCTGAATTTTCCCTATTCTAAGAATCCATTTGGAGAATAACTGCTCTGCCAATAATGGATTTTCTTCTCTATAACTACAGTGATGCCTTCCTTTAAGAAAACAATGGTTAGTTAGCTACTTGCTACAACTGAGTCCTGTTAGCAAAAGTCTTTGCTTAGAATAATTCTTTTATAGAATAGTGAAAGCAAAGGAAGTGGAAGAAAATGCTGATGACTGTCATCTCTTTATGCAAGGGGGTTTCAAAATCTTGTTTTGAAAAAGATGCTGGCTCATCTTTTGCTGTTGTACAGTAGTACTTGTCACTGGTCTGGTCATGGGTCCACCAAGTTAGCAACTGTTTTGACTCAAGAATAGGTTAATACTAAATGTTTCTTAGTGCGGATAGTTGCCACGTTTTAGTGGATGTTATATAATAGCTAAGAATGCAGACAAAGGGGTTGTGTCCTTAATATATGAAGAATTGCTACAAGTCAAAAAGGTAAAGATCAACAACCCAAAACAAATATTTCATAGGAAAATAAATACAGAAGTCTCTTGAACAGATGAAAAATTGAGAAACCTCACTTATGGTTAAAAAAATGCAAAATAAAACTACAAAATACAATTTTCACTAGTAATAATGGAAAAATTCAGAGTTTGCAAATGTATAGTGTTGGAAAGAATGTAGGGAGGCAGGCATTGTCACGCATTGATGCCATAGTTGAGTAACTTGAAAAATGCCTATAGAGAACCATTTTTCAATAGCTTTCAAAATTTTAAATATGTACTTTTGATTCAGCAATCAAAATTTTAAAGTACACTTTTGACTCAGCAGTTCAAAGAATATGACACTAGCAAAGAATATATGTGTATGTGTGTATGTTCACACATACATATAAATTGCATCCATACATTGTGTGTGTATATATATGTGTGTGTGTGTGTATGTTTGTCTTTATATGTACATGTGTGTGTCTTCCCAAATTTGTGAAATGATGTTCATTGTAGGATTGTTTGCAATAGCAAAAAAAAAAAAAAAAAAAACACACCATTTACGCGTTCATCAACAGGGGCTCATTAAATAAAGTACTGTATGTCCTTTCGACAGATTTCTATCCAGCCCTTAAAAAGAATAAAACAGCTTAATCTGCACTGATATGGAAAAGCACCAAAATATATTGATAACTAAGGTAAAAAAAAAAATAAGCAGAACATTGTGTAAGCTAAGCCATCACTTATGTTTTTTAACAGTGTCATATGTTTGTACATCCATAAAATGCGTATGGGAAGAAGAATAATGCCTGACAATGGCTGCTTTCATGGAAGGGAATTGGTCAGATCAGGAATGGGGAAAAAAAGGAAACATTTTTCAATGCTATTCTTTGTCATCTTGTAAATTTTTTACTCTGTCAGTCTATTACCAACTCAACTATGAAATATATTTTTTTAAAATACAGATGAAGATAACCCAAAAATTTATCTTATTTTCTGAAACCCCAGGAACCCGTTGCTGTTGCTTCCCATGTCGTGACCATCTCCAGCCTTCTTCCTGCCACTGCCTATAATTGTAGTGTCACCAGCTTTAGCCATGACAGCCCCAGTGTCCCTACGTTCATAGCCGTCTCAACAATGGGTAATTATACACATTAGTGGAATCTGGTCTTTGGAAGTTCTTTCCATATTTTTTTCCATATTTTTCTCACTTTTTCTTTTGAATATATATATATATGTATTTGTGCCAATATTCCACCAAGAAATCCCAAGCTTCAGGGTCAGAGTCCTTAATTTCAATGCCAAAGTGTACTTACTACCTATGGCGTTAGAGAAAGACATTTGGTGCCTCTGAGCTTTTCTTTCATCCGTAAAATTGGAATAATAATATGTAACTTTCTGAGTTGTTTTGAAACTTAGAAATAAAATATGTAAATCCTTAGTATGTGCTGTCTAAATGCTAGCTGCTAACTCATCTCATCTTCTTTAGGAATAGGCACAGTACTCCTATCAATCCAATTTCATCTATTTAGCCTTGGTCTTAACCTGTCACTGATCAGAGAATGACATAATTATAACTGGGTCAAAGCAAGAAAGTTTCCAATCCAACCAAAAGTATAAGTGGGAAAATTAGAGATTAACGAAAGGTCTGGAATGATGGTGTTTATTTCCTTATTCTTTTCTTAGTTGTATTACATGTGTTACTCCTAGTTTGTTAGAGTCTGATTCTGCAATCTGAGACCCTCTATGAAGCCTCTTGTAACAAAGCCACTCATAATTTTACTGGTTTAGCTCCATTTCTATAATATTAGTCATATATTTAGCTGCTATATTCAGGGATGACTGCAGTGAACTGTTTTCTTTTTTCTTTTCTTTTCTGTTTTAATTTTGTTTTTTCAGAAAAGAGGACAAAAAATATACCTGCAAAGTATTTTAATGGTCTCTCATTCCTACATCCTTGTACACTTTCTAAAGTATACAGTTGATCATGAATAATGAGTTAGAAGTGCCAACCCCTGCATAGTTGAAAATCCACGTATAATTGTTGACTCTCCCAAAACTTAACTATTCATAGACTACTGTTGACCCAAAGTCTTACCAATAATACAGACAGTTGATTAACACATTTTGGTATGTTACACTTATTATATATTGTATTCTTACAATAAAGTAAGCTAGAGAAAAAATGTTATTAAGAAAATCATAAGGAAGAGAAAATACATGAACTATTCATTAAGTGGAAGGAGATCTTCATAAAGATCTTCCTCATGATCTTCATATTCAGTAGGCTAAGGAGGAGGAGGAAGAGGAGAGTTTGGTCTTGCTGTCTCAAGGGTGGCAGGGAGGAAAGATAATCCATATATATGTGAACCTGTACAGTTCAAACTCATTTTGTTCAAGGGCCAATTGTATCTTAATGCCCATCATTCCTTGTCAGCTCCATGACAACGTAGCACAACAGGTGATATTATTAAACTTATTTACAGATGAAAAAAATGAGGCCCACAGAACAGATGAAATGGCTTCTCTCCAAATAGCAGTACTCAAGTGAAAAAACTCTTCTGACCATGAGTCTATTATTCTTTCTGTTTAAGCACTCTACTCATAAACTGGAGCCAAGCTGGCCCAAATGGGAAGTCATAAGTACCCAAAACCTTAGGGATCAGATGCGCCCGCTCATTCTGTGATTTTATGACCAATGCAAAAGATCATATGAGTCCTCAGGCCCATTTTGAAGAGTTTTATAAGAATATTTAACTTATGTTCCTGCCTTTGATATCCTGTTCTTCCGTGTAGTATGAAGAAGTAGACAATGTGTAAGTGCCATAGGAGACAAGTCTTTATATAGAGTACATGAAAAGGACATGACCCCTGTTCTTCAGGGCTCTACAACCTATTAATAGGTTTAATCTCTTGGGTTGTGCAGATGGAAAACCTCTAAACATATGGCCATGGATCATCAGAATGCCTGCTTCTAGTAATGTGTTAAGTGCTTCAGCAGATGGTAGTTTGCTAATGTCTTTTTCATATACATTATTAGTGGTAAGCAAAGTATACAATTGTGCTTTCTGACTTCAAAATCATGGGCACAAAATAAGAGCTTGCCATCCTCTAAGCTTGCGAAAATGCTAGAAAATGATAATGCATGATAATGACTTCTATATTTTTAGCTTCCAAATGAATTTGAACTGTGGCACAGGTATTCTTCATTCTTCAGTTTCCCTGTGCAAGAATATCCTTTAGGCCTTTGAAATGGACTCAATTCTTCCAGACACCTGAATATCACTTCCTGAATATCACTTATCAGTCTAGTTTGCTAAGTTACAGTTGACCAGAAAGAGGTCATTGTTGGCTTGGGCAACATGATTGTTACTGTTATTGATATCATCGTAAGTTCACTGCTCTTAAGACTAAATGAAAAACAATGAATGGTTCTGTTTAGTTCCCTATAACAGAACCTATGATGAAAATGCACGACTTATCTCTTTAGTTACAGAGATGAATCCCAATGTGGTAGTGATCTCCGTGCTGGCCATCCTTAGCACACTTCTAATTGGACTGTTGCTTGTTACCCTCATTATTCTTAGGAAAAAGCATCTGCAGATGGCTAGGTAAGTTAAGTTTTACTAATCTTTTTTCCACAATCTTTAAAATATCTTTATCTGCCATGTATATATTGTTTTTGCAAACCAAAGTTGATTTTAGTTTTCACTGTCTGTTTCTATTTTGTGTGTTTTCTAAATAGACTTTGAAACATTATATTGGAAAATATTACCATTGAAATGAGAAAGCAAATGATTGCTTGTTTACACAAAGTCAGACCTCTTGCTATCAATCTTGGCATTTGAAGTAGCCCATATATGGGGATCCATTACATCTGGGTACTTTCAGAACACATTTGGAGTAAAAGAAATATCTATGTCTGTTCGGTATATTAATGAAAAAAGTTAATAAAAATGGAGATGACAAGAAAGAACGGGGAGGAAAATCCTCTCCATAATTTTAAGCTGTTTTATTGGAAAATATTTGTACAGTTTATGATTAGGTCCATTAGCAATCTCTACTAGTTTTATTCCTATTACTCAGAGTTGCAGCCAGCTTAGTTTTTCTTGGAATTAGAAATGCCTTTGATTTATGATTTCAGTGCTTCCCTGTTCCTTTGACCACTGATGTATTGCTCATCAGAGCACATTCTCAAGTAGTTTCTGTGGCCCCCTGTATTATCGATCAATTCCCTTAAAAACTGTCGCTTATTTGAACACTACTTGGTTTGGGAAATTTGATTAACATTTATATTTGCCCAATGTTAAACTACTGAATTATAAATTAACATTTTTCTCCTGTCTCAGAGGTCTTTCACTGACATATTCATAAATAAATTCATCCATCCAATAGTGATCTAATCAGTGCCTGACATGGCATATCCAAAGAAAAATCAGACATCAAAGCTGTCCACGAGGAACTTATCTACTTAGCTGGATATATGAATAGAATAGATAGATAGATTTAAAGGCATAAGCTGACACATAGCATAAGGATAATTTAAAAAAGGATGCCATGAAAGTAGAGAATAAAGACTAATTCTGAAATTCAAAATTAACTTCTTGAAAGTTGGCATTCGAATAAATCTTAAAAGGGTAAGAAGAGATGTGGGATTGCACTGTAACTACAGTGGAGCGCTCTGAAATTACACTCCTTGAGGTCAAATCTTTTTTTTTTTTTTTTTTTGAGACAGAGTCTCACTCTGTCACCCAGGCTGGAGTGCAATGGCGCCATCTTGGTTCACTGCAAGCTCCGCTTCTCAGGTTCAAGCGATTCTTCGCCTGAGTAGCTGGGATTACAGGCACGCACCAGTAGGCCTAGCTAATTTTTGTATTTTTAGTAGAGACAGGGTTTCGCCATGTTGGCCAGGCTGGTCTCGAACTCCTGACCTTAAGTCATCTGCCTGCCTCAGCCTGCCAAAGTGCTGCGACTACAGGCATGAGTCACCATGTTCTGCCTCCTTGAGGTCGAATCTTGACTTCCAACTTGTGGGAATTTGTGTAAGTCACTGAAACTTCATGTGTTCATATCACAAATATTGATACATATATGACAGTATATGAAACAGACAAAAAAATGTGCCTTCATGGAGCTCATAATCTAGTAGAAGAAAAAGACAATAAACAATAAAGATATAAGTAAAAGGACTGCACCTTATGTTAGCAGGTGATAAAGAAAGGAAACAAAACCAAGTAAGGGAGATAAGCAGTACCAGTGTGGGGATAAGGTTCCTGGGAGGTGAGTAGGCTCCACTGAAATAGTGGCATTGGAGCAAATACTCGAAGCACATGAGGGAGTAGCCTGTGTTATCTGTGGGAAGAGTGTGCCCAGTAGCAAGAACAGCTGGTGTAAAGGTCCTGGGGTAGGAGCACGACTGGGATGTTCAAAGTGTAGCAGAGGGGCCGTTGTGACTAAAGCGGAGGAAGACAAGAGTAGAAGGAGATGTCAAGTCATACAGGGCTTCGTATGCCGTTTGGACTTTGGCTTTTACTCAGTAAAATGAGCAGGCATTGCAGGCTCTGGGGCAGAAGATTGACGGCATCTGACTTAGATTTAACACTTTCATTTTGACTTTTATGTAGAAAACAGGCTGCACTGAGGCAAGGACAGAGACAGGCATATCAATCGTGGTAGCCAGGAATCCAGGCAAGAGATGGTAATAGTTCAGTCCAGAGTAGCAACACTGAAGGCAGAGAGAAGCCATCAGATTCTGGAAGTATTTTGAAAATAGGAGCAACAGGATTTGCTAATAAGTTGATGGGGGGAGGGAATGGAAATGAAAAAAGGAGTTGAGGCTGTAATGCCAGCACTTTGGGAGGCCGAGCCAGGCGGATCACCTGTGGTCGGGAGTTGGAGACCAGCCTGACCAACATGGAGAAACCCTGTCTCTACTAAAAATACAAAACTAGCCGGGCATGGTGGCGCATGCCTGTAATCCCAGCTACTCGGGAGGCTGAGACAGGGGAATTGCTTGAAACCAGGAGGCGGAGGTTGCGGTGAGCCAAGATTGCGCCATTGCACTCCAGCCTGGGCAACAAGAGTGAAACTCCATCTCGAAAAACAAACAAACAAACAAACAAAAGAGTTGAGGCTAACTCCAGGTTTTTGGCCCAAACACTTGAAAGGATGGAGCTGCCATCAACTGAAAGAGGATTCCAGGTCAGAGTTGGGGGAACATCAAGACTTCAGTTTTGGAAATTGTATTAGTCAGAGATCTCTAGAGAGCCAAAACTAAAGGGATATATATATACATATATAATATATATGTTACATAGGATATATATTATATATAATAGGATATATATTATATAGGATACATATTATATAGGATATATATTATATATTATAATAGGATATATAAATTAGATATTATATATATATAGGTATAAGGGAGTTTATTACATATTAACTTCCACAATCACAAGGTCCCACAATAGGCTGTCTGCAAGCTTGAGGAGAAATGAGAGCCAATCCGAATCTCAAAACTGAAGAACTTGGAGTCCAGTGTTCAAGGGCAGGAAGCGTCCAGCACAGGAGAAAGATGTAGGCTAGGAGGCTAGGCCAGTCTCTTTTCACGTTTTTCTGCCTGCTTTATNGCAAAACTAAATGGTTATATATTTACATATATAATATATATGGTACATAGGATATATATTATATATAATAGGATATATATTATATAGGATATATATTATATAGGATATATATTATATATTATAATAGGATATATAAATTAGATATTATATATATATAGGTATAAGGGAGTTTATTACATATTAACTTCCACAATCACAAGGTCCCACAATAGGCTGTCTGCAAGCTTGAGGAGAAATGAGAGCCAATCCGAATCTCAAAACTGAAGAACTTGGAGTCCAGTGTTCAAGGGCAGGAAGCGTCCAGCACAGGAGAAAGATGTAGGCTAGGAGGCTAGGCCAGTCTCTTTTCACGTTTTTCTGCCTGCTTTATATTCACTGGCAGCTGGTTAGATTGTGCCCACCCAATTAAGGTTGGGTCTGCCTTTCCCAGCCCACTGACTGACTCAAATGTTAATCTCCTTTGGCAACACCTTCACGGACACACCCAGGATCAATACTTTGTATCTTTCAATCCAATCAAGCTGACACTCAGTATTAACCACCATAGAAATGTTAAGTTTGAGATAACTTGCAAGTGCAGGTGCAGAGTCGCCACGTGAACATAAAAGTCTAATGTTTGAAAGAGAACTTTTGGTTGAAGATACAAATTTGAAGAGTTGTTAGCTCAGCACAGTGGCTCACACTTGTAATCCCAGCACTTTGGGAGGCAGACAGATCACTTGAGGTCAGGAGTTTGACACCAGCCTGGCCAACATGGTGAAACCCCGTCTCTACTAAAAATACAAAAAATTAGCCAGGCTTGGTGGCAGGCGCCTGTAATCCCAGCTACTCAGGAGGCTGAAGCAGAAGAATCACTTGGACTCGGGAAGCTGAGGTTGCAGTGAGCCGAGATTACACCACTGCACCCCAGCCTGGGTGACTGAGTGAAACTCTATCTCAGGAAAAAAAAAAAAAAGAGAGTTGTTAACATATAAATTGCATTAGAGCTTTAGACTGGTTGAAATTCAGGGAGTAAATGTAAAAGAAGGTCCTGCATTAATCACTGGAACAATCAATATTAAGGTTTTCAGGGAGAAAAGAAGACAACAGAAAGACACTGACTAGAGGCAGCCAGTGGAGTAAAAAGACAGCTAAGGGCGTGTGGTGGCCTGGAAGCTACGGGAACAATGTGTATGCAGAAGAGATGATAATCACCCCTCCATTAGTGGATATTTAGGAGCATGAATGCAGTAATAACATAGCATGATACTCAACTCATAGGAAGTGTGCAGTAAATGTTAGCTCATAATAGTAATGATGGAGGAGGTAGTAATAGATGTAGTAATGCAAGTAGTGGTATTTTGAGCATTTTAGTGGTACATCCCAAAGATATTTAGGAGGGATGGTTCTGATTCTTTCAGCTAGTTATTAAAACAGAGATTCCCATCATTTTTCATGCCATGATCCTTTTTGGCAGTCTGGCGAACTCTCCTAAGAATAATGCTTCCATTTTCTGTGCCTAAAATAAAATACATAGGATTATACAACTATATTGAAATATGATAATCATAATATTTAAAAAGCAAATGTGTTGTATGCTTTTTAATTAGTACATTAAATGTCAATATGTAATAGTCTAACATTTTCATCATGGTGATGAATATGACCAATATTTCAAGATATCTGCAGCAAGTCTATTATTAAAAAATATGTAATCTCTATTGTTAGCAAATCACACATGTGGATATTATGATGGTTTGGTACCTACTTTAATGATAGAAGGGACTGCTAAGTTTAGTCACAGGTTGTGAAAATAAATATGTACCTTTTTCCCACATTTGTTCATAGAGCCCTAAATTCTATCTTTGGAACCCCAGATTAAAACCCTTAAGTTAGAGGTAGAATAAATCCCATATATAGGAAATCAACATAGGAAAATTCATTAGTGAGGTGTAATTTATAATACACAATGATATTATATTAGTGTATTTTTCAAAAGAAGAAAATTGTTCTTGGAACACCCTAATAACAGGTGGATAATTCAAGTAATTAGCACATTGTGCCAATAATGTTAAAATCTCTGCTTCAGTTCTGAATATTAAATCATTAATTCCATATAAATAAAAAATGAGATACATGAGCCCCAGTGAGCTGTTATTCATGCATGAAATTAGCCAAAAGGTAGAGAAGGCATGAGAATATGTTTACTTTTTCTCTACTTCTGGGAAAAAAAAAAACTTCAACAGTGTTTTTCCTAGCAGATTAATAGGACACATTTCGGATAATAGGCACGCCAGAAGCTTGCCTATTTCAGTACATTCCGCTTTTTTTTTTTTTTTTTTTTTTTTTTGAGACGGAGTCATCGCTCTGCCGCCCAATCTGGAGTGCAGTGGCCAGATCTCAGCTCACTGCAAGCTCTGCCTCCTAGGTTTACGCCATTCTCCTGGCTCAGCCTCCCGAGTAGCTGGGACTACAGGCGCCCGCCACCTCACCCGGCTAGTTTTTTGTATTTTTTAGTAGAGACGGGGTTTCACCATGTTAGCCAGGATGGTCTCGATCTCCTGACCTCGTGATCCGCCTGTCTCGGCCTCCCAAAGTGCTGGGATTACAGGCTTGAGCCACTACGCCCGGCCTCATTCCACTCTTTTATTCTAATCTCCAGTGATGAATAATACAGGTATCGCAATATAAGAGAAAGATTTCGGAGGAAGTAAACAATCCACTTGATCCACTATCATTCTAGAGAGGAAATCAAAATGCCATAAAACAAAACCCTACGAAGATTTTTTGCTAAAGATGGAAAATGCTTAGTTCATCTAGGAGAGTTTCCATATTACTATTAAAGGCTTTGTAAAAAGTAAATAAATATTATACACCAAATAGTTCAAATATTTATTTTAGAATCATGAATGCCCTTTGGAAAGGATTGTGAAGTGAATTCTTTTGGCCTCAAATAATTTGATTTGCAACCTTGCAAAAGATTATTTCATTTCGTTTTATCTTTCTGTTTTGCATTGTATGCCAAAGGGGAACATATGGAACTTGTATTAGCTTCTTTTTATTTATTTATTTATTTTGTTTTTTCTTTTTGAGACAGAGTCTTGCTCTGTCCCCCAGGCTGGAGTGCAGTGGCGCGATCTCGGCTCACCACAACCTCCGTCTGCCAGGTTCAAGCAATTCTCTTGCCTCAGCCTCCCGAGTAGCTGGAATTACAGGCACATGCCACCACGCCCAGCTAGTTTTTGTATCTTTAGTAGAGACAGGGTTTCGCCATGTTGGCCAGGCTGGTCTCCAACTCCTGACCTCAGGTGATCCGCCCAACTCGGCCTCCCAAAGTGCTGGGATTACAGGCATGAGCCACTGCGCCCGGCCTAGCTTCTTTTTTTTAATTTAATGCTATGGTGATAAGCTAGTAAAGACTCTCTTTACTTTTATGTCAACGTAAGAATGCTTTGTCAAGCAGTAACCTTGATTTTGTGGTTCCTTTAAAACAGGGAGTGTGGAGCGGGTACATTTGTCAACTTTGCATCCTTAGAGAGGGATGGAAAGCTTCCATACAACTGGTGAGTATTGTTTTGGAACAAGCTTCTACATAGTTTAACTGTGCTGTGTGTGCTCCAAAGTCAATTTTACTATCCTTTGGGGATAGTTTTGTCTGATTATCCTTTTGTAATTTCAGTGATGGTAGACTTCACTGGCTGGATCTTCACAGAATATAATGGTTTATATAAGCTCAGCGCAGTTCTGAAGTAGGGAAAACATCATGGTCTGCTCTGTATTTACAATATTAAACAAGGGACTGAAACAGTGGTGCACAGGAGCCCACACCTGTGCTGAAAAAGGGCTTAAATGCAGTAGCCACACTGAACAAGTGGTGGCTAAACGCAAGAGAATAGATTCCAATGAAGCAGCTTGAGACAGATCAGCATCTCTATTTTATTTTATTTTATTTTATTTTTTATTGTTTTGTATTTTTTAAGGAGAAAGAATCCTCCCCCGCTTTGGTCACCCAGGCTGGAGTGCAGGATGATCTCAGCTCACTGCAATCTCTGCCTCCTGGGCTCGAGTAATATTTCCATCTCAGCCTCCCGAGTAGCTGGGACTACACACACGCACCACCAAATCTGGCTAATTTTTAAATATTTGTAGAGACGAAATCTCACTATATTGCCCAGGCTGGTCTCGAACTCCTGGGCTGAAGTGATCCTCCCACCTCGGCCTCCCAAAGTGCTGGGATTACAGGTGTGAGCCACTATGCCCACCCAGCATCTCCATTTTAAACTCACATTTCAGTGCCTGAGGCAATAACAGCCACCACTTCTGTTAAAAAATTATACAGCCCAGGCTGGGCACGGTGGCTCACGCCTGTAATCCCAGCACTTTGGGAGGCCGAGACGGGCGGATCACGAGGTCAGGAGATCGAGACCATCCTGGCTAACACGGTGAAACCCCGTCTGTACTAAAAATACAAAAAAAACTAGCCGGGGGGAGTGGTGGCGGGCTCCTGTAGTCCCAGCTACTCGGGAGGCTGAGGCAGGAGAATGGCGTGAACCCGAGAGGCGGAGCTTGCAGTGAGCCGAGATCGCGCCACTGCATTCCAGCCTGGGCGACACTGAGCAAGACTCCATCTCAAAAAAAAAAGAAAAAAAAAAAATTATACAGCCCAGCATTCAGTTCTCATGTTTACAGATAAATAAATATCAAAGTCAGGGAAGTTTCATAAGAAAACATGGCTTCATTTTTCTTTATGCTTGAGTATTAAGGATGTGGAGGGAGGAAGTGTTCGAATTTTAAAGAGCGTTGTCAAGAGATTAAATTGGTTGACATTATACCTGACAATGATAGATGAAGATTAACAATCTTACCCAGTTCAATCAATGCCCAACAAAAGTACTAATTAAATAAACATTTAACATGAAACTGGTACTACTTACATGATCTAGTTTGTTTCTTTTGCAAGAAACTAAGCAAAGTATACGCAAATGAATATATGTCATATTAATCATTGTTAAGTTATTTCTTTATGTTTTCTAACTCCTAAAATGGTTAATCTTAAAGAAATACACATGGGAGACTGGAAATTTTACAGAATCAATGAGGGAGGGAGAACTTTATTTAGGATATAAATTTTACTTCCCTCAGTGTAGCTGATACTCTAGTTGAAAATCTAGTTGAAACTAGATTTCTTTTAATAAGACAGTATGTTGTGCCACTTTAAAATTTTAACAAGAATAGAATTTTGCTATTAAAAAACAACCCAACTGTGAAGAAAAAGAAATCCATCAACCCTTGATGGTGAAAAGTTAGGAAACGTTACTAGGTTTGTTCAAATATATTAGTACTCTTTCCAAAATTAAGAGATTGACTCACTGATACTTGTTTCTTGCCTGGTTCACCCTTTTAAAAGGTCCAATGGGAGACTGGTGATGAGTGGCCCATCTAGGAATCAGTCCGATTATATGTATTTAATACTTGTGACTCATGAGAGTTAGGTATTAACTAACTTCACAGCCAGTCACAATTCATAGAATTTATGGGAGACCAGTCATGGGAGAACTGCAGCAAAAGAGAATTCACTTCAAGATCTTTCTATAAAATCAAGCACGTCTTGCATCTCTTCACAAAGACAGTTTTGCGACTCTAGCATTTTCTAGCTGACTGAGAATAAGTATCTCAGTGAAGATTTGTAATAAATGAAGTGAAAAGGTGACAATATTTTTCCCCCTAATTCTCAGAATAACTATAGATGCAGTCACAAGGTATTTTTAAATCTATATTAATGGATGTTCTCTTTGACAAGTGGTTTGAATATCTGAAACCAGGCATTTTAAATCAACAGTCTGAATTAGAATTAAAGTGAAACTAAACTATTTTGCTCCTACTTAGCTGAATATCAGTGAGGTCACAGACTAAGTAGTTGATGAGCTACTTATCTTGAATGAATGATGTCAGAGTATCATCCATACCTCTGTTTTAAGGGTTATATTTACAAATTGTATAGTAATTTTAAAATAATACAGAAAGTCACACTTAGTAGTGCAGCTTTATAAGAATGTCTCTTAAAAGCTTAGTCTTCATCGGAATCAGTATATGTGTATATGTAAACTGACCTTTTTTTTTTTTTTTTTTGAGATGGAATCTCGCTCTGTCGCCCAGGCTGGAGTGCAGTGACACAATCTCGGCTCACTGCAAGCTCTGCCTCCCGGGTTTACGCCATTCTCCTGCCTCAGTCTCCCGAGTAGCTGGGACTACAGGCACCCACCGCCACGCCCAGCTAATTTTTTGTATTTTTTTGGTAGAGACGGAGTTTCACTGTGTTAGCAAGGATGGTCTCGAACTCCTGACCTCATGATCCGCCCGCCTCGGCCTCCCAAAGTGCTGGGATTACAGGCGTGAGCCACTGTGCTCAGCCTAAACTGACCGTTTCTATTTTCTCACACAAGCTGCTATTTAGCTGTCAAATTATGTTATAGAGGTTTCTTAAAATAGGCTTAAGCATAGGAAGAATAATATGCAAGAATAAGCCTCAAGATAACTAATGAGGCATTTAAGTGCTTCATTTGACTGAATGCAAAATGTAATCACCTGGTAGCAGACTAATTGACACAAAATAAGTTGAAAGAAATATATCTGATTACAATAAGGTCATGCATGAATAAAAACTGATTTTGTCAATATTGTAGCATTAAGCCCTCACATTTATATTTCACAAAATGGATTAATATTTAATTGTAATTAAGGTGCTTGTCATATTAATTAATCCCAGTAGGTAATTTACTTATATCTATTCACAGTTTATATTACTAACTCTTGCAACTTTTTCATCTTTCCATTTGTTATCTATTAATGCACACAGGCGTAGGAGTATATTTGCTTTCTTAACCCTGCTACCCTCATGTCTTTGGACTGATTATCTTTTGGCATTTTATATTAATCCTTGGTAAGTGATTTTTTTTTTTACTGTTTAACACAAACTCTTTAAAAGTCAGCTTTCAAGAAGTAAACAAAAGGAAAGTTTCTTTTAACTATTTTGTATGTTCAATAACATCTAAAGTTATTAATCACGTATTGAAGTGAATTAAAGCAGTTAACGGTACAAGGATGTTAACTATAAGGTTTTCTGTTAAATTTTTTTCCTTGATGTTCTTGGCAAGCCTTTTTTCCCGTTTAATACTGGTTATTTGCTTCTTCATTGAGTTAATCCATTGGCCTCTCATCTTTGCAAATAATGCCTTCCATTTTCCATTATCATCTTCATCCATTAGAGAGCTCCAAATTTCCAAGACGGTAGAAATGCATTAAGAAGGAGAAATCAGAGTCTATACAGTCCTCTGTATCTGAGGCCTCCTTGTTTTTATAATAATGCTAACTCAGTGACTATGAAACAGCTGACTATATGCAAGCCTCTTTGTATGATTATTTCATTCTCCCCCACAATCCTGCAGAGAGTATTTTAGTCCCATTTTAGAAAAGTGGAAATGGAGGCTTAAGGAGATTAACTTTCTTAAAAGCACATTCCGCTATGTACAAAATCCAGGTTCCAAACTCAGGTCTCTCTGAAATCTGTTCTTTCCTCTGTAAAGAGCGGACTCCTTGAATTTCTTATTTTCTTAACTTCTAGATCATTTTAATGATCAAATCTTGAAGTGTTTCTTTTGACTTTTTAATAGGTAATAATAAGAGTAACCTTGAATTCTGAGACTAAAGAATCAAAAACTATTTCTTTTCCTGTGCTGTAAGATAAAAGGTAGCGGTTTCCCAGGGAACTGACAAAAGAAGTAATTGTCCTTAAATATTAATATGTAGTGTTTAGGTACTAAATTATGTATAGACAGATCCATAAATGTGGACAACTTGAAAAGGTCTCAGAAGAAAACAATAAAAATATCTCATAGACTGGAAAAAAATAGCTTATAGGGTGGTGGTGTGGGCATGAGCAATCTGGAGCATTTATTTATTCAAAAAGACAACTGACCAAATATTCTTCAGCTCCTCCAAGGACAGAATAAATACAGCTGGCAGAATTTAGGATTTCAAGTTGCACTGGAAGAAACATAAAAAAGGATTTCCTCAAAATAGAGATTGTTAATTCCAGAATTCATATCTTCTTTAAAAAAAAAAAAAGAGACTAGAGGAAAGCTTTTGAAACAAAGTAGACATGATGTATAAGTAATTAAGTCAAAGGAATGTGCTAGATGCTGAGGAACCATTCACTGTTATTCTAAGTTCGTTGTTATTATGGTTTTTAGTATAGGGCTTCAGCATAGTCAACTCCATATTTTCAGTATTTGATATCAAATAGTTTTCACGTATGAATAGCACACATAAATTCCATTTCGACCTTTAAAATATACATTTACTTTTAACCGAACATCTACTAATCATCCTCAAATAGTGTGCCTATCGTTAAAATACTGATAGCAAATACCCATAAAGTATCCCAGATTGCAAATAAAATGAAAGAAAGATGCATATATCATTTCATTGCTTAATTCTCTGAGACTTTCTCATTTTTCACAGCTAATTTTTAAGCTTCTGTAAGGTAGGCCTGTGCGAATAAGCAAGTATTCCTTAATAGGTCTCGTTGATGAACATATCTTCAAATTTCAGCAACTCTCACAAGGTCTGCTATTTATAGTACCAATCAAATAGCACGAAACCCAACTTATGGGGAGAAAATACCCTTCAGTAATTTTTAGAAAAATCACCTTGAAACTGTAAATGGTTGTCTCCAGGTGAGAAGAGAAGGTAAAACATAGAGCTCCATGCTTTTCATCACTTCAGTAGATTTCACACATACTAACTAGTGAAAACATACTGGATATAAACTATGTTCTCAGCCCTTTTGTACAATGCCAGATACAAAAGAAGTGAAATTCATGTTCCCTGCTCATTGAAATACAGCTTCTACTCACACAACCACTCCAATTCCCTGTTTGCTTCATCTAATAACTTGTGGTTATTTTCCCCTGCTTTCATTGGCTAAAGAGTCATTTTTAATCCTCCTAATGATGTGTTTATCTTCATATTTCACCTACCCTGTTAACAACAGCTGTAAATAACACAGCCATCTCCCCAGATGCACACTGCCTAACACACTGTCCAACTTTCTTTCTAAACTGTCGATTTCTTGGAAATATATATTCCTGTTGATTTTCTAAAACCCATCTGATGTCACTAGTGGTTTGTTTGGAAATCAAAAAAACTCTTTCTCTCTCTCATAGTGTTGCTCGAATCTTTTCCTGGGGTGGTAGCAGAATCAGTGTGGAGCACCAGTGCCCAGTTAGGTTAGTCTCAGGATTGTGTTCTGCAAGGATTTCTGACTTTCATAACTTACAGTATGTTTCCTATCGAAAGAAATCATCTAAGTCGAACTAGCTATATCTAGATTTAGTGTTAAATCCTTTTTCTTTTTTTTAACTGCCATAACGACCCTCATGCTTTACTCAGGTATTCATCTGCTTGTTCTCAATCCTAAGCAGTTGGCATTTTAAGCAATAAATGGCATTTAGTTGAAAATGCTCAGCTTTACTCATGATGATTGCATGTTCTATTTGAAGAATGATATAATCCTAAAGTTCTTTTTAAGATTTGGGGATGGTTTCTGCTTACCTCATCAAAGAGTAAGCAGCACTTACAAAATTGGAGACTTTCAGAGTTTTGTTTTGTCTTATTTCAACCATTATAAATCCCACGTCCTTGCTATTGCTTTTTTGGAATGAATTGCAGTGTGGATGGCTTTCCAAGGCTGTCATAACCATGACTAACTTATGCAGAATGTATCTTAACTTTTGAAGTCATTAGGATTTTGAACCTTCCTAATGTAAGTGAAAGAGAAAAAATTACAAGTGCACAATCCTCTATGCATATATGCTGTATGTATGTCTGATGGGGGTTATTTATTGATTTGGAAAATCTTTTGCAATGAAAAGGCGATACCCTACATGTCCCACAAAATCGTCACTGTAACATGTGCACATATTGGCTCCTTCCAGAATGTGCTTAAGTTAAAATTGCTAGCAAAGTCTTAATCTGCATGAATTTTCCCCCTGTTTTAGTCTTGTTCTAGTCTTGGAATTAGCACAGGAATTGAAAATGTAGGAACATTTTATCAGTGTTGCTGTGGAGTTTCATAATTCAATCCTGTCATGTTCCACAGCCTTAGGATACAGAAACTCTTTGGAATCAGCAAGATCTAAATAGAACAATGCAAATTGTATACAAATCATGATTACTTTTGCCAATAAGTATATGATATGCCATACAAAACGTAGTATAATTATATATTATATTGAAAGTTCATTCAATAAGGAATGCGATTGAAAGAAAAAAATGTGTCTCTCCTCCATGAATCAAGTTTCTACACAGCTGCCGAGTAGTAGCAGCTTAATATTTCAGCACTGAATTTATTCAGTGTTACCCTCTTACATACATTTGTTACTTCCTAGTTTCCTTTAAAGCCTGTTTGGATAGGAAAGTATTTTTTTGTTCACTCCTGATCACAAAATATGTTGGCAGCCTCCTGACTTCACCAGAGCTGTTAGTCATCTCCGCTGACATTCTGCTTTCCGAAAGCACTGAAGTAATTGGCACTTACCACAAGAAGTAAATATGGAATTCCTAAAACTAACTAAATTACCATCACGGGGCTGAATAAAAAACACTATCAATAAATATTCCTTTAGGTTCCCAAACGTCTATAATATACAGCTATGTCCAACATGACAGTGTTTTTTGAGGGGATCAGCGAGAGGCAGAGTAAAAACTGGACTGATTTTTCCCTCTAAATCTCAGGTATGGAAGACAAAGAGGATGAGGGAGGAAAAAATAGAACAGGAACCATTGAATGGATTGTTTTCACTTAGAAGTGGGAGGAAATTAAAGCTACCTGAAAACCAC
Organism: Rhinopithecus bieti; assembly: GCF_001698545.2. NCBI lineage: Eukaryota > Metazoa > Chordata > Mammalia > Primates > Cercopithecidae > Rhinopithecus > Rhinopithecus bieti. The sequence goes on from NW_016803311.1 coordinate 3,258,891, forward strand.
AAACACCACTTGCCTTGGTGGATGTGTTCCTACATTTCCTGACCTGCGTTACTTTCTCTTCATCCACAAGTCCCATTTTTTCAATCAGAACATCACAAGCCCAAGTCTAGTACTCAATTGTTAAAGGAATCATTAAGTGAAATTCTGAGGGTAACATGGCAGAGATATTTTGTTTCAGTTCAATTGAATAAGCATTTATTGACCACCCACTATGTGTTTCATTAACGATGCTCAGCCCTGGGGGGAAGTTATAAAGTGAGTGTAGCAAGGTGTGTACCTGCAACTAACAGTCACACAATGTGAGAAACTCTCCGTTTGCAAAGTGCTGTGAAAGCACAAAGTAGTGCTTCATCCTGCTAAAAGCTTTCAGGAAGTGGAGATATCCGAACATTCATAATTGTGAATATAAATAAATATTTGGACACATTAAAGTACTAAGATTACAACTGGTTATTTACTATAGACTGTTTATTTTCTGAAAAGCGGGTGCTTCCATCAAAATTATGTAAAGACCTCTGAGAATTACTTACAAAATTTTGCTATAATGTCATTCATACAATCAATCATGTTTTCATATTTATTATTTATAGAAGATAATAATACAATCACAAAGTGCTTCGATAGATACTGTTAGCTTTAGATAACTTAGGTGAGTTGGGTGAAAACAATTACGGCAATTATCCCCTAAACAAATATAACTAACTAAAGCATGTATTAGCATTTCTTGTGTTTCAGCTTATAGACCTAGTAATGATGAAGAGCAAGCAGGAATAGGTCCATTTCTTCAGATAGCTTAAAAATTAGTTCAAGATGAAATAAAAACAATGCCATTGTAGAATTGTGTAAGATACATGTCCACACTGACAGCACACATTCACATCCCCAAAGAAAATGTCAGAAAAGTTATTTTAGTCTTTAATTAAGAAAACAACATTCCACCCTCTCTTTATTAGTTCTCCATTTTATTCCCCAATTCTTCCTGCCTGCCTGTAGAAACTGGAGTGTTCAGGTGGTAGATAAATACTTCTATACATTTACAAACTGCTCTAGCAACTTAATTGACAGCAGTTAAAAATTTCATTTCTAGAACTCAGTTCTTGGCAAATGGAAAGTATAAAGTGCAGATATGTTCATGCAATCTAGTGGAGTTTTAAAAAATGAATCTGAAATTATTATTATCTTCTCATGTAAGGAAAAGTAATTAAACAAACCTGATGTGTGTTAATGAAAATTAAATAAAACTGAGGTACCTGATGTAATTATTTAAAGCTCTTCAAGTTTAATTCTTATGTTAATCAGTTATTTTGCCCAGATAAATTTGTCTTTTCTTTTTTAATTATTAGGAGTAAAAATGGTTTAAAGAAGAGGAAACTGACAAAGTAAGTTTTTCTTACTATGTCATTTAAAAGGATGTTTATTATAATAATCTTAATGTTCCAATTAAAGATTGTTTGTCTTCAAATAGAAGAGATGCTTAAGAAAGAGGCAAATGCATATTATGATAGCTAAGCACAGTAATGTATTGGTCATTTATGCCTGAGTGGCAGTGGCCACTAGAAAAGTGTATCACAGAAATCACATCAGAAATAAGGACAATGTTTATCATATCAAATCTGAGAGAGTGGATCGTTAGTAATTTTTAAAGTCTTGGAGGAGGAAATGTAGTATTCTAAATATAGTATATGAAAACCTAATATTTAACTACATCAAAGAGTTTCAAAAATCCTTTTAGTATTTTGAAATTCTGTGTTTATTGCAGGAAAAGGCTTTTACTCTATTTGATATTATAATAAATACTTTGATAATGCTGTCTCAAGAAACCTGTATAATAAATAGAAAAGATAATGAACCTAGCCTATGGTTTTCCTTATCTATTAAACCATTAAATCAGAAGAATTACGATTGTGGTGAGTGAAAATTAACCCCCAGTTGATTTCAAAAGCCTATTAGATTATCACCTCCACACCTTTTCTTAGTTATATTTCTACCTATGAAGAGTGGAACTTTCCTTTATATAGAGTTTGTTCTTGATACCTGCCTAGATAGAACACTGGTGAATTAGTACAAGAAGGCAATTAGGGGGTCCAGCGAGGTCTGTGGCATCTATGCTTATAGAAAGAAATCATGAGTAATCCATGACATAATCCAAAAGAAAAGTTGATGTAAAAATGTTTCTAGTTAGTCTTAAGTGGCATATAATTTTATGGCATGTATGAAAACAGAGTAATTTTTTCTAAGTCAATTTCATTTTTTATTTATTTTATTTTAAATTTATTTTATTTTATTTTTTTGAAATGAAGTCTTGCTCTGTCACCCAGGGTGGAGTGCAGTGGCACAATCTTGGCTCACTGCAACCTCCATCTCCTGGGTGCAAGTGATTCTCCTGCCTCAGCCTCCCAAGTAGCTGGTACTACAGGCACATGCCACCATGCTTGGCTAATTTTTGTATTTTCAGTAGAGATGAAATTTCACCATATTGGTCAGGCTGTTCTAGAACTCCTGACCTCATGTGATCCACCCTCCTCAGTCTCCCAAAGTGCTGGGATTACAGGCGTGAGCCACCGTGTCCAGTCTCTAAGTCAATTTCAAAGCAGCACACATTCCATTGGCTCATACCAACTGATGTAGGAGAGATAAGACCAGACTGAATAGAGGAGAGGGTACCGTCAACTGGGAGGGATGATTTCACAAAAACAGAAAGACTTTGTTACCAAAAACTATTGGTTGGATTGGCAGGTGAGCTAAAGAGGCAGAGTCTAGAGCATTTTGAAGATAGTGTCCTCGGACAAAAAGGAGAGACTATCAAGGCTTGCTCCTCCCAAGACCCAGGCAAAGAAAAGAAGGAGAAACAAGACCCAGACAAAAGATATGGTAGAGATTAGGAGTGGTAGAACATACCCACACGCAAAAAAAAACTCACATCAATTCAGCTTCCACCTTCCCCCTCTTATTTTCCTTTGAGTCCTCTCTCCTTCTCTAGAAGACAGTTCTTGAGAAGCTTTCCTCTCACCTTTTTATTTGCCTTCTCTACCATTTCTCTTTCACTCCAAATGCCCCACCACTACCGTGTCCCCCTGGTTCTCATTTTCTATCTCCACTTGTCTTCATTCCATCCTTCCTTTCCTTCACCTCCTCTTTTCCTTTTTCCTCTGTAGGTATTTGTCCTTTTGGTCTTTGCTCCCTTCCAGCTTTCTTTTTCTTCTCCTTGTCATTCTCCTTCTCCCTATGTCCATTCTTCTGTTTGCTATTCCTTCCTCTCTCTCTCTTTTTCCCTCTGCTTCTTGCTTTTGCTTTTTTTTAACCCATAAATACTTTGTCTGGTTTGCCTTCAGTGTACATGTGCCCATTTTCCTAGTAACAAGATGAAAGCCAGAGTTGTTAAATCCAACTTTAAGGCCAATACACAGCCCAAAGACACCAGCCAGAGATTGCCGTTCTAAGGGAGTTCATTCCAGGAGAGGAGTCCCAACCTTAGCCCATTATTTTGGAAGGATAACAAGTTTGAAGTGGGACAAGTTCTGAACCAGGACTTACTCTCCCTGGATTCCAGTGAGAATTCTACTGCTTTGTAGACATGTGATGCTGGGCTACTCATTTAACTCTCTTAGCCGTGGCTCTTCTGCTGGAGCGTGGAGCTAACGTTGTCTATTCCTACCTCAGGGATCGATTAAGCAAGATAACGCATGTGAATATTTACGAAGTGTAGCATGTTTTATAAATGAGTTATTATTATTAACTAAAAACATTTCAAAGTATTCTCTGGAAGATATAACGCCCTCTAAAATTTACTAAAATATTAACATAAATGAATTCATCAGATGAGCTAATCAACAATTTAAATGAGCATTATTAAATACTACGTATTTGCTAATTAGACATAAGACCACAGTTAGGCCGGGAGCAGTGGCTCATACCTGTAATCCCAGCACATCGGGAGGCTAAGGCAGGTGGATCACTTGAAGTCAGGAGTTCAAGACCACCCTGGACAACATGGTGAAACCAAATCTCTACTAAAAATACAAAAATTAGCCAGGCGTGGTGGCACCTGCCTGTAGTCCCAGCTACTTGGGAGGCTAAGGCAGGAGAATCGCTTGAACACAGGAGGCAGAAGTTGCAGTGAGCCTAAATAGTGCCACTACACTCCAGTTTGGGTGACAGAGCGAGACTCTGTCTCAAAACAAAAAAGACCACAGTTAGATGATATAGGCTGAGTAACATGCCACGAGACCAAGGGAAGGGTCAACTATAAGGACCCTGCCAAAGTGGAAAAGCTTGAGTTAGATGACAGAATGTGGCATTCTGCAGAAGCAGAGAGCTACTTTAGACAGCACATTGGTTTAGGTAGGCTCTAGAGGAGATAAGCAGCTACAGAAAACTACAGGAGGTAAAATTGGATTCTTATTCAAAAAAAACAACGAAGTGAGAACTGCTGCTGCAGATGCAGAAACATAAGCTCAGGTGTGTTACTTGATTGAATCTAGATATGCAAGCCTCTAAAGATGACACTCCAGTGAGACCCTGGGAGCTTTCTAGACAAAAGTTTCATCCCACTGATCCTGCCTCTGCTTTGGAGAGACTGTAGCTAGCAGCACAATTCCTTATACTTGTAAAGCTGTTGAAACTTACAAAGTTCTTTATATACCGTATGTCAAGCTCGTAGCTATAACTATTGTATTTTATGGATGAGAACATTGACTCTGAAAGAGTTAGGTGATTCTCTAGGATAACACAGTCAATAAAGCAAAACCGTAATTGAAACAGGTCTTTGGAATCTATTCCTTTGTTATCTTCCATATGCCAGAGTTTTCTAGAGGCAACATATATGGGGGTGTTTATATGAGTATGTGTGTATATAGTACTGTACTGCTAGAGTAAGAGTCAAGTGATAATCTAGAGATTTCTCCTATCAAGGAAGCTGGATATATATGCCTTTCTTTTCAATTGCAATATATTAAGGATTGGTAACTTGAATCAAAAAAAAGAAAAAAAAAAAAAGGTGAGTGCTAACCTTAGAGAAGTAAAACTTCTATTTTCTCCAAGAAAATTAAGAAGTATGATATTAATATATTATACCTATCAGCAAGAATTTTAAAATGTATATATATTTCTTTGTGTTTGGCAAAGCCCGGTTCAACTGGATGACTTTGATGCCTATATTAAGGATATGGCCAAAGACTCTGACTATAAATTTTCTCTTCAGTTTGAGGTGAGTGGTTAAGGCATTTTCTACCTTCTATAATGGAAAGGGCCTGGGAATTGTGGGGTTTGTGTTGGGATCAAGTCCCTGCTCACTGGCAGTGCTTGTGATGTGTTTGCATAACAAAAAGGGTGTTGGCAGGTGGGGGTAGGAGGTGCTGATCTGCTGGTTCAGAGCAAGGGCTGTCAATCCTTGCTGACTAGGCAAGGCCTCAGGTGGCACAAATGAGGGGAAGAAGAGAATAGGTGCAGGTACTAAGGTAGCAAACATAGGTATAGTAGAAGCCATCATAATTAGGGTTTCAGGGAAATTGAGAGTACAAAAGAAAATGCAAGCTGAGGCATGAAGCCTGAGACAGACTTTCCCTTTCAGGGGATTTATAGTGTTTCTCATGCTTCTTAGGCCACAGTAGGGGCGAATAGTGGATAAAACTGACCCCCTTTGTGTCCTGGGCGTATAACATCCTGGAGTGGGGCCTTTCAAACTGTAGGACTCCTGGCATTCTACTTAATAATTTTTGTGCAGTTTTATTTTCTTTCCTTGGACACATTGGGGAGATAAATTTACACATGATTTGTGTTAAGAAAAAGATTGCCAACGTCTCTTTTTTTTCTGAAGGACACATATTTCTTTGGATCTAAAACCATGTGTCAGAAGAGATGGAAGTGAGTCTAAGATCTCAGCAGTGTGGGGGAAGATAATTAGTTCTCACTTTTTCTTACCACATATTTTATAGCTCATAACAGTCTAAATGGCCTCCCATCCTTCAGGTTTCTATAGCATGGCTTGAGTGTTCAGTGATTCAGGGAAAAGGGGAAGATAAAGTGATTTTTCTAAATTCTGCAGTTTTTTTGGTTTTTTTTATAAAGCCTTTTAAGTGCTCTTTTCTACTAAGGTAGCTGCTTTTTCTTCATTTTTTAAAATCATTTCTCCTTTCCACTTATCAGCCAAGGACAGCTGTAGTCTGCAAAAAGCATCAGTGGTCCTGGTGTGGAGACACTAACGGTGAATTTGAGGATGAGAAGAATCTTATACATTACCAAATACAAAGACCCCTAACTACCACCTGTGTCCTGAAAAATTCTACACAGAGCCTGCTCACTTATCCATTGCACGCAGGTGCCTAGGAAATTATAGATGCTACACCAAATGCTATACTCAAAGACATTCAATTTGAATTGGAAATGAATGATGAGGATGGCATTTCAGAAAGTATATCAAGGAAAGGAGGAATTTTTTCTAAGCAAACATGAGGCAAACCTGAGAAAATAAATAGCTAGATGATTCCGACAATGGTGATAGAAATTATGGTGTAGCTACACTTTTAACCTTATTAAAGTCACATTTTCTTAATTCCTGCATGCCCCTTGGTGGCACAGCTAGGATCATTACCTCCGCTGGCAACTCACAGTTTATGTCTCGAAACCCAAGTGTAACTATCACTGTTTCTGAATTGTATGATTATAAAAAATTCAACAAGTCATTTTCCAGTAAACATATTCTTTTAGTTGTGAGTGACAAAAACATAGCACAAACTAGTTTAGACTAAAGGAAAGGGGGTTTATTCAAAGGATACTAAGGTATCTCACACAAGCAAAGAAAGGGTTGAGTAGTTAAACCACGGGGAGGGAAGAAGCACAGTTTCAGGGATGACTGGAGCCAGGGACTAGAGCCCTGCAGAGGCCTCTCTATTTCTCTCTCTGCCTTGGTTTCACTTTGTTCACTTTGTTTCACTGAACACCGAGCTCTTTTTCTTTTTTCTTTTTTTTTTTGAGACGGAGTCTCGCTCTGTTGCCCAGGCTGGAGTGCAGTGGCACGATCTCGGCTGACTGCAAGCTCCGCCTCCCGGGTTCAAGCAGTTCTCCTGCCTCAGCCTCCCGAGTAGCTGGGACTACAGGTCCCCGCTACCATGCCTGGCTAACTTTTGTATTTTTAGTAGAGACAGGGTTTCAGCATACTGGCCAGGCTGGTATCGAACTCCTTACTTTGTGATCTAGCTGCCTCGGCCTCCCAAAGTGCTGGGATTACAGCTGTGAGCCATGACGCCCAGTCCAACCTCTTTTTCATGGTGAAAAGCAGCCAACAACAACCTTTGAGCACCACAGCCTTTTGTTTCCATGGTTTCCAAAGGGAACTCTTGTCTCTCGTTTGTAGTTTGAAAATTGACAGGGGAGGATTTTGATGGACAAGCCTGTGTCATGGTGCCCATTCAAACTAATCACAGCCAGAGAGGGCAGATGCACAGAATCTCTAACTGGAACCATGTGGTCAAGTAGTAAAACCTAAGAAGGGCATTATCTCCCAATAAAGAGAGGGTATTGGGAGAACCAGGCACTAAGTGATGAGCATGCTGTCTTTAGATATCACAAAACTATGAAAAGCAGAATTATAAATTGTATGTGCTAAATGTTCAATTTATAATATGCTGAGGGCTTTTATACATTCAATGGATAAATGGATACATTTAGCCTGACTTCATTGGATTTATAAGGGAGTCAGAAATGTGCTAAACTAGGAATCTAAAAACCTAAATCCTCACTACAGTGTGGCTACTAATTATTAACATTTTAAAAAACATGTTTTTTTCTTAACCAATTGATACATAACAAGTTGGGGGGGATGATGTATTACCTACAGATTTTTTATGTAGTGAACATGCTCATGTATAAGTTTCAATTTATCCAACTACTTTGTTGGAGTAATTCCTATGGATTGAAACTGCCCAGGCAAAGTATATGCAAAATCTGCATTTTGAGTAAATTTCCCATAAGTGGAGTAAGCTTTCCCAGTGTTTGAGTGTTCCCCACTTCCTAAAACTATACAAACAGTAGATACCCACATTTGTAATCATTGATAATGTCATATTACAAAGAAATTACTTTCTTATCTGTTAATGGTAAGCTACATCATCTTCATATAGCACTATTAGTCATTTGTGTTACTTCATTTTCCTCTGTTTCTTTTATTTTCATGTGCCTTATAATCTTCACCATTTTGTTACTGATTTCTAATAGCTGATTTATGATTAAAGAGGTTAACATTTTGTCGAGCACTGCAAGTGAAATATCATTTTTTCTCATTTTTTTATATTGGGGTTTTATTTGGAGTTTGTACAGAAGTCGTGTGCTGAAAAATAATCATGTTCTGCTTTTAAGTACATTTTCTCATCACCTTAGTTTCTTTATGTATAAAATGGGTGAGTTGAACTAGATCAATGGTTCCCAACTGGACAAGTACCAGTCAGCCCCCAGAGGAAATCTGAAAATGTGTGGGAGTGGTTTTGGTTGTTATAATAGCTTAGGAGGAGGATGCTAACAGTATTTTATGGAAGAGGGACAGGGCGTTAAATGTTCTTCATGAGTGGGACAGTCTTGCACAATGGAGAACTGTCCTAGACCAAATGTGTTTGAGAAATATGGGTTAAATATGGGATGAGGCTACAACCAAGCTTTATAACCCATGTGTATTAGTCAGGGTTCTCCAGAGAAACCAATGGGATGTTTATATAGAACGAATATGATTTATATAGAGAGAGATCTATTTTAAGGTATTGGCTTATGAGGTCATGGAGGCTGGCAAGTCTGAAACCTGAAGGGCAGGCGGGCAGGCTGGCAGGCTGGAGACCCAAGGAAAAGTTGAGGTTGCAGTTTTGAGTCTGAGGGCAATGGGGAGGCAGAATTCCTCCCTCCTTGTGGGACCCATCTGTTCTCTTCAGGCCTTCAACTGACTGGATGAGGCCCAGCCACATTACGTAGCATTATCAGCCTTCCTCAAACTCTACTTACATAAACGTTAATCACATATGAGAAAAATTCACAGCAGCAGACTGGTGTTTGGCCAAGCAACTGGACACTATAGCCTGGTCAAGTTGACATATAAAATTAACCATTACACCATGATTTGAAGGTCTTTAATATTGTTATTTATTATGATGCTCTCTTCATACATTTCTATTCTTAGAACATTATTGGTCATGTATGTTATTAATTGGGTGGTAAGTCCTGATATTGTTTACATGTTCTGGTGGGAAAACACAACTTACTCTCTAGGGCTCTGTTTTAAGTCACAGGCTTAGACTGTATGTTTTGGACTCACATTTGCTCAAGCAGTGGCCCACTGGTCCAATTTACTTCCTTTTTCATTTGACAGACTTCAGGTATTACCAGTCCTCAGTCCCATTCTGCCCCTACATCCTCAGAGTCAGTGTCAGGGTTTCCTCGCTGATTTTCATAGAAGTATTGTGCTCCTGTGCCTGATTTCAGGGTGTATGCTGGACTTTTCACATGGCAGCCCTCAAATTTTCTTGAAATATATTGATAGCTAATTGAGGCTTAAGGAAAAAAATGCTCCTAGCTCTAATGAGAATTCAGGAGGGTATGAGATGACCGAATCACCTTGGTCTAGATAATTCCAGCAGCTGAACTTTTACTTGTTCTGTTTATATTAATGCCTAGTATTTGTATTCATTTTTATGCTGACATTGAAATATCACATTTGCATTGAGAAATTACATCATTTATAAGTATTCTGCAAATTGAAACCAATGTCTGGATTTACATATATTACCAATACAGCTGTAAGTCATACATGAAGCTATATGAGTTACCAATTTGTGTTTACTGAATAAATTTCTTCTTTCCTCTGAATCTGATTTTAAATCTGCTAGAAAGATTATCCTTCTGATAAAAATATACACCTTTCCTTTAAAAGTCTTGGGACCCAGGGATTAAAACAGGTTCCTCGTTTTTTACGTTTCACATGGGAAAGATTTTGAAGAACCAGACCTTATAACCGAAATGTGAGAGTCCAGAAGACATATCACATATTGCTCATTCTGCTATTAATGCCTGTACTTAGTGCTTGTTCAGGATACTAGTAAAGGCCCTCACCATCTCTGTTCAGACATGTGGCTGCAAAGATAAAAAACAAACAAACAAACAAAAAAACAAACTACAGAACTGGCCGTGCAGTTCACAAGAGGTGACCTTTGATTTCTGGTAGTAGAATTTACTTACTATACATGGAACTTCTTCTGTCAACACCACGGGCACATTGTTTCTCTTCCCTTTTTCCATGCCTACAAACAAGTAATCTAGTAGTCTAGTTCATCTGGCTGAGATGTCCAACCTATCCCAAAGCAAACACCAAAAGCAAACTGACACTGTTACAGACCCTAAGACCAGAATACAGATTGTGCTGTCCTCAGAAGATGATGTTGCAGGTTATGGGGTAAATATTTGTGATCCCCCAAAATTCCTATGTTTAATCCCTAACCCCCAAAGTGATGGTATTTGGAGATGGAGCCCTTGCTAAGTAATTAGAATGAGATGAGCTCATGAGGGTGAGGACTTCATGGTGGGATTGTTGCAGGACTTTTCCTTAGTTCAGCTAAAGAGGAGGTCCTTGTCCATCTCACAGCCATGAAAATTTAGGTCACAGGCTGTTTGGAGGGTGAGTAAAACAGGGTTTTATTGGGTGAAAAGGAAGAAAAGGGAGAAACAGGGACTCTCACTAGGCTGGAGTCCCTGCTAGAGCACTTCCCACTGGCAGCTTGAATCTCAGGTTCCACACAGGAAGAGGAGAGACCAGGCTCCTTCCCCACTGCAAACATGGTGAACTTCCCGAGGCTCTACCTCTGTCAGCAGGCTAGTTGGAGTTTCTCCAAGGACCCCCTCCTACCTGACTGTCTCAGGATTAGCCAAGACAGTCTCAGGATTAGCCAAGACAAGATGCCTAAGAATGAAATCTACCTTGTTGGCATCTTGATCTTGGACTTCGCAACCTCCAGAACTGTGAGACATAAATCTCTACTGTTTAAACCACCACTCTCTAGTGTTTTGTTACGGCAGCCCAAGTCAACTAATATAATGTATATGCTTGTGCTTTGCTTTCCAAGACCTGTATGCTTCAAACACAGCCAACAAAACGTAGCCTGCTATTGGGTTTGGGTGACCGTATTAGTTCCTATGGCTGCCATAACAAATTACCACAGTTGTGGTGGTTTAAAAGAGCAGAAATTTATTCTCACAATTGCAGAGCCAGAATTCCAAAATCAAAGTGTCAGCAGGGCCATACTCCCCCTGAAGGCTCTAGGGAAGATTTTTCTTTGCCTCTTTCAGCTTCTGTTGGCCGCAGTGACTCCTTGGCTTGCAGCTGCATAACTCTGATCTGTCTCCATCTTTACATTCCTTTTCCTCTACTCCGGGATGATCTCATCTCATGTTCTTTAACTTAATTACAACTGCAAAGACACTTTCTCCAAATTAGATCACATTCACAGGTTCTAGGGGTTAGGACATAGACGTGTCTTATTGGGGATCACCAATCAACCCACTACAGATGACTGTATAGCCTAGAAAAAAAGGGTGATAAATTATATTTAGAAGCAAAACTGACAAAAGAAAATTCAAAAATGATTTATGTGGGTTTCAGGTTTATCACTCCATACTTTGTCTTCATAAAGATTTAAGCCAATGGAATTTCCATATGGTTGGAAAGAAAATAACTTCAAAGCTACTGAACTGGAAACTTAATATTTTATTTTCCACTTAGTGACAGGCTAAATTACAAAGGCTGCAAAGCATATTGTGTTTACATGCAGTTCCCACTTTGCTGCAATTCAACTTTGGCAACTTCCACTTACAGTGTTCAGCCAATTAAACCTCTCTTATCAACTTAGAGTATTTACAGCAAGAAGGCAACACACAGCTAAAGTTCTATCAGTTTAGTCAGCTTCCACATGTGCTCAAACACTCAGCCTCAATCTGTTTCCACAATTCCTTTTGTATCTGAGGCCTTTTCCCGTGGCTTACCAGTCTGTCCCCAAAGCAAGGAAACTGGGGGAAGAGTTATTGGTCTGCTGGCATACATGGCAAAGGAGGAAGAAATTGTGGAGCCAGGCAAAGCAAAACAAAGAATCATCGCAAAAGTATTTCACAATGATTATCAATAGTGCTGTATTAGTATTTGTTGAGTTAAATTATTCCATTTGATAGTCACTATAAAAAAGGAAGGTATGGAGAAATTACTAGCCTTATCTTACAGGTAATTGAACTGATGTTAAAAAAAAGAAAGTTAACTACCCTTCCACGAACATACAGTTTATAAGTGGCACATCAAAATATGTGAGATATTTTGAAAAAATATCTATGCATTCTAAAGGAGGTCGATTTCTAAAATAATTCAAGCAATTTAAATAAGCTTATAACTACCAAAAGGAACTAACCTAAACCTTACACTGATTTAGTTGAAATTTACTAAAAATAAGTTGTTTCTTACAAGAAAAATATAGTCAACCTTTGAATACCCTTTAAAATGGAATGCTCCATTATAAAGTAACAATGGCAAGCATCTACCTAAATATATTTGGCAAGTAAGTGCTTGAGATGGAAGAAAACCAATTTTGTGAGTTGAAAATCAAATGTAACATAGTTTGTATGTAAGACTGACATCAACTTAGTCCAAAGAACTTGAGATATTGTCATCTTGAAAAGCCAAAAGTGATGAGAAATCAAAGGAAGAGAGAAATCTGGGCAAATTTTGTTGGTTCATCCATGTTGGCTACAGTCAGGCAACCCAATGCCGTTAAGCACAAGGTAATTTGCCACCACGGATCTTCTATTTAAAAGCATCAGAAGACCCAATAACTTGATTAATAAAACATGTGCTTTGCAAAGAACAATTGCATAAAGACACAAAGGGCATGAAAGAGATATCCCTATTCAATACTAGAACATGGTCCAATGGGTCCAATGTCTCCAATTCTCTTCAAGAGTGTTAAAAGATGCTCCAAAATTCTTCTCCCAGGAAAGTATTCCTCCAACTTTGATTCCTTGAAGTAATAATTGGGAGGAATTATGAAGAGTAAAACTTGGGCTCAATATTAACTTTCTATAAATGTAAATAAAATTTCTAACAAGTGATTTCTGTCTCACTTAATAGTCTTATAGAAAGATGCACACTACGTGGTAATCCTGCTTATACACGGTTATGTACACTGTTTATTAATATTCCTCTAAAATTTGTATAGGAATATAACTAGATCCACTGCATTGGTTGTGCATTGTACAACTCCAGTGGACACCATTCACATAGACCACAATGTGAATGATGCCTCCAAGAAATACAGATGGCCTGACCACAATCCCTTTGTTTCCTATAAGACACATGGCGTAGCAACTTAGAAATCCACCTTACCCCATAACATACCATTTTTGAAGTGTGACGGTTATTTATATAAAAATTTCCTATCAGTGCACCTTCTGAAATGAGCTTTATAAGAGTACCAATATATGGAGGCAGACATTTGAATGTTCTTATTCTCACTAAAGGATTTTCCCCAACAACTACAGATCCATCTTTATGTTTGAGGTTTCATCACCAGATATTCAGATATTTACTACCAGATATTTAGTGACTGTTGATCCTATACTTTTTTTTTTTTTTTTTTTTTTTTTTTTTTTTTTTTTGAGATGGAGCCTCGCTCTGTCACCCAGGCTGGAGTGCAGTGGCTGGATCCCAGCTCACTGCAAGCTACAACTCCCAGGTTTACGCCATTCTCCTGCCTCAGCCTCCTGAGTAGCTGGGACTACAGGCGCCCGCCACCTCACCCAGCTAGTTTTTTGTATTTTTTAGTAGAGACGGGGTTTCACCGTGTTAGCCAGGATGGTCTCGATCTCCTGACCTTGTGATCCGCCCGTCTCGGCCTCCCAAAGTGCTGGGATTACAGGCTTGAGCCACCGCGCCCGGCCTAATCCTATACTTTTTAACATGGAGATTGTTCCCTACTCCTTCCTCACTCTTTTTTTACTATTTTCTCTAAGGCTCATTGCCTACAAGGAAAAAAAAAAAACGTAGATTCCTTCAGAGAATAGGAAATGTTTATACAAATTTCATAAACTTAAGTAACCCTATTCCTCTAAAATCTGAAAACATTTTATTTTCAAATTTTCATACCCTGAGTGTTATACGTATAGTTCTTACTTCTCCAAATGACCACTAAGTTATCCAAGGTATTTATGTGTTGTATTAGATAGCTATTACCACAGTAATGCTATATGAGAAACTACCTCAAAATCTCTACAATAACATTTACTTTTCTCACTCATGGGTCTGTGGAACAGCTGGGGCAGTTCTGCTTCAGGCTGTGGGTCAGAGTCAGGTCTGCCCTCTGTGTCTCCTCATTCTGGGACTAGCAGCTTCCCTGGTCATGTCCTTTTCATGGCAGATGGCAGACACCCAAGAGGGCAAACCAAACAAGCAAGTGCATTGAAAGCTCCCGATTGGACTTGATTTCTACCTAAGATCATTGGCCAAAACAAGTTGACAATAGTGGAGTAGAAGAGTACACTCCGCCTCTAATGGGAGCTACTGCAGTGTCATATACCAAAGGGCTTGTGAGCAATAAACCAGTGTGAACGATAATCCAATTCACACCATGTGTGGAAATCTCAAATCCATTCTCTGTCCTTTACAGGAGTTGAAATTGATTGGACTGGATATCCCACACTTTGCTGCAGATCTTCCACTGAATCGATGTAAAAACCGTTACACAAACATCCTACCATGTAAGATCATCAATTGTGCCAATCCTACCCATGTCTTTTAAGGGTTGAAGGACTGTCATTGCAGATTAATCAATTTCACCAATCTCTGACCACACCCAGCTGTGGTCTGGATCTCAAGGCCACATCTGAGATTGCACTGATCTCACTCTGCTTTGATGTCTTTAGATCTTATCATATGGAGGAAGATTTAATTATTGTGCTTTTAAATGAATTGTATCTGAACAAAAAGACTGACCATTTGGCCCTTTAGAGATTAGAAAGCCATAGTCAAATTGGGGACTGGATCACTTGTACTCTCATAAAATATTTTCAGTCAATTCATTGATAATGGAAAGAGGCAAATTGAAAGGCAATGCAATATATTTAAATTCCTTCTCTAACTTCTGACAAGTTATATAGTGGTTTAGCATTTTGTAATAAAAAGCAACATTCAAGAAAAAAGGTAATATAAAGTACTTACAAAACAATTAAAATACATTCCCGTTTATATTTCACTTTTCTCTCTACTACACGCTGTGGGAGCTAGGCACGAATGGAAAAGTGAGAAAAGGAAGGCTGAAAACGCTCTATAAAGAGAAGTCTCTTCTTGATATGGTTTCTTGATGAAATTAGATATATTATCATAATAACATTTCACATCTGTCCACAGTTCAGAAATTACTTCTTTCATTTAATGTCCACCTACAAAAGAAACCCATGCATCTTCTCTTCTCTAGGCTTCCTGAAAGTAGTGAACTCTCTGGACATCTCTAGGTGAAGTGAAAACTGTGTGCTTAGGCTACATACTATAGCTGTCCAATCAGTCTCACAGATATTTTAGTTCCTGAAATACTCTGCACAACCCCTAAACAATCCTGGAAACAATTCTTTCAAGGACAGGAGAGCTGGTAGTGAAAAAAAAAAATAGTGGTTGGAAGATATTCACTTATTTATTTAAACAACAAACTAAAGTTGAAGAATGGCTAAAATATCAGGCTAAAAATTATTATCTACCTACTCTGTCACTGACTGATTTAACGTAATATTGGATAGAGAGGGTCAAAATAATTTTTCCTTCCATCCTGAATTTTAATATTTTTTTCTCCTTATTCTCTACAGATGACTTCAGCCGTGTGAGATTAGTCTCCATGAACGAAGAGGAAGGTGCAGACTACATCAATGCCAACTATATTCCTGTAAGTAGAAAAAAAAAATCAGGCACCCCAGTGCTAACCCAGCCAGATAAAGACTATCAGGGCTATATGGATGTGTCAAACAGTTCAAAAGAGAGCCATTCGCAACCCAGCAATTGAATTCTAAAAAGTCTGCATTACCCCATTTCATAATAAAGAATAGAAAAAAAAGTCCATAGACTAGTAATGTTTCTCTTTCTTTATAAAGGACCAGTGAAAGCGTCCTTTATGTTTAAATCTTGTGTTTAAATTTCAGTTTCAGCAACCAAATTCAAAGGGTTCCACGCTAGCACCTGCACTTTTAAAATATAAAGATCGTTATTATTGTCATAAAAAGGTGTGGATGTGATTTTTGCAGCCTTCTGGAGAACAATGCTTACAATCACACAGACTAATTATGGTCAGTTACTCTGATAGCCTCTTTGATTAAAAAAGGAGAAAACGTTACATAGGTGTGTGATCCTTTGCCAATTTTATCACCAGTAAATTTTCAGTTTTTTTCCCATAGGCGTTGAGCAGCATTTGGTGCTGACAGTGGCTGGTTAGGTGATAATTTTGTCACTTATCTTTCAGGGATACAACTCACCCCAGGAGTATATTGCCACCCAGGGGCCACTGCCTGAAACCAGAAATGACTTCTGGAAGATGGTCCTGCAACAGAAGTCTCAGATTATTGTCATGCTCACTCAGTGTAATGAGAAAAGGAGGGTACGTACTTACTGAAGCAGTTCCCACTTAGCAGCAAAACCTGCTCCAGCCTCTGCCATTGATGAAATGCTTGCTGTTTTCAAAGTCAAATAAAACATAGAGACAAAGCGCTAAATTTAAAACATTGTATTCGGGAAGCAAGAATTACAATTTGGGGGCAAACACACAGACCTGGTGGTCTCTGCAGTGTTCAAAGGAAAAAAGAGAAGGTTGGAAGTCTTCTAAAAAGGAGAAATACTGCATATTGTTTTGCAGGAAAGTTCATTAGCACTAGTAAAGTTTTGGGGAGCTGGCAAGCTCGGATTGGTGAATGGATGGTGGTGGGTAAAACTAGTCTCAGAGTCGCAGCAGGTTGTTTCAGTTGCTATTAGATAACAATGGTTTCAAGTTACTAACGGCAGTTTCGGCAACCAGGGCTTACAGAGAATTATATTCCTGGAACAATGTTACGCGTTCTGAGTGCTTTTTTTTTTTTTTTTTTGAGACAGAGCCTCTCTCTGTCGCGCAGGCTGGAGTGCAATGGCGCGATCTGGGCTCACTGCAACCTCTGCCTCCCGGGTTCAAGCAATTCTCCTGCCTCAGCTTCCCAAGTAGCTGGGGTGTTCTGAGTGCTTTATCCTCTGACCCCTCAACTCTGTTTTAGTTAGGTATGATAAGAATGACCCAAGTCATGTGATAAGAATTCACACTATGTAGCAAAAACGATTGTATTTGCTTTACGCTTCATCTTCACCAGGGTCCTATCTAATTTTTCAGAGGCAAATACCTTTGTTTTCCCTAAGTGAACACAGGCTTAATTGCTTTCCTAGCCTGTTTGTTTTAAACAATTGTTTTGTCCTTGCTTCAGGTGAAATGTGACCATTACTGGCCATTCACGGAAGAACCTATAGCCTACGGAGACATCACTGTGGAGATGATTTCAGAGGAAGAGCAGGACGACTGGGCCTGTAGACACTTCCGGATCAACTATGTAAGTCACCAAGCAGAGAGGAGGTGCTGTCCCTGTGCTGCCACCTACCCCACCACCACCGGGCAAGTGCTGGGAGACCGCCCCAGTGAGCACTTGGAGCTTTGCAATGCTGCCTCCTTCAAGAGGAAAAATCCACTTTCAGTGTCACTGTTTCCCATTTCATCAGTGATGGTGGGGATGATATGCTTGTTTTGGAGAGGCTGAGAAGATGCAGTAAAAAGTCTGCACTAGTTCATCTCAAATTAGTTCAGGATCATAGAAGACACTGTTAATCATTGCTTATCAGGCATCATTGAGGACAGACGTGTTCTCATTACTTATATTAATCATATATGAATATAATTAGGGTCTATAAGGCACACTTACATTTTAAATTAAATAATGATTTAGTAGTTTGGGTTTTGTTTGTTTGTTTTTTCTCATTTTGTTCTGGTTTGGTTTTCATTGTTTGGAAGGTACTTCTAGGTCTTATTAATCATAATTCCCTATCGCTCTTGAAGGGCTATTGATTTCTGATTGATAACACATCCAAAAAAAAAAAAAAAAAAAGTCTGTTTTTCTCACAAGGCCTGCCACCTTTCTGCTGACAAGTCTCTGAGCAAACGCTGAATATTTCTGTGACAGACTTAGGTGCTAACATCAATCGAAGTCATGCCACTGACCTCAGCCTATAGAATGCAGAGTTTTTACTGTTAATAGCCCTCTCCACTTGAACATGCTCTCTACGAAGACAAAATTGAATAGGAAAGTTCTCACTGAGATGTTCTTCCCTGCTTAGAAACAATCCTTTCTAATAGTTAAGGAAATAGCAAATTGTAGCATGTGGAACAAATTTACCCACTGCCTGTTGGATAAAGCCCATGAGCTAAGAATGGTTTTTACATTTTTTTAATGGTTGAAAAGAAATCAACTGAGCATGGTGGTTCATGCCTGTAATCCCAGCACTTTGAGAGGCTGAGGCGAGCAGGTCACTTGAGCACAGGATTTCAAGATCGCCTAAGCAACACAAGGAGACCCCATCTGACTAAAAATACAAAAATTAGCTGGCATAGTGGTACACACCTGTAGTCCCAGCTACTCAAGAGTCTGAGGTGGGAAAATTGCTTGAGCTCAGTGGGGGGAGGTTGCAGTGAGCCAAGATTGTGCCACTACACTTCAGCCTGGGCAACAAGAGCAAGACTCTGTCTACACACACACACACACACTCACACAAATCAACAAAACAATATATTTTATATGAACTACTATATGTAAATTATGTGAAATTTAGATTTCAATGTCCATATATAACATTTTATTAGAACACAGCCTACATTGTTTACGAATTGTCTATACTACTTCTGTGCTACATCAAGCTTGAGTAGTTGCAACCGAAACTATATGATCTGCAAAAACTAAAATATTTACTAACTGTCCCTTTGCAGAAAATGTTCTCTGACCCTTAAAATAGGCAATGGAAACAAAGATTGCCCATATCAATACAACGTAAGAACTTGATACTGCCTACTTATTGATATGTACTAGAGAAAAATCACTTCTTAATCATTGTTAACTGGCAGTTAACAATGTCTTTTATGACCAGGAGAATTTAGGCAAATCCCCGTATAACTCTAACAGACTGTGTTTAGTGTTGTTTCAGTCGTTTGAAATTCACATTGCTTCCTTGTTAAGCACGTTTTTACTCAAATGCAGAGTTTCAGCTTAAGTGTCACCTCCTTTGTGGAGTCTTCTCTGGGCTCGGACACCATTAGCCCTTTCCTCTACTGGGGCAGAGTCTCAAGTAAGCTGCTTTATCACAGCACACCATAGATAGTTACAATTCTCGCTTTTTGTGTCTGCCTCCCCAGTATACTGTGAGTTTCAGAAGCAAGTGCTCTCTCCCTGTGGAATGAATAAATCAGTGAATGAAGGAGTTATATCAAAAATAATAAGGCACTTGTAAAGCATCAATAGACTTTCCATCAGAGAAAATATTTGTCAATCCGTATGCCATTTGAACTCTGTTTTTTGTTCTTAGCTATTTCAATTGAAAAGCCAGTGCAAACTGATAACCAAATACAGTACGAATCTGTCCCTAGGTTTGCACATAGGAGAAAAAATTTCAGAGCACAAAATAGGGTCTGTTCCACTGCCTAGTCTGTTGACAAAGAAGAGTCACATAGATTATTGCAGGGTCAGTACTATGCTTCTTCTCTTTGGTCTGAAATGATGACCTGTCTTTCGATGACAAGCATGTGAAGGACTTGAAAAATAGGAATAAAACATTGAACAGTAGTGTTTGCTTGTAAGGAATTTACTTGTTACAAGCATCTGGTACCAGAGTGCCCCCTTTTGGCCATAAGTATGATGAATCTAAATGCTAAGCTCCTACAATGAAGGCTAAGTTGCCCAAAGAACATTGTGCTGTGCTAATTAATATATTTTTCAATTTGTTTCATTTTTTTGTTTATACCCTTCTTTATCCATTCCATTTTGATATGTGGAAACTTTCCAATTACAAAAAGATAAAATTACATAAATAAGGAACTCAAGGTAAGAGAAATTTAGGAATAGCTAAGTAAGATAAAACCAGAAGAGTTTTCTCCTTTAACAAGAAAGGAGAAAAATGACCATAACACACAACTTGTCACTTTCTACTACTTGGAACTTGGCACAAACTGAGTGAGAGCTGGAGACTAAAGATCATGAAAAACATGTTTGTTGCCAGGGACTTTGTGCCTTGCTATTCAGGTTGCTATTCAGGCTGACCCCAGTTCCAGGACCCCTCCCTTGTAGCTGCGGAGAAACTAACTACAATTTAATGATTTCCTGATTTTAAATGATTTTAAATTACCTTGCACTTTTTTTTTTTTTTTTTTTTTTTTGAGACAGAGTCTCACTCTGTCGCCTGAGCTGGCGTGCAGTGGTGTGATCTTGGCTCACTACAAGCTCCGCCTCCTGGGTTTACGCCATTCTCCTGCCTCAGCCTCCCGAGTAGCTGGGACTACAGGCTCCCACCACTATGCCAGCTAACTTTTTTTGTATTTTTAGTAGAGATGGGGTTTTACTGTGTTAGTCAGGATGGTCTCGATCTCCTGACCTTGTGATCCACCCACCTCGGCCTCCCAAAGTGCTGGGATTACAGGCATAAGCCACCGCGCCTGGCCCACCTTGCACTTTTTAACTGAATACATTTTCACCTCAACTGTACTGGAATATATATATTGGCTACAATGTACACATGTTATACAAATTATGATCGGCATTTGAACAGGGCAAGCATTTTCCTGAACTTCCCTGGCAACCAAAGTTATCTGGTGGCTGAGTATTCTTAAATCCTCTTGACATTGCATAAGTAGATTATTCTGCACAGTTCATTATGCCCAAGATAGTTTCTCAACATACTTCCTGAAGAGAGCAGTGAGGGTAGCCAGTGTCTTTGTAGACTTCATGTTCTGTGTGTCAAGCCAGAATCCTTGAACATAGTAGGGGAGGCGTTGCATGCTACTGGGGATATATTAGGTGCCAAGGGTACAATGGGTGTAGGGGAGGTAATAACTTATGTATATTTAAATAAATCTTACATATTTACTTATACATTTTTTTATGAATTGTCTTTATCATTTATTTTCTGCCTAAGACCACTGACTCTTTGGAATTCATTTCTCTTTTAATACCTGAACTTAAACCTTAGTTCAAAATGGACAGCGAGGTCAAGCTTCCCTCCTTCGCAGTTAGGTTACAGTATTCCATCCTCTGAGTGAATTCTAGGCTCTTCACAAGTTTGAGGAATGAGGGATGAATCAGACCTTCATGAAGCCTGGGTTTGGGATATTTCTGACAGTTGATAACAAGTGGAAAATATATCACTCTTACAAATTAGTTGGAACTAAAAAGAATTGATCTGGAAAGATCCACCTTCTAGTTAATATGTACTCAGTGCAGAGGGAACAACAATATATTTGATGTATGGGTTAATAGGAATAGGATACATATACAAGTTATACTCACTTACTAGGGATTCCCAGAACCAACCATACAATTGCATGGAGCTGGATGACAGTGAGTGATAGTAAGGAGGTACTAGTAAATAATAATATCACAAACATGATTACACTTAATCCACACAACAACTCTTGTTATAAGTATTATTAGGCCACTTTTAGATATGAGAAAACTGAAGCTCAGTGAGGTGGGTCCTCTAGTATCAAAGCCCAAGACAAGGATTCTCATATACGTGATTTTGTGAAAGTGCATTCTTGGGGAAAGCCCATAAGGGAGCAAGGGAAGCAGATTGATAGAGAAGAAGCCCTACAGAGAATTCAGCTGAGGTCTCACCTGTGCTGGATCCCACAAACAATGCTGGGGCGTGAACGGCACCATGGTATTGTCTCACTCTGAAAGAGGCTGGATTTTTGTACCCCACAATTAGTCGGGCATTAGCTCTGGGCTGCCCTCAGCAGGAGAACGCAACCTCTTAGGCATTTTCCATCAAAGTCCCTCTGTGCAGTGGAAGGCAACTATCAAGAGATGGGTACTGCTGTGCTGTTAGCAGCAACTGGGAAAAGTGTGCCTCAAGCTGGCAAAGGTATCTAAAGGGCACCAACAGCACTTTCTACAGTGTTTAATTCATTAGCCAAAGCTGATGCAGCTTCTAAATGACAGAGCCAGGATGCAAACCCTAATCTGCTTAAGCTTTTGTCCTTAATTACACAGGTACAGATTAGCCTACTTATCCTACTATTTGAAGCTTTATATAATTAGCGTGTTTTTTTTTTTCTTCATTACCTATTTTATGCCAGATATGGTGCTTAAAACTAGAAAGGAAGGAAAGTGTACTGACCAGGAGTGGAACATGGCTCTACCTTTTTGCATGATTAACCTGTGATCGCTAGTGGAGTCCTGGGTCATCCTAACAGTGAACTGAAAAATTAATTCTTGTTTTTGGTTTTGTTTCTTTAAAGGCTGACGAGATGCAGGATGTGATGCATTTTAACTACACAGCATGGCCTGATCATGGTGTGCCCACAGCAAATGCTGCAGAAAGTATCCTGCAGTTTGTACACATGGTCCGACAGCAAGCTACCAAGAGCAAAGGTCCCATGATTATACACTGCAGGTAACCTCATCAACTGCATAGTCTATTAAATATTAGGAGTTGATTCTGTAAGGGGGATAGCTCACCATTCCATAAGCCCTTATCAGATTTAGTTGAAAATTAAATGAATTCTGATTTTTTAAACTATGATTAATTGATGTCTTACTATATACAATACTTATTATGGCTTTCTTGTATCTATACCCTATAAGATAGATGTTATTATTCCCATTTTTAAATGGAAAAAAATAGAGAAGGGTAGAGATGTTAAAGGATTCACTCAAGTTCATGCAACCAGAACGTGGAGGAGTTAGCATTCGAATCCAGGCATGCCAATCTGCAAAGATCATGCCCTTAATATGTGATATTATCCTGCCCCATCAAGGATTCTGAGTAGTTACAACATGGACAAATACAAGGTCAAATTATAGAAAGCTGATCACAGCTCAACATTATATGAATAGACATGAAAACTAGAAAAAGAAAAGAAAAAAATGAAAATATTCAGCTTTTGAAGATAAACATATTTGCTATGTTTCCTCTTCAGCATTGTCTCTTAAATTTTCAGACAGTAGAATGAAAAAGGATATAGGATGTAAAAAAATCAGGGTCCACACTAATTCCCAACAGGAACAGTTATCATTAAATTTAATTTGTTCTTCCTACTATATGAACAGAGCTCCATCAAAATCTATCTCTGTGATACAATACTGCTATAAAATCCTTATGCAACCTCAAAAGAATAGGGGACATAAACATGCTCCAATGGCATGACAGGTGGTGGTGGGATGAAGATGTGAAGGGAAGCATTGGCAGCCATGCCAACCTAAGCAAATAAATCTACAATCCCAGACCTACTGCCTTGGCCCTTGTGAATTAGAATGGCTAGAATGAGGATGTATGTGTGTGCATTCATGTGTGTTTGTGTGGAGTGTGCATCTCCCTGGAAAGGAAAATGCTTCATAAACTACTAAGTTTCTGTTTAGGGCAGATATCGTTGCCGTCAATCCACTGTAGGCATTCATAGGTTAAAGGATGTGCTTTAGCAGATAAGATTATCTGTTCTCAAAATGGTTTTTTTCAAGAGCAGAAAATGAAGCTGTTCAACTCTGGGGTCAAACTCATGGATTCCTTTCATGGAAGATAGTAAGTGCAGTTCTGGATATGACTTTACAGGCGCTTACTCAGTAGCAGATCATTTTATCTGAGAAATCCTGGGAGGGAAGAGTTGTCTAGTAGAAAAAGCAACCTTAAACTCAAGGTTTATAGAGTGGGATTTTTCTAGCAAACTCCATATAATTGGCTTGAACTTTCTCTTTCCCCATCATTTCACAGGAATTCAAAGCTTAGAGCCATTTGGCTCTTTGCTGAGGATTGGAGGGAAAAAAGGGCTGACTTCAACACATAGAACTAGGGACTGTGAAGGGGCAGTTGGCCGGCGCATGTCCGTCCACTTCCACCTGTGCCCTGAGCACTGGGATTGGGGGACTGGCTGAGACTGGGTCCACATTTTTCATGTGATTTTAAGGCAACTATTTCAAAGGTCCCTGTGAGATGGAAGCAGGCTCAGGACCCACTAAAAGGGCAGGCGTGCTGTAAGACAGGTCTGGGGTGGTGAACTGAACTTAGGGTTGAAGATACACAAATCTCTGTGGTCCCAGAGCTAGAGTTAGAGTATGGACATCTCAACTGGACTTTTGAGCTGGTCTGAGGGCTTAACTCTGATGGTGTTCAAAAGACAGGGTATTGTTTATGTGCATCAGCTCTCTGAATGCAGAAATCAGCTCCCGAGAGTACTCAACGTGGAATCCCTACTTTTCTCCAGAAGCAGAGACGCCGAAAAAGGGTGTAGCCAATGCAGTGCAAATCTCTCTCAGGAAGGTAGACATGACAGTCAGAAATGTGACATCAGAAGGAACACCAAGCACAACTGCATACTTAAAAATCAGTTAAGTGGAAGATATTGTCAGGAGCTTAGACTTCTTTTTTCCACAAGGGTACTATTTGTAGTTTTTTAGAAATCATCAATTTTATTTCAACAGTAAAGTAGCCCCATCTGGGCTGGCCGCAGTGGCTCACGCCTCTAATTCCAGCACTTTGGGAGGCCAAGGTGGGAGGATCACCTGAGGTCAGGAGTTCGAGACCAGCCTGGCTAACATGTCAAAACTCCATCTCTACTAAAAATACAAAACTTAGCCAGGCGTGGTGGCGCATGCCTATATTCCCAGCTACTCGGGAGGCTGAGGCAGGAGAATCACTTGAACCCAAGAGGCGGAGGTTGCAGTGAGCCGAGATCACGCCATTGCCTTCGAGCCTGGGCAACAGAGCAAGACTCCATCTCAAAAAAGAAAAAAGAGAAAAAAAAGAAGGACCATCTGAATAATGTGCCATCGGAACATTCTTTTGCAGTGCTGGAGTGGGACGGACGGGAACATTCATTGCCCTGGACAGGCTCTTGCAGCACATTCGGGATCATGAGTTTGTCGACATCTTAGGGCTGGTGTCAGAAATGAGGTCATACCGGATGTCTATGGTACAGACAGAGGTAGGAACATAATCTATATGTATTTTTAAATTTTCCCTGGACTGAAAAACTTACCATTATTCAATGGTATGCTTCAACACAATTCTCTCAAACTTCTTTGTCTCTGTATTTCCCATTTTCTTATTGTATATGTTCAAACGGCTTTGAGGCATAAAAGAAATAGACACTAGCCTCCAGAAAACCATTTGGTGTATAGTGATTACACTTTTATTGGCATCATAATTCAGAGTGCATGGGTAGATTCCTAAGAGTAAAACCTCTTTGAACAGACTCAGAGTCAATTGCAGATAACAGCCATCCCGGGTAAATGCCACCAAATAGAGACTGTAGAACTGGTGCAATTTGATTTATATTTGAAATGTTGGATTTGATTCAATACATTTGTCATTAGTTTATCCTCCATGTGACTCTATCCCAAATTCACTTTTCGTGATGATTAGAAGTTGGATTTGAGCTTTCTGTCCCTTTTATGATTTTAAAGATTCCCAGTCCCTACCAGTATTGCCTGTTCCCTTCATGTCAGTGATGAAGATTTATTATTTTAACAACATGGAAGCATCCTCTGAAATATCCAACAGTGTTATGTGCTCCGTCTTCCTCCTCTTCTCCCAAGTCCTCCCACCCTGAAAGCCTGAGGATGCACTTAGTCTGGAGTGGCAACCCAAGGCAACGCCGGCAGACAGCACCGCCTGCCTCAGATCAGCCGTGGGTGTGTACCTCTGTGGGCGCAAAAACCCAAGTACAACAGCTTCTTCGTAAATCTCGTCACCCACCCAACTGGCGACTTCTTAGCCTCAGTCTTACAACAATCCTTTTTCTCAAAGAGTGTGTGTGGGTGGAACACTTGGGTAGAACACAACCTGGCCTGACCTGTATCAGGATATTTTAAAAATGCTTTGATCTTCCTCATGGTTTTCCTACCGAGCACCACTAGATGTCAGCATCACTTCAAAAGCCCAGAGTAATGGCGGCCGTCTCAGCTCTGTTTCTGCTTTCCCACTCCCTTTGCTTTTCTTTCCTCCTACCTCCCCAGTCTTATCTCACCAACTTTTGGCAAGGCTGTTTCAATGCATCCATTTCTGAGCTACAGCAGGATCATACCACTTGGGAAAGAGTTATCCTCGTTAATATTCAGACCTCTCATTGATAATTAGGAAGCAAGTACAATTGGTTTCCTCACTTTCTTGATTTCAGTCATGCTGCCTGGTAATTTAGTGTGGTGGGGACATCAACATCACTTTTTAATCATAAGTTTAAAATGTCTGGTTTCCCAGAGGAGTCCACTATCTGGTGAGTAAACAATGCTTTATTAATCACTCCATGTTTTTGGCTTTTACTTCCATAAATTTGCACCCTGATATGTGATGAAAACTCCACCTTATGTATACGAATCTCCAAGCTTCAAAGAGCCACACCTTATTTTAAGTATTTTGTATTTAATGAATGGTCTTCCCAATTTACTTAATTCATACCTTTTAAAACTTAATAGATTTTGGGGCCGGGCGCGGTGGCTCACGCCTGTAATCCCAACACTACAGGGAGGCCGAGGAGGGCGGATCACCCAAGGTCAGGAGTTCGAGACCAGCCTGGCCAACATGGTAAAACCCTGACTCTACTAAAAATATAAAAAAATTAGCCGGGCGTGGTAGTGGGCGCCTGTAATCCCAGTTACTCAGGAGGCTGAGGCAGGAGAATTGCTTGAACACAGGAGACAGAGGTTGCAGTGAGCCAATACGGTGCCACTGCACTCCAGCCTGGAAGACAGAGCGAGACTCCATCTCAAAAAACAAACAAACAAACAAAAAACTGCATAGATTTTAATTATGGCCTGTTTGCTTTTTACTTTTCCCAACTACAGATTCTTAATCTCTTTCACATGACAGATCCTCCATCCCATTTTCAGGGCCATTATCTCTCTTTGGGTGGTAATTAAGCAGCCACCATGTCACTTCCCGCAAAGCCAAAAAAACGTTTTCTTTTCTCCCTAAATGTTTTACCCTAAATTTTGGTTGTTTCATTTGTTTATGGCAGCATTTTAGGTTGATATCTCCACGGACACAGCCTTTTTAAAGTACAGTATCCCCATCCTGGCCAACATAGTGAAACCCCGTCTCTACTAAAAATACAAAAATTAGCTGGGCATGGTGGCGCCCGCCTGTAGTCCCAGCTACTTGGGAAGCTGAGGCAGGAGAATCGCTTGAACCCAGGAGGCAGAGCTTGCAGTGAGCCGAGATCACACCACTGCACTCCAGTCTGGTGACAGAGTGAGACTCTGTCTCGAGAAAAACAACAAAAAATAATTAAAATTAATTATTAAATAATTAAATGAAAAATAAAGTACAGTGTCCCTTCCCTGAACTCTCATGGGAAGTTCAAAGTCAGCAAAGAGGGCAGAGGTCCCCTGGGTTGCCTACTTTTTCCAACTTTTCTTGCTTGACCCTTGATTCCCTCAGGAACTCGTGGTGGATGTTTTCCAGTTCCAGTTATTTATCTGTGTCTGTTTTTTTTTTTTTTCTTTCTTTTAACTTATGTCTAGAACATCTTGTTCATTTACTTTTATTTTTTCCCTGTTCCTCTGCTCACCATGGTTCATCCTGTATTTTGAATACAGATTGATCTGCCTAAGATTCTCCTTTAGCCTATTCACATTCAAAGTCTGCTGCCAGGTCACAAAAGTTAACAAGGAAAGAACAAAGTAAAAAAAGTTATTCTTTTCACATGTATCCTCCTAGAGTACTCCTTTGACACTAATGATTTTCAAGAGAATGAAATGATTCTCCAATTGAGCTTTGTTTATATGTATATAATCAACCCACGTAGACCATATTTCCTCCCGTCACTGGTATCTAATTTTCCAGCCTTCCCTACATTGCCCTGATTCCACCACTCCACCTCACCCAAAAAATTGCAGAAGTAGCTCATAGGATGAGCCATATCTCCAGGTGCATATATCAGGGTCATTGCAACATGCCTGGACTGCACTGTGACCTGCCCTCTTCCTCTTCCTCACCTGACCAGACACGCTCCATGGGCTTCTTCACACAAATAGAGGCGTATTTAGAAAGAATGCCAGACCCTGGGGGGAGGCCCAAGTCTCCACTTTACTGCTGCACAAGTCATGTCACCTCTCAAGGCTCCCATTTCTCTTCTGTAAAACACGAATGATAACTTTCACTCATTTTTGTAAAGTAGACATGATGGGAAATAATATAACCTAGATAAGTGCTTTGAAACTGTGAACTGTCACTTATGAATGATGTTCTCCTCTCTTCTATTTTTACCGAATATTTTGTTTGATTTTCCTCTAATACCCTTCCCTGGAGGTCAGCTGGGGCTTTGCTTTGAGCAGCCTCTCCTCCTGATCTGCAGTTTGGATTTCTCAGGGACTTTCAAGGACAAGTCTCTCCAGGTCTTTATTTACTCTCCTTGTGGTCTTTTTGTTTGGTTGTTTTTTGTTTTGATACAAAATGTAGCCACTAAGTAGATGCAGATTGAAAGTCCAGGCAATCTCTGGTCTTATCTATTCCCTGTGTTGACATAACACTAGAAACAATGGATTAGGTGTCCATGTGTGATGACCACAAGTAGTAGCTCAGCCGCTGATACCATCACCACAAAAGGGAATACATTTTCTCCAAACCGTGTTGAAAAATACAGGTTAGGCTGAAGTATCAACCCAGTGATGTTTGAAATATTAATTTTATTTTTTGTATGAAGTTGTTACACAGGAGGCTTCTTAAAATCCTATGGATATCTTGACTGGATCTTATTTAAATGTTATTTCTAGTGGTATTACTTATAGAGAAACTCTGGGAAACAAAGAAAAAGGAGGAACACTATGAAATTACCCTTCCTTCTTGGCAGAAAGAAAATTTTGGTGATTTTATCTTGGCTTTCATTCAAGTATAACTTTTATATGATTGTGCTCATATTATATGTATATATGTATCTATATGTATTACTTTACATTCTATTTACATTCTAGTTTCTCATTTAGGATTTTACTATGTAGCCTGTATAGTATCAAAAATTACCTAAAACTCTATACATCTCATTTTAAGGACAGACTAATGTTTCATTATAGATACACTATTGCATACTTAAACCAATCTCCTTTTTTTTTTTTTTTTTTTTTTTTTTTTTGTTTTTTGTTTTTTGTTTTGAGACGGAGTCTCGCTCTGTTGCCCAGGCTGGAGTGCAGTGGCTGGATCTCAGCTCACTGCAAGCTCCACCTCCCGGGTTTACGCCATTCTCCTGCCTCAGCCTCCCAAGTAGCTGGGACTACAGGCGCCCGCCAACTCGCCCGGCTAGTTTTTTGTATTTTTTAGTAGAGACGGGGTTTCGCCGTGTTAGCTAGTTGGTCTCGATCTCCTGACCTCGCGATCCACCCGTCTCGGCCTCCCAAAGTGCTGGGATTACAGGCTTGAGCCACCACGCCCGGCCCCAATCTCCTTTTTATAGAACATTAAATTGGATTATTTCCCACTTTTTACTATTATCTGTGTCCACACCATTATTAGCACTTTATTAATTCTGCCTCTGCAAATAATAGATAAAATGGACTGCCTCAACAAACTTGTCATCATTAAATATTATCTTTTCCTTTTAGCTTTGTCCACTACATAGATGGAAAATAATGATTTCACTTTACTTTTTATTACTTGACTATTTTTGGCATATTTTAATATTTCCTGAGTTTACTTCAAAAGTCATTTAATAAGCACAAGCTAAGTGCTAGGCATTAGGAATAAAAATACATAGTTTCTACCTTCCAGGGAATATTTGGCCTAGTGGCTGATGTCCTTTACTTATTTGTCTATTTGTATGTTACTGATTTAGATGACTTTATCACAAAAATAAAGGTATCAATATTCTGTCATAATTCTAGAAAATATTTTTCTCACCCAGTTTCTGGTTTACCCTATGTTTTATTCTTTTAACTTTTAAAATATACAGTAGATTGAAATTTTATTTGTAATTGATTCTACTGCTCTTAATTTTAGAAATTCCTTTCCTAAAGTAATCAGAAATTAACCAATATTTTCCTCTATATTTTAATGACAATTTATTAAATTACCTGGAATTTACTTTGGTGTATGATAAGGGGATATCCTTTTTTTTTTTTTTTTTTCAAAATAGCCCTGTAATTTGATTGAGTATTCATTTCCTTTAACATTAATAATGATCTAATGTACAGCATGGTGAACAGAGTTCATAATACCATATTGTATACTTGAAATTTGCTAGGAAAGTGGATCTTAAGGGTTCTCACCACACACACACACACACACACAAATATATATACACATATATATACACACATATATATAAACATATATATAATCTGGGGTGATGAATGTGTTAACTAGCTTGATGGTGGTAATCATTTCATAATATATGTATATCAAATCATCACATTGTACACCTTAAATATATACAATTTTTATTATACTGCAATAAAGTTAGGGGAAAAAATTCCACTGTTTTTAAAAAAAAGCCATGATGTTCTAAGCTCTATTATTAATCAAAATACTTTTACAGTTGATTCTCTTGGATTTTCTAGTTATAAAATTGTATCTCTGTAAATAATGAAAATGGTTTCCTTTAACAGCAGATCTTGATCATTAAAACTATCATAGTATAAAATATTATGTCTTTGCACATATCTGCTCTGAAACCTGTTTTTGTCTTTTGTTCCAGGAGCAGTACATTTTTATCCATCAGTGTGTGCAACTGATGTGGATGAAGAAGAAGCAGCAGTTCTGCATCAGTGATGTCATATACGAGAATGTTAGCAAGTCCTAGTTCAGAATCCGGAGCAGTAAGTGGAGAAGAGCTCGCCACAAGTGCTCAGTCTTAGAACTATTAGAGGGGGACGTGATGGATGGGACAAAAGACAGCAGTAGCCATTTGTATTGACTCTGACTTCACATGAGTATTGCTTCCCAGCTCCTGGCTTCACATGGGTGGTCACAGGGAGAAACAAGTACTGTAGCAGATCTTTGAGTTTCAATGCAGCTTGGTTGGTGTTAGCAACAAACAGGAGTTTCTGCACCTCATGATGACTTCACCTCCATTCCCTCTACTCAGAACCCTAAATTATTCTGTTATTGGATCTGTGCCTGTAATATCAGGATACTGCCATCCAAATCTATCTAAATATCTTGTGCAAATATTTTATTGATTACAAGGGCTGTATAAGGGGTTACCAAAAAGGCATGAGCTGGATTGGACACTCCTAAAACCAAAAACAGCAGTGACAATAGAGTCTCAGGATAGCAGAGTCTGAAAATGCCTTGATCTCTCCTATTATGTGAGCCCTTACTTGAGCTTCATGAAGGTGCTTGTAACATATTCAATGCCTTGTACTCCAATTTTGACTAGGAGATCAGATTTTGGAGGTGTAAGTAATCTTGGCTGAGGTAACAGTAATCTGCCCATTTAGTTCAGTAAACAGACTGTAGAGTGTCTGACTATACTGGAGGGAGAGGAGTCAATGACAGGGTAGGGAGAGGACAGTGGTGCATGATGGGAGAATCATGAAAGTCTGGGAAGCATATGGACCAGTGGGCAGCAGGATAGGATTAGCGCTGCACCTGTACATCCATCAAGAGAGACAGAGCACACAATGGAACAGGAAGGATAAAAAATAAAGAAAGAGAGAAACAAATTTGTTGGGAGACGGAAAGACATTCAGACCCACAGAGAGGTGGCAGCACACAGAGAAAGATACACAGATCAGCCCACATCTGCATGGGTTGTGAGACTGAGCATAGTGAGAGCAGTGGTGGAGCAGGAGAAGGTTGCCGTGATACCAGGCTGCTTACTGTCTTTCTCTGTCTCATTCACAGGAGAGGACATGATGTGCACCCATCCTCCCTTGCTTCCAGATTGTTTTAGGGGGCCCTGATAGTCATTATTCTAAAAAGAGGCCCTCCTTTGTGATATGTGGCCAAGGAGATAATTCATCTCACAGAAGCACCGGGAAGACTTAGCCTTAAAGAGCCTACAGTGTCTTTTTGGACTCTTTCACTTCGGGACATTTAATAATGGACCAAATTCAATAGAACACCAGGAAGGTCAAGACGCTCTCCAAAGGGCAGGAAGTACGGCACTTCCGAAGAGTTTCGTTGGCCCTTTGCTGGTTGGGCTGAGTTTTTTATTTTAAGTGTTTGTTTTAAGTGCAATAATTTTTGTATGTGTGTGATTCTTATCAGAAAGTTGAATTGTT
This sequence comes from Rhinopithecus bieti, assembly GCF_001698545.2. Lineage (NCBI taxonomy): Eukaryota > Metazoa > Chordata > Mammalia > Primates > Cercopithecidae > Rhinopithecus > Rhinopithecus bieti. The sequence continues at coordinate 3,291,357 of NW_016803311.1, forward strand.
TTCTGCCTACACCATTCATCAGCCCCATTACCCAGGAAGGAACAGGCATTGTTAGCATCAGATTATACCTCATTATTCAAAGGAGGCATGGCCACACAAGAAGAAATGGTCGTTCTGCTTCAAGGAAATTGAGCCAGCACTATCTGTACTCCAACATCACTGGATCTGGAGTGGGCAGGTTGGACATGGAAGAAAGGGGTTCTACCCACAGATCAACTGTGTAATCTTTTCCTATTCCAAATATGAAAAGCTATAATTCAACTTCAAAGTAGAGTAGAAAAAAATTTGTCTTAACTGTTCTAGTTCTTGATGGTTTTCTTCCGTATTAACAGTTGGTGTTTCTTCCTTGGCCCTTTTGGACTAATGTTACTGTCCAGGTTCTTTCTCGAGAAACCACATCTGGTTCAGAAGAGTGTCAAGTCGGACTCTAAACTCCGTTGCTGTCTGAGCAATCTTGGTGCCTAGACTTTGCATTCCTTGTTCTGTTGACCTGCATACATGTGAGAGCTATTTCTTTAAGAACTATCTAGGCTGTGAAAACGCACTTTCTTTCCCCCAAAGAGCTGGGAATTTATGAAGTTATGGCAATGAACTGCAGCATGCTGGGACAATTATTTGACTCCACTTTTTTTGGTAATATTGTCAAATGTCTCTGTGGATTCTGACAGAGATTTCTCTTTGTTTTGTTATTCTTTTGGTTGTCAGTTTCATTTTAACGAGTGTAACTAGTAACATTTTATTCTTTGGATTTTGTATAATTACAGTACATGATTGTGTATTGTGACATGAATGCTGTCAAAATGACATTGATGGCATTGTGAAACCTGTTACTTTGTGTCACTTCCTGATAAATAAGAGGTGATGACATGGATATACAACAAAACACTTTGAGTTGAAAGTAAACACAAACTGGCTGCTTCCCCGTGGCAACTGTGGCTGTTGTGAGCCTCCATGTGTGTGCTTCCAGAAGGCTTTGCTCCTCTTCATGCACCTGACACTGCCCCTTCTCCTGGCTTCCCTCCATCCTTGATCATCTTCATGAAGCCACAGATAGAAGATCAGCTTAATATTTTATCAGTGACCTCAGTGATGGTGAAGGATGCCAAATGAACAGCTCTGCACCCCACCGTCTCTTGTCACTGAGAAGGCTTGGCCATGGCAGACCTTGGCAGAGTTTCTTGCAAGATCTGGCCAGTGACTCTCAGTTTCACCTTGCAGGGTGAATGGCAGAGGATGCCCATACCCTGCAGGTTAACAGCTTGGGCTCCTCAGGGATTGTCAGTTCCTACTCACCTTCCTGCTACCACCTCCTCCTCTTCTTCTCACCCCCCACTCCTTTATTTCCCTTTTTGGACATTTTAATAACATATCGCACCACTCTCAGGAACAAACATGGTTAATGAAAGGTGGCAAAGGGATGTGTGACATTCTTAGATTTTCACACATGGACAGTCAGGAGTGAAATGTGCAACCTTGGAAGGGCTGATACAATGTATGGTAAGCTGACATACATTTCCAACACTGCAGCTCAGAGTGTACAGAAGTTTTGCAGCCTGGAACATTGCTTCCCATGAAACAAAGCACTTCATAAATATTTTATGTTTTTCTTGAGCACCCCGTCAAGGTAGGGATCGAATAGTGCCCGATCAATTTTCCCAAAAGGAAAGAGGAAATATCCAGAGTTTAGACTGAAGGCTCATAGTCAAAACTGCAGGAAGGTCACACTGTTCACTGGACCACTGTTGCTCCTCAGTTTGTAGAGCTTATGATGGAAAAGGCATCAGTCTATCAAAATACTTGATTAATCCCGATAATCACTTTGGAATTATCTCTCCTGGGTCTCAGTTAATAAACTAAAGAATGACCTAATCATAGCTCCATATCTAGAAACAGTTATAAGAAGTATCGGATGTGATAATTGACCCAAAGGTGCTTTGTGTCTTGTTCTCTTGTGTATGTTCCATAAAGCTACTCTAACCAGCTCTGTTTCCACACTAGGACCCAACTTTAAGCATTCAGGAGGGAGGGTTCCAGAGCCTCTGCATTATTAATTAGGGTTTTTAAAATTCATTTGAGTAGTGCTTTGTTCCAAAAGAACACAGGGCCCTTAGCGCATATATTCATAATAGCCTGTATGGCACACAAAAGATCTAAAACTTGAGCATTACAAAACATTTCACTTTGAGTGCTATTTTTTCTTTTTGAGACAGAGTCTCTCACTGTTGCCCAGGCTGTGGTGTAATGGCACAATGGCGTGATCTTGGCTCATTGCAGCCTCCACCTCCCGGGTTCAAGTGATTCTTCTGCCTCCGCCTCCTGAGTAGCTGAGATTACAGGTGCGCACCACAACGCCCAGCTAATTTTTTGTATTTTTAGTAGGAACGGGGTTTCACCTTGTTGGCCTGGCTGGGCTCAAACTCCTGACCTCAGGTGATCCACCCACCTCAGCCTCCCAAAGTGCTGATGGAATTACAGGTCTGAGCCACCATGCCAGGCCTTGAGTGCTATTGAGATCAAATTCCTTGGCTGCAAAAGATAATTTATGAAGTTAATTGAGAAACTACCATTAGGATCTAATTAATAAATGTAAGAGTTGACACCATTATATCCATTACTTCATATGATGATTTTATTTAACTTGAAAAGAAAAGAGGGATGGATGACAGCATTTTTTGGAAAAGCATTTTAATTCAGGATCTATAATTTCCCACTGTAAAGACAACATTGCCTCCAAAATGTAAAATTAGAAGAGTTATTACTTTTTTTTTTAATGTCAGATTTTATAATGTATCTCCTTTCCTAAAACTGTTCCTACTCCCAAAAGGTGACACAGCTCTCAAAGGAGGCTGTGGTGTCAACAGGCAAAGCAGGATCAGGGGCTTTGTTTTTGAATTTTTTGCAGGCCACTTGATAGCAGCTTGCTAGAGTATTGGCTCTTAGCCAAGGAGTTAAAGTTACTGAGTCCAATGTCTATGAGCCAAAATTATCCCTGCTTTCTAGCAAGGAGGCCTTCCTTTACACCTCAGGAAATGTCTGATGTAATGTGCTTCAAATAGCTGGCTTGCTTCCTAGCTCACAGATCTCTAGTCTGGTACTTGGCACAGGGATGAAGTCCAAGAGCCATGCCCATCATCGAATATAACATTCACTTTGGCCAAAGGGGTTATAAAGCAACAAAATATAACCTGCAAAACCTGCAGACTTCCATCCCTGATTTTTCATAGCCTCATTTGGAACCATTTGAAGGAAGTTTCAGCTGTGACATCTCTGACCCCTGGCCTTCCAGAAGAGTAAGATTTTTGCCTTTAGTTTTATCTGGTGATTATCACAAGGCCTTTTCCTGGTGGGTCACTGGATTAAAGATGGAGTATAAGGTTTAGCTCTGGGAGTTGCATTAGAGGAGGGACATGAACAGACTGAAGGCTGTCCAGACATGGTCACCAGATCCACCGGAAATGTGGGAAAATAACAGGTTATGCTAACAAAACCTGGGAAAACGGGGGCTATTAAATCTGGAGTAAAGGAAGTCATTTATTGAATCATTCAGTCAACAAACGTGTGTTTATCTAATCATATGGAGGAATCAATCAATCCATCCATCCATCCATTGTGGTATATCACACACATTGGTGATACATTTGCTGGTAGAGAATTGGAAAGTCAGGCCTGGGAAATCAGGACTCTTATCTGGAAAACTAGCTTATGCTTTTGCATCACATGCTTATGACACAAGGTCATCCACATTTTACCTCTTTTATATTCCTCTTTTATATTCCAAGGTCTGTGATTGGGAGGGTAGGTGCCAGGGGAGGGGGTTCAGGTGTCACCCTGGAAAACCCAGTTAGCCTAGGCCAGATACCAGCTTCAGATGCTCTTACCAAGTCTATTGAAGACTATCAGGATGGCCCTTAGAGACTGTGGGCGATTGGCTTGTAACAAGGTGACAAGTAATGTACTAAACTATTCCTGGTATTGTTTTCAGATCCTTACACATGTTATCTTCTGATGCCCTATGCGATGGACTGAATTTGTCCCCCCAAAATTCGTACGTTGAAATCCTAACCCCTAATGTAATGATATTAGAAGGTGGGGCCTTCTTGACCACTTGCAATATGCTAGGCCCTGTGGTAAACAAACATATGATGGCTTTTAAAAATAGGCTATATAATCAGTTTTAATACTGTTGTTGAAAGGTTCAAGAAAGCCTTAGTCAAGTCTTTTCAACATTTTACTTATATCTTCCACAACTTCGTCAATATATCTTCCGGACATACCCACCAGCCATCATATTTAATGATGTTAAATATTTTCCCCAATGGCTTGTATAACAGAAACAACAAATACTCATTGTTTTTGTTACTCATAAACCACTAGAAACCCTGACATGATCGCTTTTGCTTGATAAGAATCATCAGACTAGTCCTGCCCTCCTACTCATAACAAGACTCTCCTCAACCATATTCCTGGTGGATGGCTAAGTCTTTTCTACTGAACACTTTCAGAGGGAGGAATCGCTCCTAGGGTGACAAAGCATTTTTTCTTTTGTTTACACATCCAAGGACCTTACTGACATTAAGAATGTATGAGTCTGTGCCCCCTGTGGGCATGGGCTTGAAGCCCAAATCTACTTCCCCATCTTGGGGGGGGAAAAAAAAGGTTCTGCAACTGCTTTGAATACCGGACTGGCTTCTCACTTGGCAGCAAAGGAGATGGCACTTATACCTGACTCAGGGAGCAATGGGAGTTTCTTTCTAATGTGTTAATCCCTTTATGTTCATATCCTCAACTTTAAAACATCATTAGGAGGTGAGAATACTCATTTACCAGGTGACGAAGTTGAGAGACAATAAGGTGAAGAGGCAGTGTAGTTAAATTACAACTACAGGGTTAGAAAGTGGCAGAAGCAGGATTCCAAGCCAGCTCTGCCCAGCCCTAAACCTTCTCCCTCACAACTTCATGCTGTTTCTCGTTCATACTTGGCATGGATAAAGTACAGTAGGATGGAATTAATAGCTTCATCTCCAGGTAATGTGCTTAATACAGAGGGGAGGCATTCAAGTTGAGAAATGGTAAATCCCTAATCTTCTAAGGAAATCATTGATTTATTGACCCTTTCATGCCAGGCACCGTAGAAGGGGCTATGGCTATGAAGATGGATGCAACGAGATTCTTGCTTCTAGTTTACATTCCAGTAGGGGAAATCAGAAGTAAAAATAAGGGCAACAAAGTGTAACAGACACCATGATAGAAACAAAAGGCATCCAATGTAGGTCCAAGGGAAGGGCAGGTGATTTTTTTTTTTCTGGAAGGGTCAGGAAACACTATACTACTATATTAAAGGACTAATAACTATAGGGCCACATTAAGCAATACTAAAGAGGAACACTCATTGCTCATTCAGCAAACATGAAGCACCCGTGTGCATCAGTCACTGGGGCCCATATGGATGAGCAATCCTCCCACCCTGCCTTCTGAACCTGTGCCCATATGGATGACCACTCCTCCCACCCTGCCTTCTGAACCTGTTCTTCTTGGCACCTTCCAAAGTGACCATTTCTCTTAAGACATCCACGAATAGCTCCAGCTCATGTATCACTCAGCAGAATCCACTGGATTTATTCTTACTGCTAACCTAACAGAGCATATCGGGACTACTTTTCAAGACCCTTTGCAGAGTTCTGGCCAATGGAAGGTGTGCTTCCTGGGCCTCTGGACCATGAAAATTACCCAGGAGTAGCCGGGCATGGTGGTTCACACCTGTAATCCCAGCACTTTGGGAGGCCAAGACAGGCAGATCACAAAGTCAGGAGATGGAGACCATCCTGGCTAACACAGTGAAACCCCATCTCTACTAAAAATACAAAAAAAATTAGCCAGGTGTGGTGGTGGGCACCTGTAGTCCCAGCTGCTTGGGAGGCTGAGGCAGGAGAATGGCATGAACCTGTGAGGCAGAGCTTGCAGTGAGACAAGATTGCGCCACTGCACTCCAACCTGGGCGACAGAAAACAACAACAACAACAACAACAACAACAACAACAAAGAAAGAAAGAAAAGAAAATTACGCAGGAGCAGCCTTCCATTCCACCCTCCCCCACCCACGTCTTTCTCCTCTCTCTCTCTCTCTCTCTCTCTCTCTCTCTCTCTCTCTCTGTGTGTGTGTGTCTCTTTCTCTCTTTCCCTCCCCTCTACCCCAACATAGATGGCAGTGCCACAGGTAGGAGGACCCTGGGTCCCTGAATCACCACTTGGGGAAGGCATATCTCGCAGCATTGGCCCATTATGTGATCAAGAAATAGATTTTTATTGCGTTGTCACTGAGGCTTGGTGATTGTCAGTTACAGCAATCAACCTGCCCTTAACTAATATGGCAGCACAAGGATAACCTTTACAATGACGTTCCATCTAAGTTACAACAGGAAGTTTTCAGAGAAATGGTGTGCGACTGCCCAGTAAAATTCTCAGAAGACAGTTAGAGATGAAGCAGTGCAGAGCAAAGCAAACCCACAACGCAAAACAAGGGTTCAGGAAAGGCCACAGAGCAATAATGGTTCCTTTAATAAATAAACTTTTTAATGGAAATATATGAATTCTTCCTTATAAGTTGTTTTCCTCCAAGTTAAATCTCTCCTGATCTTTTGGTTGTCATTGCTTTTCACACCCCATCATAAGACCATGACTCAGGACACCCACTAGAATTTCTTACCCTTACACTAGGCCACTGCCTCTGAATCAGACTCCTGGATTCCTATTAACAATATACCCCAGAGTGGTTTCACATCAACAAAAGCTCACACATACAGGAGCCCATGAGGCTTGGCGTGTGGAGCGATGCTGGGCAGCCCAATCCTTTGCTTTTTGTGTGTTTCCTGGTGCATTCCAGGGCCATGGTCACAGTTCAAAGCCAGCTGACACAAAATATTTTTATTCAGTTCTAAGAACACCAAAATGTCCAAAGGGCAGTTTAAACTAGAAAAAGTTAACTGTAACCACTAAATCCTTTATAAATATAAAACAGGATGGTCTTAAAAGGGTTCCTTCATGTCCAAAACCAAATTAGATCATATTGTCCCTTAACCAATGAACTTGGGAAGCAGCACAGGATGGGGTCCAGCAGGGCAGCAGAGCAGAGGGGCTTAGAATAAGGGACTGTGGATGAAGAGAGGCTTGAGCTAAGTTTCTGCTCCTGACTACATGTAACTCAGTCATCTAATCTATGAAATGACATCGTGATGGAAGCTTTCACATAGGGAGTCTTAGTCAGGGCTGTTGTAACAAAGCACCATAAACTAAGTGACTTAAACATTTATTACAGTTCTGGAGGCAGTCCAAGATCAAGATGCCAGCATGGCGGGTCCTGGTGACAGCCCTCTTCTGAGTAGCAGACAGCTACCTTCTTGTTGTATGCTCACATGGCAGAAACAAGGCAAGAGAGCTCTCTGGGGTCCCTTTTATCAGGGCACTGATCCCATTCATGAGGCTTCCACCTTCATGATATAATTACTTCCCAAAGGCCCCACCTTCTAATATCATTACATTAGGGGTTAGGATTTCAACGTACGAATTTTGGGGGGACAAATTCAGTCCATCGCATAGGGCATCAGAAGATAACGTGTGTAAGGATCTGAAAACAATAGCAGGAATAGTTTAGAACATTACTTGTCACCTTGTTACAAGCCAATCGCCCACAGTCTCTAAGGGCCATCCTGATAGTCTTCAATAGACTTGGTAAGAGCATCTGAAGCTGGTATCTGGCCTAGGCTAACTGGGTTTTTCCAGGGTGACACGTGAACCCCCTCTCCTGGCACCTACCCTCCCAGTCACAGACCTTGGAATATAAAAGAGGAATATAAAAGAGGTAAAATGTGGATGACCTTGTGTCATAAGCATGTGATGCAAAAGCAGAAGCTAGTTTTCCAAATAAGAGTCCTGATTTCCCAGGCCTGACTTTCCAATTCTCTACCAGCAAATGTATCACCAATGTGTGTGTTTTATGTCCAGTGCATGTAATCTATGCTAGCGGGTTTCCCAGAAAAGCAGTGTCCGCACCTAATTTACATTCCATGAAGATGTCTGCCCCTGTACAGATAATCTGTACAAATCCCTTGCACTAAAACTATGTCTAGAAAGCTGACTAATTCTAAGACAAGACAGTCAATTTGTACAAACCTTAATATGTACGTACGCCTGGGTCAAGTTAAGAAGAGATGCTTGGAGTGAACAGACACCGCTTGTGAACACCACTTAATCCCTCTGTGAACTGGTTTCCTTGTTTGTTAATGGCAATAATAAGACTCTCCTCCACAGGGTTGTGCTGAGGATTAAATGTAAAGCCTTTGGCATGGTGCCTGGTGGTCTGGGGGTGCAAAGTGGCATAATTGAGAAAGTATAGTCTTTAGAGTCACAGAACTCTGTGCTCTTACACTCACTAGCAGTGTGGCCTTGAGAAGTCACCTACTATTTCTCAGCCTAAGTGTCCCCACAATAAACAGGTAATATCTACGTTTTGGAGTTGTGGTAAAACTTACAACTGGTTGTGTAAAGCACCGGCCAAGAGCCTGGGAGAGTCAGCATAGCAAAAATGCAGTATGATTCTTCAGATTTCCAAATCTCTCCCTCTCTCAGTGCGTTTAGGTCACCAAACCCACCTACTCCTTTCAGTACCAAGACATCTACAGAGTGAGTGTGCCCCTTTGATTCCTCAGTCCCACGTAGGCGCCCTTATCATGAGCACGCCCGCCCACAAGGTCAGCTCCCAGAGCAGTGGTAACAACCCAACCTGTTAAGTGCTGCCACACTTGGAGTCAGCAGCTCCTGTAAGAGGCAGAAGTTTGGCCGGGCGCCGTGGCCCATGCCTGTAATCCCAGCACTTTGGGAGGCCAAGGCCAGCAGATTACCTGAGGTCAGGAGTTCAACCCCAGACTAGCCTGGCCAATATGGTGAAACCCTGTCTCTACTAAAAATATATGTTTAAAAGCATTAGCTGGGCGTGGTGGCCCGTGCCTGCAATCCCAACTACTCGGGAGGCTGAGGCAGGAGAATCGTTTGAACCCAGGAGGCAGAGGTTGCAGTGAGCTGAGATCATGCCATTGTACTCCAGCCTGGGCGACAGAGCAAAACTCCGTATCAAAAAAAAAAAAAAAAAAAAAAGATGCAGAGGTTTTGTCTGCACGTACGTGTCACATATTGGGGTGGGAAACTCAGTTGGAAAAATACTAAAAGAATTTGGAAGCATCCAGGCAATTTCAGATATCTGTTTTAATTTGCATTCTGTAAATCCACTGCACTGTCACCAAGGTATAATGTCACAATAGTCATTTTCTCATTTTTTTTTCCATTTGCTGCAATGCAAATGAAACAAATTACCCAAACTTCCAAATTCCATCCTATAATAAGATTGGTTTTGGAGATGAGGCAATAAACTAACTTCCTTGTGCTGTTTTCCTAATAAAAAAATGCGCCCTTACTTATATACTGCAAGATACTAGGTTGCTACAGGCTATTAACACCCATGACCTGCTTACCTTGCAAAGAGCTGTATTTTGTGTGTGTGTATGAGACAGAGTCTCGCTCTGTCGCCCAGGCTGGAGTGCAGTGGCGCGATCTCAGGAGAAATGTATTTTGTGAGCTAGAAACAGCTCATGGCACCTGTCTTAGCCTCTTTTAGCCTGTGTTCCAATAGCTCTGCTGCTTTGGTGCCTTCACTAGTGAAAGACCAATCCTTTTCCCATATCCCTCCTAAGAGCTGGAGAAGACACTGTCGTTCTGCTTACCGGATGAACCACACCACAGATTAACTTGAAGCAAATGTGTTTGGTTTGGACCTGGCTATTATGGGCAGGGTTGAGACTAAGATCCACTAATTTTTGCCCTGATTTATTGGTATTTTTATGTAATGTCTACTCCAAAGCATAAATGTGGACCTATGAGAGAATGTCCAAAGGTAATTTTTCTATCTAAACAAAATAGTGCTTTGAGGAGGTGGTCAGTCATCTGAAATTCCCCATAGATACAAATGACCTTTGCAACTGACAATTACATCTCCTGGTTCAACTGCTGCCTGGAGCAATCAGTGTCCAGAGTCCACCTTCATGTGCACCTGCAAGGGCCTTCATGGGCCCTGGATTTCCAAGGTCCTGAGATTTCCAAATAAAGCTCCAGACTCCTCTCTGCAGCTTCAGTGCCGATTTTACCTGTGTTATATAGAGGCATACTATATAAAATTTCATTTTTTTAAAAGTGCTTTTCTGCTTAAATTGTTGTATACACCGACCTATATAATACATGAGAGAATAAAAGGTTTGCATGGTATATAGAAGTCCAAGAAATTGAGTCAAAATTTAGTTGTCCGCTTTGTAATCTTTTACAAGCTAAACTAATCTGAGTTTCAATTTCTTCTCTTATAAAGTGGGATATATGTGAAAGTGCTCAGCACACATGAATTCAGTTCCTGTTTCCCTTTCCTTAGAATAGATGGGAGAGCAGAAGGCCTTGGCATATGATACCAGTTCAGAGTAAGAAACAATGAAACAGGACAGACTTTGAAAGATCTAGAGATTTCAATTTCTCGCCAGTTTGTGTGCGTCTGTGTGTACGTGTGTGTGTGTGTGTGTGTGTGTGTGTGTTCATGCATGTGTGCTTTATTCCATTTTTCCATGGGCTGAAAGGGCTTTCATTTCATTTTTGGAGTAAACAGGAATGATTGAACATGGGGAAATTATATTCTACTCCATACGCAGGGCTTTCCTACCCAAGGCAGCCCAGAAATGGAGCAGGAATTGGGCCAACTGCCTGGGACTACAGTCAGGAAGGAAAGAGCCGTGAGAGCTGCCTGGACCAGGACCATCTGGGCCCCGCAGCAGTCCTGGCTCATCGCCCAAGCTCAAGGTGATGTGCCCAAAGCTCTTTCGAAGGCATTTCAACTGTTAAGATAACCCAGGTCATACAGAAATCCATGTTCGGGACCTTAGTTCTCTCAGAGCATGTAATAGCCACACCCTCCTCCAATTCAGCTTCACGTTTAATTGTGTAGTTCTTAGTAATTCTGTCTTATCAGAATTATACTAACTTTTCATTTTGTAACCTTTCTTTCACAAAGGTGATGAGATAAATCTGAACATTTGCGTATTAGAAGCTATTTCTTCTGCTAAGTGTGCCCCCACCCAAAACAAAAACAACAAAAACAAAAAACAACTGAGCATTTCCTGAAAAACTGCTCTCAGAACACTGGCTTCTTTTCCTGTCCTCAACTGAGGATAGAAAGGAACAAAGAGACAAGCAAAGGGGCTGTGAGATGATGTGGGAGCAGGTCTTTAAAATGTAGGAGAAAAGAAGGGATTGGGGAACCAAGATGATGGAGAGAGAATGGGTGGGGAAAAAGAAACACGTCCTACAAACTGGAATTCCTATATAGAACCCAGAACTGCTGAGAATGCAACCTTTCTCTGGAAGTCACTTGCAGCAACCATGGCTTTATAAGTGTTTTATGCTTTATTTTAGTTTTTTTTTAATAGGTATGCAAGAGAAAGCTGGTATTATAGAATGATAAAATGCTTTCCTTTCCCAATCCGTTCCTAAGGGCCCTTTGTACAACCCTACGAACATCTTTCCTGCTAGTTACTAAGTTAAGGTCATGCCCTTTGGGAAAAACTAAGTGTCACAGCACAAAATTACAGTCTCTGGGAAGTCAGCGCTGCTAGTTTTAGGATGTAATTTTGTCCTAAGAAATCAGTAAAACTAGATTCAGGGATAAATAAGGCAAACTGCAGTGGTTCTTTAGATTGTATATTCCTTGATGGCAGAGACCCTGTCCGGGTTTCTCCTTGAATATCCGATTCTAAAAGTAAACACGTGCTAAATGTTTACTGAATGAACATTGTCTCCTACTTAGAAACAACCAGTCTTCATATAAACTCCTTTATGGACTGTCTACAATTTTCTAATGTTGTTCCACCTTCCTTATGCAAGCATTGAGAAGACAGTGAGAAGACTCAGACCTGGTGAGATCTCCACCCAACCCCTAGTGCAACCTCTATAAAGTTAATTTTAGGAAACAAGTGAATCCCATATTTCCGATAAATTTTCTTAGAGAAAAGTGTGAAAAGAAGAGTTTTAAGTGATTAGAATAACTCCCACATTAGCTTCCCATGACCCAGTGCCTATTAAGGAGAGGGAACGAGATAGAATCTATTGGTCCCCTTTGATAAGCAGTACAAGACTGTCTTATCTGGGATAAGGAAAACTTGCCAGCTCTCCACCGGGGGACAGTTCTGCAACCTCAGAGCAGCATGCTAAAATTCAAGCAGAGCAAGATAGTCCCACTGAACTGAAGAGGCAAAGACCAGAAGAATTCAGTTCACCTGAAGTGCCTGAAATTTCTAAAAAGTGGCACAAGGGTGTAGGGATTTGTGCAGAGTGGCCACAGAAATCTGTAAGTGAATCTACCTCCCATCCTTAGCATAGGCAACATCACCCAAGGCCTACCAGTGACTGTCACAAGGCTGAGAGTGGACTAGAGAGCTACCAGGGTAGTTGTGCAAGGGGCATTCGCAGTCCAGCTCAGCAAAAGTGAGATTTGTTTGGCACCTTTTAACAACCTGGGATGTAAATTCAGCTAAGATTAAAAATATCCTGGGCATTCATCCAAAATGCAAAAAGGACCTTAGAACTAAGGAGCCTAGAGTAAAAACTGGTCTTCTCAGGTACAAACAAAGCCTAGAACTATGCCCTGACAAGATTTGCAGAGGAGAGTTTTTAGATCAAGTCCCACTAAGTTAGAGGCTCTTGCAAAAAACATTTTGCTTCCCATAATTCATTCTAACAAAGCATAAAACCAAGCCTATACAATTCTAAAGTGATCAGCCGGTATTGAACTCCCTGCTAGAACAAAAATAAACATTCCTCAAGGAAAGATAACATATTCTAGGATATCTGAAACATACCATCTACAATGTCAAATACATAATAAAAAATTAGGACACACACAAAGAAACTGGACAATAGGACCAATGTTAGTGGGGAAAGCAATGAACAGAAAGTGAGCATGAGAAGGCTCAAATGTTAAACTCAGCAGATGAAGATTGTGAAGTAGCCTTTGTGCATTATGGAAATAAAAGTGTGTTCAAAGAATTAAGGGAAAATATATTATTTTATGAGTAAACAAATAGTCTTAGCAGAGAAATGGAAGTTATATAAACCAACTAAATGCAAATTCTAGAACTTACACAATAATTGAAATGAAAAATTTTCTTGATTGGCTCAATAGAAAAGAGAATATCACAGATTTAAAAAAAAAAAGAGCTGGTGAATCTGAATATTGAGAGAAATTTTAGTATCTAAATAATAGGGAACATATGTATTTTAAAAATTAACAGAGATTCAGGGATCTTGGGGAATGATACAAAATGGCCTAATATGTATGTACGTAATAGGAGGCTTAGGAGAGAAAAAAAGAGGAGAAAAAATATCAGAGGAATATGCCTTCTAATGATGAGAAAGCATTGATTCATACATCCAGAAACTCATTGAATCCTGAATAGGCAAACTACCAAGAAAACCACATCAACTTGATAATCAAGCTGTTGAAAATGAAAGATACCAAAAAGAACCTTGAAAAAAGCCAAAGGGAAAAGCACGAATGATGGCTGTCATGTCATCAGGAACAATGAAACCCAAAAATCAATGAAATGACATTTTAAAGTGCCAGAGTTAAAATGGTAACCTAGAATTTTGTATTTGTACACAGTGAAGATATGCTTTAAAAAGCAAGGTGAAACTGCTCCCAGTTTTGGCCAAGGTGAAGTCAGAGGGACTAGATTTACCCTCCAGTCTGAAACAATTGAAAAAAACAAAATACATGAAAGGGCAGCTTTCAAGATATTGAACACTAGACGATGAATGCCAGTGATTACAGAAAGATAAAAAATGCATGAGGAAATGTTTCCTACAATTGTTCCAGCTTTCTGCCTAAAGATTGTTTCTGGCTGGGTGCAGTGGCTCACGCCTATAATCCTAACACTTTGGGAGGTCAAGGCAGGAGGATCGCTTGAAGCCAGGTGTTAAAGACTAGTGAGACCCTGACTCTAAAAAAAAAAATAGATAAATACACACAAAACAAAAAGATTGTTTCCAAGCTGTAGTGCAGGGAGCCCATGAGGACTCCAGATCCCTTGAGTTGGGAAGACAAAGTTGATAGTGTGAGAAGGACAAGGGAACTAAAGTTCACAGGACAGAGTGGCAGAGAGGAGAGAACTATCCAAAGATCTTCACAGGGTCCCCATAGCTTCTTCAAGTTAGTATTGATAAGGGCATACATAGGAGAAAACTGCCCAAGGCTGAGAAAAGAACCACCTGAAAGAATTAGAAGGAACAATTTCCAGAGCCTGACACAGGATCAGAAATAGTTCTCATTCCCACCAGACAAAGTGAAAAACATAATTCATGGAACAATACGTGGCATATTCAGAAGGGATTTGACTTAATGGTGGGATAAAATTAGCCCTTGTATAAATACTGCTTTGGTTTAACCTAACAAAGCTTAAAAGCCAGATCAGAAAGGATCAAACTATTTCCAAGTAACTTAATAGTATCCCAAAACAAATCTCAGTAATAGTTTATAAAGATAAAAAGTGTGCAACATATGATAAGATAAAATTCCCAATGTCTGACATCAAATTAAAAATTATATGTCATACAGAGAAATTAGACCTGTAGTGAAGGCAACAAAATCAATTAAAATCAAGCTAGAAGCTACAAAGATGATAGAGTAAACAAGAATATTAGGAGAGATTCTTTTTCAATTTTTCTATTATGGTAAAATACACACAGAATTCACCATCTTTAACGTGTTTACATGTATGATTCAGTGGTATTAAATACATTCATAATGTTATGCAGTTGTATCATTGCTGTTCATCTCCAAAACACTTTTCATCTTGTTAAATGGAAACTCTATACCCGTTAAACAGTAACTGTGGATATTAGTCCCTTAACAGATACACAACTTGGAAGCATTTTTTCCCAATACGTTGGCTGCCATTTTTGCTCTGTTGATAGTGTATGTTCATGCACAACTAAAAAGAAATTAATGAACTCTTATTTTCTATTTTTTCCTTATGTTTTCTCTGTTTTTGGTATAATATCCAAGAAATAATTGCCAAATTCAATGTTGCAAATTTTTGCCCTATGTTTTCTTCTAAGAGTTTCATAGTTTTAGGTCTTACATTTAGGTCATGGATCCATTCAAGTTAAATTTTGTTAGGTAAGGCCCCGACTTCATTCTTCTGTATGTGAATATCTAGTATTTCCAGCAGTGTTTGTTGAAAAGACTGTTTTCTCCCCCATTGACTGGTCTTGGTACCCCTGTGAAAACTCATTTGACTATAGAGGCAAGGGTTTATTTCTGGACTCTATTCTATTTCATTGGTCTATATGTCTTTTTTTTTTTCAAGTTTTATTTTAGATTTGGGGGTACATGTGCAGATTTGTTACAAAGGTATATCACATGATGCTGAGGTTTGGGATGTGAACACACCCGTCACCCAGATAGTACCCCGTAAGTAGCAAAGTACCCCATAAGTAGCTTTTTCACCCTTGCCTCGACCTCTGTCCCTCCTTGATTTTGGAGTCCCCAGTGACTACTGTTCCCATCTTTATGTCCATGAGTACCCAGTGTTTAGCTCCAACTTATAACTGAGAACATGTAATATTTGTTTTTCCATGTCTGCATTAATTCACTTAGGATAATGGCCTCCAGTGCCATCCATGCTGCTGCAAAGAACATGATTTCATTCTTTTTATGGCTGTGTGGTATTCCATGGTGTACATTTTCCTTATACAATCTATTGTTGATGGGTACTGAAGTTGATTCCGTGTCTTTGCTATAGTGAATAGTGCTACTATGAATATACAAGTGTATGTCTTTTTGGTAGAATGATTTGTTTTCCACTCTTATTGCCTAAGCTGGAGTGCAATGGCACAATCTCAGCTCACCACAACCTCCGCCTCCTGGGTTCAAGTGATTCTCAGCCTCCCGAGTAGCTGGGATTACAGGCATGCGCCGCCACGCCCAGCTAATTTTGTATTTTTAGTAGAGATGGGGTTTCTCCATGTTGGTCAGGCTGAACTCGAACGCCCAGCCTCAGGTGATCTGACCACCTCCGCCTCCCACAGTGCTCGGATTACAGGCGTGAGCCACCGCGCCCGGCCAATTTGTTTTCTTTTGGATATATACCCAGTCATGGAATTGCTAGGTCAAATGATAGTTCTGTTTTAGGTTCTTTGAGAAATCTCCGAACTGCTTTCCACAGTGGCTGAACTAATTTACATTCCCACCAACGATGTGTGCGTGTTCCCTTTTCTCTGTAGCTTCACCATCTGTTTTTTGAGTTTTTAATAATAGCCATTCTGACTGTGAGATGGTCTCTCATTGTTATTTTGATTTGCATTCCTCTGATCATTAGTAATGATGAGCATTTTTTCATATGTTTGCAGGCTGCTTACATGTCTTCTTTCTAGAAATGTCTGTTCATGTCCTTTGCCTACTTTTTTTTTTTTTTTTTTTTTTCCTGAGATGGAGTTTCGCTCTTGTTGCCCAGGCTGGAGTGCAATGGCATGATCTCGGCTCAGTGCAACCTCCACTTCCCGGGTTCAAGAGATTCTCCTGCCTCATCGTCCTGAGTAGCTGGGATTATAGGCATGCATCACTATGTCTGGCTAATTTTGTATTTTTAGTAGAGACAGGGTTTCATCATGTTGGTCATGCTAGTCTTGAACTCCTGACCTCAGGTGATCCACCCACCTCAGTCTCCCAAAGTGCTGGGATTACAGGCATGAGCCACCACACCTGGCCCTTTGCCTACTTTTGAAAGTGCTTGTTTGTTTTTCACTTGTTGATTTGCTTACGTTCTTTATAAATTCTGGATATTAAACCTTCGTCGGATGCATAGTTTGCAAATATTTTCCCTCATTCTGTAGGTTGTCTGTCTACTCTGTTGATAGTTTCTTTTGCTGTGTAGAAGCTCTTTAGTTTAATTAGGTCCTACTTGTCCATTTTTTTGTTGTTGTTGTAATGCAATAAATTCTTTGCCAAGACCAGGGTCAAGAGGGTATTTCCTAGGTTTTCTAGGATGTTTATAGCTTGAGGCTTTACCTTTAAGTCTTTAATCCATCTTGAGTTAATTTTTGTGTGTGGTAATAGGTAGGGGTCTAGTATCATTCTTCTGCATATGGCTAGCCAGTCATCCCAGCACCATTTATTGAATAGGGAGTCCTTTTCCCCCTGTTTATTTTTGAAAACTTTGTCAAAGATAAGATAATTGTAGGTAGGCAACTTTATTTCTGGGTTCTCTATTCTTCTTCATTGGTTTATGTGTCTGCTTCTGTACCAGTATCATGCGTTTTTGATTACTGTAGGCTTGAAGTATAGTTTGAAGTTAGATAATATAATCCTTTTACTTAAGGTTGCTTTCGGTGTTCAGGTTTCTTTTGGTTCCATATGAATTTTAGAACAGTTTTTTTCTAATTCTGTGAAAAATAACAATGGTAGTTTGATAGGAACATAATTGACTTTATAGACTGTTTTAGGTAGTATGGCCATTTTCACAATATTGATTCTTCCAATCTATGAGCATGGAATGTTTTTCCATTTGTTTGTGTCATCTATGATTTCTTTCACCAATGTTTTGCAGTTCTCCTTGTAGAGATATTTTACCTCCCTGGTTAGCTGAATTTCTAGGTATTTGTATGTGTCTGTGGCTCAGCTTGAATGTTATTGGTGGGTAGATATGGTACTGAGTTTTGTACATTGATGTCCTATCCTAAAACTTTACTGAAGCCTTTCAGTTTTAGGAGGGTTTTGGCAAAGTTGTTAGGGTTTTTCTTAGGGATAGAACCATATCAAGAGTGAAGAGAGATAGATTGACTTTTTTTTTTTCTATTTGGATTCATTTTATTTCTTTCTCTTGCCTGATTGCTCTGCCAAGGACTTCCAGTACTATGTTGAATAGGAGTGGAGAAACTGGGTATCCTTGTCTTGTTCGAATTCTCAAGGGGAATGCTTTCAGTTTTTGCTGGCTTGGTATGATGTCAACTATGGGTTTGACATAGATGGTTTTTATTATTTTGGGTTATATTTCATTGCTGCCTGGTTTATTGAAGGTTTTTTTTTATCATGAAGAGACGTTAGATTTTATCAAAATCATTTTCCATACCTGTTGAGATGATCACATAGTCTTTGTTTTTAATTCTGTTTATGTGGTGAATCCCATTTATTGATTTGCATATGTACATTGAGCCAACCTTGCATCCTAAGAATAAGGCCTCCTTGATTGTGATAAATTAACTTTCTCATGTGCTGATGGATTCAATTTGCTAGAATTTTGTTAAGGCTTTTTTGAATCTAAATTCGTAGGGAATATTGGCCTTTAGTTTTCATATTTAATTGAGCCTTTGCCAGATTTTGGCATCAGGATGATGCTGGCTTCATAGAATGAGTTAGGGAGGAGTCACTCCTCCTTAATTTTTTGGAATAGTTTCAGTAGGATTCATACCAGCTCATTTGTATGTCTGGCAAAATTTGGCTATGAATTCCTCTGGTCCAGGGCTTTTTTGGTTGGTAGATTTTTTATTACTGATTCAATTTTGGAACTCATTACTGGTGTGCTGAGGTTTTCAATTTCTTCCTGATGCAATCTTGAGAGGTTGTGTGTTTCCTGGAGTTTACCCATTTCTTCTAGATTTTCTAGTTTGTGTGTGTGTAGAGTTTTTCATAACAGTCTCTGAGGATTTTTTGTATTTCTGTGGGATTGATTGTAATGTCACCTTTGTCATTTCTGATCGTGCTTATTTGGATCTTTGTTTTTCTTTGTTAATCTAGCTAGTGGTCTATCAATCTTATTTATCTCTTCAAAAAACCAACTTTCAATTTCATCGATCCTTTGTATGGATGTTTGGGTCTCAATTTGATTGAGTTCTGCTTGGACTTCACTTCTTTTTTTGCTTGCTTTATTTTGTTCATGTTTTTCTAGTTCCTTTAGATGTGTTGTTATCTCATTAATTTGAGAACTTTCTAACTTTTTGAGATAGGTGTTTGGCACTATAAACTTTCCTGGTAATAACACTGCTTTTGCTACCTCCCAGAAATTTTGGTGTTTTCTCTGTTTTTATTTATTTCAAATATATATTTTTTTAATTTCTGGATTAACTTTGTTGTGTATCCAAAAGTAATTCAGGAGCTAGTTATATAATTTCCATGTAATTGTAAGGTTTTGAAAGATTTTGGTATTGATTTCTATTTTTATTCCACTGCAGTCCAAGAGTATGGTTGGTATGATTTTAACATTTTTAAAATTTATTGAGATTTGCTTTATGGCTGAGCAAGTGATGAGTCTTAGAGTATGTTCCATGTGCTGATGAGAAGAATGTATACTCTGTGTTAATGGGTACAGTGTTCTGTAGATGACTATCAGGTCTAATCGATCAAGTGTTGAATTTAAGTTGGAATTTCTTTGTTACTTTTCTGCCTTGATGGTCTGTCTAATGCTGTCAGTGGGGTGTTGAAGTCTCCTACTATTATTGTGTGGCTGTCTATATCTTCTTATACATTTAAAGGTACCTGTTTCATGAGCCTGGGTTCTCCAATGTTGGGTGTGTATGTATTTAGAATAGTTAAGTCTTGTTGAATGAACACTTTATTATTATATAATGACTTTCTTTGTCCTGTTTAACTGTTGTTTGCTTAATGTCTGCTTTATCTGATATAGGAATAGCAACTTCTGCTCCTTTTGAAGAAGTCTCTTGAAAACAGAAGACGGTTGGGTTTTTTTTTTCTTTTTTTTTTAATTCAACTTGCCACGCTGTGCCTTTTACACAGGGCATTTAGATGATTTACATTCAAGTTTAATATTTGTAGGTGAGAGTTTGACCCTGTCATGTTATTAGACTACTTTGTAGTCTCTATTGTGTAGTTGCTTTATAATACCTGTGAGCTATGTACTTAGTGTGTTTTTGTGGTAGCAGATATTGCTCTTTCATTTCCATGTTTAGAACTCCCCAGGCCTAAAGGATATCTTATGAGACTGTTCTAGGGGTAATCAATTCCCTTAGCAATTGCTTGTCTGGAAAAGATTTTATTTCTCCTTTGCTCATGAAGCTTAGTTTTGGTGGGATATGAAATTCTTGGTTGGAATTTCTTTCTTTTTTTTTTTTTGCGGAGTTTCGCTCTTGTTGCCCAGGCTGGAGTGCAGTGGTGAAATCTTGGCTCACTGCAACCTCCACCTCCCGGGTTCAAGCGATTCTTCTGCTTTAGCCTCCCAAGTAGCTGGATTACAGGTGCCTGCCACTACGCCCGGCTAATTTTTTTGTATTTTTAGTAGAGGTAGGGTTTCTCCATGTTGGTCAGGCTGGTCTTGAACTCCCAACCTCAGGTAATCCACCTGCCTCAGCCTCCCAAAGTGCTGGGATTACAGGCATGGGCCGCCATGCCCAGTGGAATTTCTTTTCCTTCAAGGATCCTGAAAATAGGCCTCCAATCTCTCCTGGCTTGGATTATGCTGAGAAGTCTGCTGTTAGCCTGATGGAGTTTCCTTTATGAGTGATTTGACCCTTTTCTCTAACACCTTTTAAGATTTTTTTTCTTTCATGTTGACCTCGGAAAGTCTGATGACTAAGAGTCTTGGAGACAGTTGTCTTGTTTAGTATTCTCTAGCAGGTGTTCTCTAAATTTCTTGAATTTGTATGTCAACTTCTCTAGCAAGATTGGGGAAATTTTCATGGACCATATGCTCAAATATATTTTCCTAGGTGCTTATTTTTTATTCCTTCTCTCTCAGGAATGTCAATGAGTCATAGTGTGGGGGTCTGTCCTGCAGACCCTGACCCAGTGACAGATGAATGAAGTACACTGACACACAGATATTCTGCTTTGCCAGTTCAACTGAGTGTCCGGGTCAATCAGTCGCAGCCGTGGCCCTGACCAGCCAGTGAGACTTGCATTTATTCAGTAAAGATTAATTGACAAAGGCTTGAGTCAACACCACTAGAGGGTAACTGACATTGTGGACTTCCCGAGTAGAAAGCAATTAAGCACCTGTGGTAGATCAAAGATTAGTCTTAGGACCACATGAGTAAACCTAGTGAGGTAAACTCCCCACATTCCTTTGTTTCTACTTTAATTTATTTAACTAAGGGGACAAGGCTGCCTTCAGCCAAGTTTATTACTGG
Organism: Rhinopithecus bieti; assembly: GCF_001698545.2. Lineage (NCBI taxonomy): Eukaryota > Metazoa > Chordata > Mammalia > Primates > Cercopithecidae > Rhinopithecus > Rhinopithecus bieti. The sequence continues at coordinate 3,312,573 of NW_016803311.1, forward strand.
AGTTTATGCAAACCCCCCAGGCCTTCCAAGAAGGTTTGCATCTTTTTTTTTTTTTTTTTTCAATTTTCTATCAACTTTTATTCATTTGTTTTTTGTTTTATTTTTATTTTTATTTTTTATTATACTTTAAGTTCTAGGGTACATGTGCATAACGTGCAGGTTGTTACATATGTATATTTGTGCCATGTTGGTGTGCTGCAGCCATCAACTCGTCAGTACCCATCAATTCATCATTTATATCATGTATAACTCCCCAATGCAATCCCTCCCCCCTCCCCTCTCCCCATGATAGGCCCCAGTGTGTGATGTTCCCCTTCCCGAGTCCAAGTGATCTCATTGTTCAGTTCCCACCTATGAGTGAGAACACGCGGTGTTTGGTTTTCTCTTCTTGTGATAGTTTGCTAAGAATGATGGTTTCCAGCTGCATCCATGTCCCTACAAAGGATGCAAACTCATCCTTTTTTATGGCTGCATAGTATTCCATGGTGTATATGTGCCACATTTTCTTAATCCAGTCTGTCACAGATGGACATTTGGGTTGATTCCAAGTCTTTGCTATTGTGAATAGTGCTGCAATAAACATTCGTATGCATGTGTCTTTGTAGTAGAATAATTTATAATCCTTTGGGTATATACCCAGTAGTGGGATGGCTGGGTCATATGGTAC
>NW_016803311.1:3314051-3359924 GCF_001698545.2 Rhinopithecus bieti
TGCAGCAGCTGACCAGCACCGATTGTCCGGCACTCCCTAGTGAGATGACCCCAGTACCTCAGTTGAAAATGCAGAAATCACCGGTCTTCTGTGTCGCTGTTGCCAGTAATTGGAGACTGGAGCTGTTCCTATTCAGCCATCTTGCTCCGCCCCCTCGAAGGTTTGCATCTTATAATTTTCCCTGCCATCCTGACCGAACCCCCACATCATAGATTTGGTTTCTTTACATAATCACATATTTCATGGAAGCTTTGTTCATTTTTATTTTTTTAAGTTTATTTTTTTAAATGTATTTATTTATTTATTTTTGAAATAGGTTCTTTCTCTGTAGCCCAGGCTGATGTGCAGTGGCACAACCATGGCTCACTGCATCCTTGACCTCCCTGGTTCAAGCTACCTTCCTGTCTCAGTCTCCTGAGTAGCTGGGATTACAAGCATGTGCTACCATACATGGCTAATTTTATTTATTTTAATTTTTTAATTTTTGATAGGGGTGGAGTTTCACCATGTTAGCCAGGCTGGTCTCTAACTCATGGACTCAAGTGATCTACCTGCCTTGGCTTCCCAAAGTGCTAAGATTACAAGTGTGAGCCATCACATCCAGCCTGTTCAATTTTTAAAATTCTTTTTTCTTCATTTTATCTGACTGGGTTGATTTGAAGGACTAGTCTTCTAGCTCTGAAATTCTTTCTCAGCTTTGTTCAGTCTGTTGTTAAAGCTTCCAACTGTATTTTGAAATTACTGTAGTGAAGCTTTCAATTCCAGAAGTTCAGCTTTGTTCTTTCTTTAAATGGTCATCTCTTAACTCTTGGATCATTTTATTGGCTTCCTTGGATGGGGTATCAACTTTCTCTTGAATCTCATTGAATTTCCTTGCCATCTAAATTTTGAATTCTGTCTTCCTTTTTGATATTTCAATCTGATTAGAATCCATTGCTGGGGAGATACTGTCATCCTTTGGAGCTATGGAAATACTCTGACTTTTTGAATTGCCGGGCTTCCTGTACTGTTTCATTCTCATCTGAGAGGTCTGGTGTTTCTTTATCTTTTTGAAGTTGCTGTCATTTGGATGAGGCTTTTTTGTTTTTATATTCTTTTTTCTCTTGAGGGTTTGATTGTGGTGTATGCTGTGTGTATAGCTGATGGATTTTGTTTCTAGGTGCTTTCAGAGGACCAAGGTTCTATACAGGTTCTTCAGCTGTGGCTAGTTTTCTTCGTTGGGAATTGAAGGAATTTTTGCTTGATGGTGTAATTCACACTCCAATCCAGTAATATGGTGCTTAAGAGTAAAGGCTGGCAGGTATGTTCTTACTCAACTGTGTGCCTCTTGTATTTCTTCAGTGTGTTTACAGAAGAGCTCTGGAGAGGAGGAGATGCAGGCGTGAGCAATAATTCCCTCACCAAGTCTGTTCCTGGGCCTTGGGGGAGGCCCTTTCAATCACTGGCTCTATGCCTGCATCTCCTTAGACCCAAGAGGGTCTTTGGTTGGCTGCAGCCTCCCCTCTTGATATGGTTTGGCTCTGTGTTACCACCCAAATCTTGTCTAGAGTTGTAATCCCCATAATCCCTACATGTCAAGGGAGGGATCTGGTGGGAGGTGATTGAATCATGGGGGCAGTTTCCCCCATGAGGTTCTCATGATAATGAGTTCTCATGAGATTTGATAGTTTGTAAGTGGCAGTTTCCTCTGCTTTCTTCTCTCTTCTGCTACTTTATGAAAAAGGTGCTTAGGTCACCAGGGGACCCACAGCTTCCCAGGAACCCACTGGTCCTCTCAGCTTGGCAGAGTTAGAGTGGGCTCTGGGGTATATCTGCAAGTGCTCTGGTGATGCAGTGGGTCAAGGGCAGATCTCTGGGCAGGGCAGTTGTGCTGTGGGTGTGCAGCTTGTATGGTACCTGAGGCTCAGGGTAGCTGAGCTCAGCAGATAGCTGTGGGCTCTGCCCAGCTCACACCCTCCCAATTGTCCCAAGCTCACACCCTCTGGCATCTGTCCCAAGAGCAGGCCCAGCCAGCTAGTTTTGTTCCAAGCCTTCTGTGCCTAGATCACTGAGCTGTTCAAGTGTTCCAGGCCACAGGGCTCCCTCAGGCAGAATTTGCATCTGGTCAATGGGCTACACTCTTCCAAGACCAGTCTTGTGGAGGAAGGGGCACCTAGCTTCGCACCTGCACCAGTACACAAACTCTCACGTCATTCTTCTCAGTGTTCTGAAAGTGGAAACTCTTCCCCTGCTTGAGTTCAGACCACAGATCTCAGCATAATATCCCTGGACAGTGTGCTCAGATTCTGGGGAGTTAGGACCAGGTCCCTACCTTTGTTCCCCTCTGGCCCCTCGGGGTCAAGCAGCGAGCACAGCCGCTGAACTGGGGTCTGAACTGCTCCCAGGCCACTGGCAAAACACTCAGGTGGGGCAGTAGTATATGTCTATTTGCAAGTACCACACTATTTTTATTACTGTGGCTTTGTGGTAAGTTTTGAAATCATGAAGTGTGAATCCTCCAGCTTTTTTCTTCTTTTTCAGAATTTCTTTTGGGGGCAGGGAGCTATTTACAGTCCCTTGAGATTTCATATGAATGTTAGGATAGGTTTCTCTATTTCGACAAAAAACAAAGCAAATCCAAAAAACAACTCACATCATTGGGATTTTCAGAGAGATTGCCAATCTAAATCTGTAGACTGGCTCAGATATTATTATCTTAACAGTATTAAGTCTTCCAATCCGTGAATACGGGATTTTGTTCCATTTATTTGTGCCCTCTTTAATTTCTCTCAGAAATGTTTCATAGTTTTCACTGGACAAATTTCACACTGCCTTGTATAATTCCTAAGGATTTTATTTTTGTTTCATGCTACTATAAATAGAATTTTTAGATTTATTTTTTAACTTTTCTGTGTATTTTAAGCTATTTTCCTTGTGACTAGCATGAGAATTACATTTAACATCTTGAAGTTATAACATGCTATACCAGCTTAACTTCAACAAACTCTGTTCCTTTAACAGCTATGTCCCCATCTGCTTCAGTTTTGGTGTCACAAAATTACATTTTATACATTGTGGATCCAGAAACATAAAGTAATAAATCTCTTAATAAAATGTGAAGTTTCACTAGGTTTGACAATAATTGTTTTTAAAATGTATTAGCCTCTCAATCATATGGAAAACAAGAAGTGGAATTACATGCCAATGTTACAATAATACTAGTTTTTATAATTGCCCATGTATTTACCATCACTGAGATCCATATTTTGTCTATGTTTGTCAACAGTAACTACAAGTTACTGTTCGGTATGCTTTCATTTCAAACTTCAGGACTCCCTTTAGCATTTCCTGCAGGGGAGGTCTATTGGTAAAAAAATTCCCTCAGCTTTTGTTTATTTTGGAATGTCATAATTTCTCCTTCATTCTTGAAGGACAAGTTTTGCCCAATGTAGGATTCTTGGTTTAAAGTTTTGGGGGTTTTTTTGCCCCTTTTAAGCATTTGAAATGTATTAATCCACTGCCTTCTGGTTTTTAAAGTTTCTGATGAGAAATCTGCTGATAATCTTATCAGGGATTCCTGGTAGGTGATGACTCATTTCCCTCTCGCTACTTTTAAGATTCTGTTTTTGGATTTGGACACTTTGGTTATAATGAATCTCAGTGGTGTCTCTTTGAGTTCATAATTCATCTTATTTGGAGTTCATTAAGTTTCTAGAATGCTTATATTCAGATACTTCATCAAATTTGAGATGTTTGTGGCCATTGTTTCTTCCAATATTTTCTCTACTCTTCCTTTCTCCATTCTCCCTCTTGGGCTCCCACAGTGCATATGTTGGTTGACTTAATGCTGTTTCACAGGTTGGTTCTGTTCACTTTTTCTTCTATTTTTTTTTTCTTCTTGATCCTCATACTTGATCATTTACATTGTCCTATCTTCAATTTCACTGATTCTTTCCTCTGCCTGCTCAAATATGTCTTTGTATTCCTATAGTAATTTTTCATCTTAGTTATTATACTTTTAGACTTCAGGATTCTATTTCTTTTTATGTTATCTATTGTAATTTCCATTTCGTCCATACATAGTTTTCTTCCTCCACGTCTTCCCTTAGTTCTTCGGTATATTTAAGGCAGCTTCTTTAGTCTTTATCTAGTCGATCTGCCATCATATCTTTTTCAGGGATCATTTCTGTTGGTTTTTCTCCTTTGAATGGGCTCTATTTTCAGTTTCTTTGTATGCCTTGTGATTTTTTTTTGTTGTTGAAAACCGGACGTTTGCATCTACGAATGTGGTAACTCGAGGTATCAGTCTCCTCCTTAAGACCCTGTTAGATGCCTCCTTTCCCCCAGTTTGCTGTTTTCTGCTACTGTTTGTTTTTTGAATTGTTGTAGGCTATCTCTGTGTTGAATATCAACATGAGGTGTAAAGTTAAGGTCTTCACATGTTTCCTGAACCTGTGCCTTCTCCTAGGCTTGTACAATGACCTTCTAATTTCCCCCTTATATATGGTTGCTTTAGAATGTACTAGTTTTCAATGTCTGGCTCCCAAAAGGAGAAAAAAAATGAAGAAAAAGAAAAAATGGTGTCAGCCTTTAAAGTCTCTAAAAGTCACCTTCAGCCTGTGGGAAGGGTTTGACAATAATGTGTGGAGGAAACAACAATGGTCTCTGCCTCTTTGCACCTCTATGATCAGAGAACAGATCCCCAGTGTTGGGGGGACAGGCCCGTTTTGCCCACTTCGGCTCCCACAAGCTGTGTGCAGGCTCTTCCTGGAACATGTGCGCATCTGATGCCACAGGGCTTGGGAGTGGAGAATGGGTAGCTACTACTGGGCTAACAGCAAAATTGTTATTATTAATTTTTGTTATTTACCAAAATTAACTGCCAATTACCAACCAAGGTTTTCCCTGAAAGTTGCAAGGCATCAATGGATTCCAGAGTTTCAAAAGAGTTACATCAAATAGATTCTGCCAGTGTAATTACTGTCTAGGTGGGTAGACAGATTTCTGTTATTTCTTACTCTGCCATCTTCACAGAATCCTCTTTTAAAACTGATATTCTAACTATATTCCATATAATTGGGAAAGCTGAAAAATACTGAGTGAGCAAAGCAGATATACAGAAGATACTTTAAGAAAACAAAACACCCAAGTCAGACTTTATGAAACTATAATGTCTGAGATGAAAATATAATGGAAGCAATTAAAAGCAGATTAGAAGAATAAAAGGTTAGTGAACTTGAAGACAGAAACAGGAACTACCCAAATAAAACAGGGGAAACAAAAACTTGGTAAAAAATTAACAGAGCCTCAACGACCTTGGAAAAACTTCAAATGGCCTAATACACATAAAATCGGAATCTCCCAAAAAGAGAAGGTAGGACAGAAAAAACGTTAAAGCAATAATGGCTAAAAGTCTTACAAATTTAATAAAAGCTATAATTTCACAGTTCCAAGAAGCTCAACATGAAGAACTAGAAACAAGAAAACTACACAAAGGCACACAAAAACCAATTGGCTATAAGCCGGTAAAATAGAGCTTTACTCTGGCACCACCAGTTGAGACCAGTAGTAGCAGGTTATTCTGTTTTACAGTTTTTTCCCTAACATTTTTGGGATCAACATCACTGCACTCTCTCAGAGGTGCCAGCATCAAATGGCCAGAATCTCCTCCTCAGAGGTCTCTGTCCCAGCTCTACGGGGGGCTTTCCTCTGTGCTACTGAGGCACCAGGACCAACACCAGACCGTGCCTCCTTTTCATGGATCCTAGTCCAAGCTTTCTAAGACTCTCCTTCCAAGCTTCTAAATGCTGATAAACCTAATCCCTTCCATTTGCTCTGTAGCCCTAGGGGTGACAGCTGCTTCCTATTACAGCCACCTCTGTGAGGTCTTAGTGTTCTCTTTTTGCCTGTTTAACCAATTCTTTACATTAAGTTCTCTATATTAAATACTACTTAAATAACAGAGAAAGATGATTGCATCTTGTTAGGTAAAATCATAAGCTTTTTCTATTTTTAAAATTTTTTAATCAATTTTTTTAGAGATAGGATCTCATTCCATCACCCAGGTTGACATGCAGTGGTGCAATCATGGCTCACTACAGCCTTGAACTCCTGGCTCAAGCGATACTTTCACCTTGGACTCCGAAGTAACAGGGACTACAGGTGAATGCCACCACACCTGGCTACATTTTTTTTGTAGAGATGAGGTGTCACTTTGTTGGCCAGGCTGGTCCTGAACTCCTGGGCTCAAGCAATTCTCTCATCTTGGCCTACCAAAGTACTGGGATTATAGGCATGAGCCACTGCTCCTGGCCCACGTTTTAAAAATTATTGTTGTATGAAATTTCAGATATGTACAGAAGAGCAAGTGTAGAGGCTAAGTACTAGAGATTGGAATGGGTTATGAGTTATTCTCTCAGCTTCAAATCCATCTCTTTATTCTTATCTTTGAGATTTGGGGCTTTGCCAGGTGCATGCTCAATAGACTGTGCCCAAAGCATGTGCTATAGTGAGACAGATGGCTAGAGAGGGAACAAGGGCCTTCTCCCTCCTGTTTTACTTCCTGTTGCTACCAACATCACCCCAGTAGTGGATCTTCACTCAATAAGTAGCAAATGATTCCCAGAGCAGTAGTTGGCTCAATTTACCAGTTTTCTTTTTCTCATGGTCGCAGAGGCATCCTCATTGTGCGCTCTTAGAGATTCAAGCACCAGCTACCTGCCATGCTCTTCTCCAAAGTCTAGGTCTCAGAGCCATGGATTTTCTGAACTGTTTTTCAATTCCTGAAACCTTTCCTAAATACCTGAGGCAAAAGCACTGATTAGGCTGTGTCTCCCTGTTAGCCTTGTGGGGTCTTTCCTCAAATCCTCAGATACCAGTGACCAAACCCCTCAGATGTCTGGATCCAAACTCTGTAGTGCTGCTCTCTCAAGATTCTAAATTCCAGGAACCTCTTCTCTTTGTTCCCACACCCTTAGCTGACGAGACTACTTTCTGCAATTACTACCTCTGTGATACATTCCTTTGGCATCTTATAGCATAAAGATGTAAATTACACCAATTCTTTTCATATGCTATTTTACACACAGGTTATTTTAACTTTGGAATCTTATTTTCTTTCATCTTATCCCTTTCAATAAAGGCTAAACTATACATATGTATCAGTCCTTCTGAAATGTAAAAGATCTAAACTAATTCGCCTTTATCATGCTCATGTTTGTTCCACTTTATCCAAGGGGCAGTGTTATAGAGAGACCAAGAGATATAGGATGAGAAACTCCCACATCCTTCAGGATCTGGGGAAAATTAGCTTCTAGGAAGCTAAATCTCCTCATCTGTAATAACTCATATAGAGTTGTTGTAAATATCCAGGAAAGCATTTATGTGGAAGCATTTAGCAATCATAAGTGCAGTGTAAATTAGTTCCATTACCATTACCAAATATGACTAGATGGTAGAAGGAAAAGATAATGAAACGAGAGGTGAAAAGAAAAAAAATAACCGAAAAAAGTATTCTAGAGTTTCTCTACCCACTCAGAAATAGAATAATACACAGTTTTAAGAAATGTGGATCTCTACTTTTCCCATTACATTCAACTCGAATCCTCAGCCCATATAGCACAGATCCTTTTTGCCAATGAGACAGAAGTCGTTTATCAACAGACAGCAAATACTGTTTATTGCAGACTTTCCAGCTGACTCATGTGAAAAAGGCACTATGAAAATTAATGAATCTAGATAATTTCTCTAAATGATTTATGTTAAAATATACAACATTCTTACATAACATCTGTTTTATATATGTGAAATAATATAACATTTAATGACAAAATTGTGTTTCCAAAATAACATTTGTTGAAGGTTAGGTATCTTTCTTTTCTCTATGTGGACTCTTTCACAGGATTAAAATATGTGTAAATTAAGTGCTTCTTATTACCAGAAAGACTTGACACAGATAAACACATAAAATGGCCCCATTTCCTTTTAACTACTTATATCAACATTCAGAACTGAGGCTTTCATTAAGCAAAATACTGTAATGCACATCAATGCAGACTACTTCCTTTGCTAGATTTTGAGCAGACATGACCTCTTTCCCATTTGTGCTTTCTCATATATAAGAACACAGTATACATAATAAGCAGAATATAAACTAAATCAAAATACAAGCTACACAAGGAATTGCAATTGACAGAGCCACGACAAACTGTCTTGAGAATGCTCCATAGATTGATATTTGCGTGTCCAAGGTATGGCTGTACTTTACAGTTCATTCAAATGTTTTAATTGTTTTAAACTGTTGGCATTAAGAACTTTAAATAAATCTAAATATTCTTCCATTGATTAAGTCAGAGAAGAGACCTAAGTAAGCAGAGGCTAGCCTACAGTGAGCTGCGCCCTGAATGACAGACACTATATTCACAGGCACAATCGAAACTGCTTAGATTTTGAATCATGGACAATACTGTTGCTTTGTTGCAGTGAAGAACTCCACCACCATCAAAACAATTCCTGCTTATACCCCGGGATGGGGGTTGAATAATTAATCTAATAAAGGAAACTTCACCTTGGTAAAGTAAGAAAAATATTTTCCAAGGTCAAAAAATTCAGTTTTAATTTTTTCAGTTTTAATAAAAATAATGCGCCTAGAAGCAAATCCTGTGCTCACTCAGGTTTGCATGGGTTTTTTAGGGCGATAAATTATACCCAGAAAAATGAATCTGACATTCCCTTCAAGACTTCTTAAAACAAAGCATGTTGGAATAATGCCAAAAACAATGGAGTTTAAAAACAAACAAACAAATTAGTGACTGCTTCCTTCATCAAAAGATTCCACTCCTGAATCACTAGCAGCAGCACTGATTTTTTCCTGTCGTCTTCTCATAATTTCTTGTAACTCGGAGCTGCCACTGCTATCCTGAAAGATAAATAGTTCAGACAAGATGGTTACTGAATCGTGCAGGCTGCAGGTCATATCATGAAATGGCTCAGGACAAAAGTCTACTGTGGTTTTCTTCGAGTATCTCTTTAGGAAAGCTAACAGCTCCCCTTTTTAAGTGAAGCTTCCGCACTTCACTCATATATCACAGTAATAATTTTTCATTTTGTAAAGTCTGTTAAGGCAATTCACCCACCAGGCCTTTCACTAGAACGTGATAAAGATAATCAATAATGTATGTGTAGTACTCTAGGTTTGCTGAGAGGAAAAAGAGGATATGTGTACAATAAGCATAATAACATGGTAAATTATCAAAGAACTCTTTTGGGATCAAACAAGATACTGATCTGCCTTTAGAAGATTTTAACTCAGGCCAGAGTGGGCTCAGAATTCACCCAGTTTCCCCTCCATATAGTTCTGACCCTCCGATCATGCTGGCTTTCCTTTCCCATCAACTGAAGTCTCTGGCAACACAGGCGAATAATCTAAAAGATTAACTAGATCCAAGGAAAGGGTGAGGTGGTAGAAGGTGGCTGAGGAACATGAAGAACCTCAGGTTGTCAGCCTCTGCCCCAGTTCCCATCCGGAGAATAGGAAGAGAACAAGAAGCAAGAGGCCATCCTGAAGTGGGTGGTGACAGCAAATGACAATCATGATAGGCAGGTGTGGGATGAAGGAATTCAGAAATTTTAGGAATATGAAATTTTCTAACATGCCTTGAAGAAGTCATTATACACTCTCAACAAAATTAAATATAGTGGTAAAACTGCTTGAGAAAAATATATAATCCTTATTAACATTCAACATATGGAAAGTAATCAAACTTTAATATGGAGCCTTCAAGATTAAAGTTGTAGGGAAAACCTCCAAGGGAAATATAATTTCTCTGGATTCAGAATGGCTACGGGGTGATATGCATGAAGTGAGAATTATTTAACTGTTGAATTTATAGAATATACCTGCTAGAGATGATCATGGATCAATTTCATGCCAAAGCCTACATTCTTTCATTTGAGTCCAAGTATAATTTTCATGAAACTATTAAGAACTGTGAGATGTAACAGTTGGAAACTACTACCCATACATAGCACATTTTAAGTCTAAAATAGGATATTAGAAGCTTAGTATAAACCAATCTAGAAAACATGGACTCTCCTGCTTTCATACAGACCATTGTGACTAAATACTTTTCAGGGCTCTCTATTTTCAGTGATCTCTACCTAATGTATCTTTCCCGATTATTGAGATGTATTACTAGACCTAACACACAAAGCCAGGGTTTTACAATCTTATAACCTATACACTATTAGAATCTCAAAAAATATATATTAAGACTAGGCGAGTGTTCTGGCCTCTTAAGGCTCTTACTCAGAAGCTAATTTCCACTGTTACGTCAAAATTAAATTTCCTATAGAAGTAGAGAATACATATAAAATGAGAACATTATGCTTTTTGTTAAGTGTCCAAAAGTATGTGCTCAAGCTTCACGTCATATGAGCATTTACAACAAATTAACCTTCCGGAAAATGTCATTGATGATCTCAGTGACAAATTTACAAAAGCAGAGTTAAATTTAATTCAGCTCTGCTAAGAAAGGGAAATTGGCCAATATGGACATAAACAGTTATTCCCAGAGCTTTCAATTTGCAGAAAAACACCACCTTAGGTTGACAAGTCATACCTCTAATGCAGCTTTTTGTACAGTGATTTGGCTATAGACTCTCGCCCCTTCAGGGCAGACTGTCCTCAGTTCATCCTTATTGAGAGAGAAAAGTTGTGCACCATTTAATACTCCAAGACTATTGACAGTCCTGAAAGAAAGAAAAGAAAAAGAAACTGAGCATTAAAAATATTGCCTGCAAACAAAGGAGAAAAGTATCTGTTCCTGCCAGTAACTTCTCTTTTCTAAGTGTTCCATACCCTGGAACCCTTATTAAATGCCAGCACAGTCTTTATAGTCAGGGCAATGACAAGCTTCTTTCATGATCATGACCCCGAGGCTATACAGATTATTAATTACAAAGTATCAAAAAGGAGCCAATTGGGTTTAGGGCCATTGTTTAATACCAATTCCTTGGGATTTGGTGTTTCATAGAAGGAATAGATCACTTTCTAGTAACCTGGCAATTGACCAACCATTGTACCTCATTTTTCAATCATGCTGGGTAGGTGAGTTTATAATATGTCAAGGTTCCTTGAATATGTATTATTCTAAGAGTTCAATGTGCCTACATGTGAAATGTTTATAGACTTTTATATAGACAAATAGAACCTTTACTATGGGTTTATTAAAGGAAAAGTTCTATTAAGATTATAATTGATGCTAGGTAACACTGTCTATTTTTTATTTGCCAGAGACACTATAACCTGCAGCAGGAGGAAAACTTATGCTGTATGTCCTATGTGGTCTAGGAAGTTCTGCTAAGACCATGGTCCTACCTAGGTTACATCAGAGTAATCTGATGGAGAAAAGAAGCTACGGGCCTGAAAGCTGCTGACAGTTTGCTTAAAGAACTAATAATGAACAGATCCTACCAACTCGAGAATGGGGTGGCATCAAATGATAATTACCTATGCTTACTTTAGTTCTTTCTCAGCTATGAACAGCTATAGTGATTTCTTGAGTATGGCACAAAGTATGCAGTCTGTGCCCTTATGTTTTTTAAGAGTTATCTGTGACATCTAAGTAAGCAAATTGAAAACAATGCATGTTGTACACACAGAATTGCAAGGTATTCAGAGACAGACTTACACAGGGTTGAATCCCTTTGACTGTAACCACGTCTTCACGTCCTCTGGTGTGGAGTCGTAAGTGATATTGATAACTCTCACGTTCTGCCGGGGCACATGGAATTTCTTCTGAGCGGCACTCCGACCAATGGTCAGTCTGTGGATGAGTTCATCCTGCACTTCCTCCATCTGAGATTTCCTTCCTAGACACCAACAGGGAGTAGGCTCTTTTTGAAAATCCCTAATATTACATCACCCTCTCTAGAAGCCAATCTCTATAATCCTTTGACCCCAGGAGGACCTACAATCTAGTGTTCCTACCATCTTTCCTCACTTTTATCCTCGCCTGGTATAAATTCCATGATCAATTATTAAAATAACTCCCTGGCTCTTCTCTAGTCACTTCATTGTACTCCTTTGGCAAAACCCCAATCCTGGTTAAATCTAACTTTCTGCGTATTCTGTGCCTGCACCTGCACAGCTGAATATAACACAACAATGCTGAATGATCTCATGTTAAATTCATGATTATGAACCTTAACTTGGCGTTAATGCTTCCTGACAATCATACTACATTTCTTTAGACTGGTGGCTCTCAACTAGGGACAATTTTGGCCCCAGAGGACATTTGGGAATATCTGGAGACACTTTTGGTTGTCACAATTGAGGAAGAAAAAGGGGAAAGGCTGCTGCTGTCACGCAGTGGGTAGAAGCCTGGGATGCACAAAACATTCTATAATATCAGCCTCTCCTACAGCAGAGAATAACCCAGCCTCAAAGGCCAAGAGGGCCCGGCTTGAGAAATCCTGCCTAAGGTCATGTAACTGCCCACTGTCTTAGACAAGTATTGAATATATTCTACTTTCTCTCTACAAACCTCTAACCCTATTGCCCAATCCTCACCTTGAGCTGATGATCTCATTTCCTAATTTATGAACAAAAGAGTTAGAAGAAAACCTCCGTAAGTTCCCTTACCAGCACTTTCCCCATATGCTTTGCTTGCCTTTCTATTATGTTATATAGGAAATGTTTCCCTGCTTCCAAGGCTAACCCTCCATGTATGCACTAGGCCTCAAGTTCTCTGCCTATTCAAATAGTCATTTCTCCCTTATTTATCCTGTTATTAATTTTCCTTCTTCACTGAATCAGTTCATCAGCCTGCAAACATGCTATTATTTTATGATTCTGTTACCTTTAAACAAGCCCTTTTTACCACGTCCTTTCCCAGCTACTGGCCATTTTTCTGCTCCTTTTACGGCAAAAGTCCATGAAAAGTTGCCTGTACTAGTGGACTCCAATTCCCATTCTCCTATTTTCTCTTAATGTCATCAAAATTCAATTTTGCTTTTCCCCCCATCTCTCTACTACACTTTGCTAAACTCCAGCCAATTCTTTCCCAGCTACTATCTCATTTAACCTGTCAGCACACATTTGAAGCAGGAGATTCCTCCTTGAAATATTTTCTTCCTGTGGCCTTCAGGATACTACAGTCTCCTCACTTTCCTCCCATGTCTCTGGATTCCCCGTCTCTGGATCCTCTTCTGAATATTCTCATCTCTCCAACTAAGTAATATTAAGGTGCTCTAGGGGACAATCCTGAGACTCATCTCTGCCGGCACTACCTCCATCAATGACCACTGTGCTTAGGTCCACGGCCATTTAAAAGATGATGGTTATCAAATTATTTTCCAGTTCTCTTACTCGGAACTTAGGTCCATATATGTTGTCTACTTGATATATTCATTTGGATATCTGCTAAATAGCTCAAATGCATGTCAATATAGCATCCCAAACCAGACTTCCTGATCTTCTTCCTGAAGCTTGCTTTTATAAACTCTTAGACTTGCTTTTAGACTTCTCAACTCACTTAATGACAATTCTCTCTTTCCAGTCTGGCAAAATATCACGGAGCTGCACTTGATTCTCTGTCCTATGCTATATCCAATTCATTAGCAGATCCTATTAGTCTGACCTCATAATGTATCCAAAATCCAATGATTTCACTGTATTCTTTCTGTTGTCAGCTTGGTCTGAGTCACCAGCCTATTAACAGATCTCTCTGCTTCTACTCCCTACCACCCTACCCCTTTCTCTTCATTCTCTTCTCAATATAACAACTAAGTGATTCTTTTAAAATGAAAGTCAGGCCAGGTGGCTCACGCCTGTAATCCAAGCACTTTGGGAGGCTGAGGCAGGCGGATCACAAGGTCAAGAAATTGAGACCATCCTGGCCAACATGGTGAAACTCTGTCCTACTAAAATACAAAATTAGCTGGGCATGGTGGCGCGTGCCAGCTACTCGGGAGGCTGAGGCAGGAGAATCGCTTGAACCCGGGAGGCGGAGGTTTCAGTGAGCCAAGATTGCGCCACTGTAGTCCAGCCTGGCAAGAGAGCAAGACTCCGTCTCAAAAAAGAAAAAAAAAAGTAAGATGTTGCAGCTCCTCTGCTCAAAACATTCCCAAGTGATCCTAATTACTCCCAGTAAAAGGCCCTAGAAGACCTCCACCTCTCTAAAGCCACTCCACAACTCTTCTGGAGTCCTTCACTCTTGCTCCCAATGGCTCCCTTGGCACTCTTCAAATTTAAAGGCTATTCCAGTCTCCTCTGCCTGGAATGCTTTACCCTGCGTCTCCACATGGCTTATTCCTCCCCACCTTTATATTTCCCCTGATGTATATAAAATTGCAACCCCTCCCCAAAAGCACTCTCTATCCACATAGTTTTCTTAGTCTCCAAACCACTTACCATCTTCTTCATAGATAGTTTTGTCTATCAACCTAATTGGTTTTTTTTTGTTTTGTTTTGTTTTGTTTGTTTGTTTGTTTTTGTGAAATGGAGTCTTGCTCTGTTGCCAGGCTGGAGTGCAGTGGTGCGATCTTAGCTCACTGCAACCTCCACCTCCTGGGTTCAAGCAATTCTCCTGCCTCAGCCTCCTGGAGTAGCTGGGACTATAGGTGTGTACCACCATGCCCACGCCCAGCTGATTTTTGTATTTTTAGTAGAGATGGAGTTTCATCCTTTTGGCCAGGATGGTCTCAATCTGCTGACCTCATGATCCGCCCGCCTCAGCCTCCCAAAGTGCTGGGATTACAGGCATGAGTCACCACACGCCGGCCAACTTAAATCGTTTTTTAAACTACCTCCTTTCATTAAAATATAAGCCTGAGGAGAAAATGGACGCTTCCCTTTTTTTTGTTTGCATCTATATCCTAACACCTGGAACGGTGCTTTAATTCAGTAACTACTTGTTGACTAAACAAGCATTCTGCTGACTTTTTCACTGAGACTTTGAGAATCATCATGTACAAACCCCTTAAATAATCAGATAAGAAAATGAAGGCCAAAAACAGAGAAATGATCCGTCAAAGTCACATTTCAATTAGTAGAATAATTTAGCTAGAATTGGATCTTCTGACTTTCAGCACAGGG
Organism: Rhinopithecus bieti; assembly: GCF_001698545.2. Taxonomy (NCBI): domain Eukaryota; kingdom Metazoa; phylum Chordata; class Mammalia; order Primates; family Cercopithecidae; genus Rhinopithecus; species Rhinopithecus bieti. Next base: position 3,329,128 of record NW_016803311.1, read on the forward strand.
CTGTTTTATAGCCAAAGTCATTAAAATCACCTTTGATTAACTTCCCTAGCTACTCCTTTTTCCTAGTCATTTGTGCTAATGGAAAAGATGTGTGTGTATATGAACATATTGTCATGACAAAAATAGGAAAGACATAAAAGTATGGGAAGGGGAATAACGTGTCTGTGTATTTAAAAATATGTGTGTATCTATACATAGGTACATTACCTTGTTTGTTTTCACTTTCAAGAAATAAGAACAATCTAAGTTGGCAAGTGACAATAACCTCATCACTCATGGAGCTTTTTGTGACCAATGTTCTATGATTTTTTTCCCCTAGGGAAAGGGTTTTAGAAAGTGTTTGGTGCCCCTGGGAAATAAGGGAAAGTGTGAATAGTGTTATTTCAGTCTAATTTTTTTAACGCTTCAAGTATCTAGGAAATCTTTTGAAGGAGAAGTCAAAAAAGGGGAAAAGGGGAGGGAGGGAGGAGTAGGGGGTGCTAGAGAGACTGAGAGAGAGAGAATACTATTGATTGCTACATTTAAGTATACATTACATGCATTTCATTAGTTACCTTTTAAAAAATCACTACATCAAACTGTCAAACAGCACATGAGTGCATCTCAAAGGAATAAAAAATAAAATGTATCACCACATTAAAAGATTTGGTTTCTTATCTGCTGACTTTGCCAGTATATCGATCATCACCAGTCTGCAGCATAGTTTTCTTCCAGGAAGCACAAAAAAAAACCCTCCACCTAACGTGTTCCTGGGCTTTTGGTTTCCATTTCCAATGTTCTAACACACAACAAACCAGAATAACTTTACACCTTTCTAAAATAACACTCTGATTACAAAAGATTAAACTCATATAAAAGGACTAGCATTTCAAAGGAAATGGGAGAAATACAAAGCAACTAAAGTGTTGGTATCTTAAAAGGGATAAAAGGAGAACCTTTTGGGATCCTGCGATAAAACAGTCTGAATAGCTTCTATGACACAAGGCTTCGCAGCTATTTTGAATAGGCAGCACACAGACTTCCAGAAAAGGGCTTCACTCTTGCCACTTGCTACGTTGTAAAAACAGGCATGTTGGCTTTTTCCCCCTGTTCATACCTGCTACTTGATGGATTTCTATGAGTATTTACTTCCTAGTTCCTTCCATTTTATTTTTACCAGAAGTTCAGGCAGTAAGCAGAGAATGTGGGTAGCATGAGTAGGCGTATTTTGAAAGAAATCTGGCTATCAATAAACACACACTGAAATATGTGTACTGTCTGGTTCTAAACGAACATTAGGCCCCAACATTCATTCAGAAAACAACAGTTCTGCAATAAAGTTATCAAGAAATATTTGTTTCATAAAGATAAATATATTTATTTAACGCCAAACTGTATTTCTGAGATATTTTAAAAAGGAACTTACATAAGTTGCAAATATATTGTAAGATTTTTATTGCTCTAAGGAAACAAGTATGTGTGTTAATTTTGGGAGAGATGTTTATATTTTATACACCAATGCCACCCTTTGACTTATGAAAAACAGACTTGAAAATGATGAGTCACAATTATCAGGAGAGTTCTCTATCTTTAAAAGTATGCAAACTATGCCTCTTTCCCACTAGGTTATTCTTGGTTTCTCAGAGCGAACAAAGAACAGACTGTCCTAACCCACACACTGCTCCAAATGGCGACTGGATGCCGATGAACTCTGATCCTAGCTAGGCCTGGAGAAAGAGTCCCACCATGTCAAAGATGACTATGCTGACGTCTCTACAGAGGGAAATGCTATAAACTTGTGGGAAGAATAAAGAAGGGAACAGTTATTTCTAAGAGGAAGTTTTCTCCTTAGGGAACTCAATAAAAATATTTATAGAAATTTCTCATCTTAAAACTATGTCTTTAGTGTCTTTGAAAAGAAAGCTCTTTTAAAACTCCATGTAATTTTAAAACTTAGTAGGATATTCTATTTTATTATGATTATACACACTCACACACACAGTTGTTTTGCCATACAGAAAGAGCTAATCACTTTCCAAAACTTCATTTTCCTTTAGTTTTCTGGTAAGATAGATATGACAGTCATTTAAATTGGACATACCGTGGGAGAAAAATCAATGAGTAAAAGTAGGCTTATGCTTATTGCATTTAACCAGAATTTTTAGAATTGTTAAATAGTAATAGTTTTAGTGTCTTTTTTATTTTTTAATTTATCAAGAATGTCCACAACTGAACAGATGTGTGGCAATGACTTACTGAGGTGAGAAAAACAGGAGGAGTGAAAGATTCAGTAATCTAGTTTTCAACATAAATAGAAAGCATCCAATCTCAGCTATAAAGTTAATAGCTCCATACTGGTATCTGGATGTCAGAGATGAGTTTTAATATGATGACTAATTTGGGAATCATTCTTTTCCCAACGATATAAACAGTACTGAAAGAAATGGAAATAGAATGAACTACAGTAAAAGTATGTTTATGCGGAAAATGAAGGCAGAACCCTAAGAGACCCACATTGAGGGAAAGATAGATATCCGTCTCTCTCTCTCTGCCTCTCTGTCTCTCTGTCTCTCTGTCTCTCTGTCTGTCTCTCTCTCTCTCTTTCTCTCTCTCTCTCACACACACACACACACATACACTTTATATACTTTTGTCATATTGAGGAAATATGAAATATCCTCATAGCTCTGGTTTTCCAAGAGTTTTTACATATCAAGTATAGATAAAGCAAAGTAACTTTGTAATACGTTTAAAACACCAAATTTGGAGATTAAATTGACGTGCCATATACTACAAGGTTAAACAAAATTTATCTTAAAATTACCTGCAGTTTTCAAAATATCTACACCGCTATTGACCAATAATACAAATAAGGATAATCCAAAGTTGGTCATAGTGTCTTTTTAGTTTATTTAAATATGGTTTTCATAGAAACCATTTATATGAAACATCAAATTTAAATTTATGAAAATATGGCACTGAAGTGTAAGTCACATGAAATTTGAATTTGGAGGGTAAATCTGTGACTACTATTGGCTGGTGATTATATTAACATGGTGTGATTGTGCAGCTACTGTGAATAGCAAGAGGAAGAGAAGTAGGAAGGTTATGATGATGATGATGACGATGACAGCATGTAGTTAGTGACTGCGTATTATGTGTCATACAGAGGTCAGAATCAGTCAGGGGTTTTCAACCTCAGCACCATCGACATTTTCGGCCAGATAACTCTGTTTGTTGGGGGCTATCCTGTGCATTGTAAGTTGTTGCTAAACTTCCCTGGTCTCTACCCATTAGACATCAGCAGCATCTCCCCAGTTTTGACAACCAAAAATGTCTTCAGGCTGTATCAAATGTCCTCAGAAGGACAGAGAAGAGGACAAAATCGCTCCTGGCTGAGAAGCACTGAATTAGATGTTTTCTATGCATTATCTCATTAAATCCTCACACTTATCCTATGAAGCAGATACTATTATTTTTCTCCACTTCTCAGATACTGAAGTGCTGAGAGGATAATTAAACCACTGAAGGTCAGGCAGCTGGCAAGTGCTGTTTCACTACACAAATTCCAGGACGTCTGGCTCCAGAGTCTGCATTCAACCATCATGATAGATTGGAAAAGGAGTAGAAAGTCATGCATTAGAGAGCGGAGAGAATCCTTCCTGTTTCTCAGAACCATGTAGATGATGAGAAACCAGGTGAAAATCTTTGCAATCTATTAAGTACCATGCAAGTATAAAGGACTATTATTTATATTTAATACAAGTAGAATCAACAGTGAACAATATTTTACTTAGTAGTGCTTTTAATTTGCAGAAGACATTTTTTGCCTCCCTGGGAAACTTACGGTCCACTGGAAGTTGTTTGTGTCTCTGGCTGTCTCGCATGATATTGACACCACTGTCACTGGAGCTGCTGTTTTGACGTGTTACATTTGCTGGGACCTTTGACACAGGAACAGGTGCTGGAGTGGAAGGGGGAAGGGGGACAGGAACAGGAGCTGGTGTTGGAGGAGGTGATGGAGCAGGGGGAGTATCAGCTGGTCTTGGGCCATACTCCATCCTTTGTTTCTATAAAAAGGCAAATAATTAACTTAAAATTTAAAAAATATAAACCTAGGCTAGGAAAACAAATTATACATCGATAGGACATTGTTAGCTATTTTTAAACTTACTTGCAAACCCATTACAAATTTATCTGTAATCCTATATGGTATAATGACCATTAAAAATGGTATCTTAAACATTCTACATAATTTGTTCAAAGTCAAAATGTCAGTTAAGGAGTCACACGGCTACGTCAATAGCAAATAGTAGTATTATAATAATAAATGTCAAGAAAACTGAATTTGGGCTTGGAATCACACAAGACCAGGGGAGGTAGAAAGATTTATAATTATTTTTAAATTTATGCTAATAGTAATTTGCAATTGCACTGGAAGTCTAAATGTCAATAGCATAAAGCATCACTTACTCATTTTAAATGTATGCTATATTCAAAGATTTTAAATTCTGTTTCCAATAAATAATTTTAAAATATTGGTATTATTTTGTTCAAGGCATAACTTTTTCTGCCAGCATCTTAATGCTAATTTATTAAAATTAGAAATTTCCCTCGTTAAAATGGAAATGTCGTGAGGTGGATGGTTGTGAGGATAATGGTATGGTTTTTAAATGTTTATGATTGCAACTCACAAAGGAATACTAGAAAGGGACCTGTGGCCATTTGTATTAAAAAAGGTAGGTGTGACAAAATGCTTTTCAATAATTTTAAAAACATGATTGTTAGGCATACCTATAAAACAGCATTTGTGAATATTCCTTATGAAAGCACACACAATAGTTAACACTTTAAATCTAAATAAAATAATTTTAATAGGTAACGCATTGTGAGAGGCTCCAAATTCTCAAAAGGCACATTTTCTTTTTAGAATCAAAGATACAGGGCAATTATTTGTAATTAAGGCAAAGTTTAGATACTGCACTGGCACAATTTTAATTATTCTAATTTAGGATTAGCATATTACATGCAAAAAGACCTTTTGGTAATCTGGTCCTTTGATTAGAACAGTATTTAGTTTTAAATTCTAAAATGGCCCAAATATCAGGTAATATTGATTTTAAGAGAGTCCTCCCAATTTCCACAGAGATCAAAACAAAATACACACCACACACAGACACATCACTTTTCATTAAACTATTACTCAAAACAACACATCAACCTTCATCAGTCACCTTCATGGCAAATGACTAACACCTGTGGAAACCGATGTGGGAAGGAGCCCTCATTCTTTTCAGCTCTTTCTTTCAAATCTGCCACTCACCGACCAGTGGGATGGGGTCGAGGAAGTGGGAAGTGTATTAGGAAAGGATGGAAGTATATCTGAAAGGAGTGTTTATAATGCTGGTAGATGCTGAGGGAAGAAGGAGGGTAAGGAGGAGAGAGGCAGGACAGGAGGGAAGGAAGGAGTAGAGGGTAAGATTCTCAGAGTGAAAGAAGGGAGTTAGATGGGACGGAAACTGAGTTTCTAATCCCCTTAGCATTCAAGGCTTAGAAATATTTCTAATGTATTCAATACTGTATTAGAATAAAAGAATGAATTGTTATAATTATTCCCCACAAAACAATCTTCCTATATTTGGGCCAATAAAATACTTAAAGCAGTCAAAATACAGCAAACATCACCAGAATGTAATACCTAGCACACACAAAAGGCATCTGATTAATGTATACGCAATGTTCCCTTGGCAAGAATGTCCTCTGCACATAATTTCATGAAGGGCTAATGAATTCTCACATTAGTGTTTCAAAAGCATCATAGTTTCAATTATTGTTTTTAAAACCTAAACAAACAAAAATGCCATGAGCCCTGCTTTCCACGACATGATTCATAGTTTTTGCTTTTGCTAGTCATCAAATACTACTGTGAGAAAGTGAATAAACTGTGTTACTGTCACAATCAAGCCTGAAAACAAACTCACCAAATGTTCTGTGCCTTATTTCATTCATGCCATTGTTACATAATGCAACTTTATCAGTATGACCTAACAAAATAATAGGTTTAAAATACATATTTGATTAAAGAAACCCATATGAAAATGTATGCCATAAATTATATTTACTTGCATATTTTCCTCTTAGTCATCTCCTCCTGCCCCATGTTTCCAACCTCTGACATGAAAAGGGGGGAAGTACCTTCCTTGAATCGTGACAACTGGTTCTGAATGGCAACCAAGACAGCTCTTCCACGGAAACTGTTTGAAATTCTTCATGTGGAAGAAAAAGAATCAACACTGACTCCTTATGTCACTTTTCTGTGTCCCTCCCTAGCTTCTCTACCCCTCTTTACCTACCACCCAACTGCTGCTCTTCCTTTCCTTATGTTTGTCTCTTGGCTATTTTTTGTTGAAGCCACAGAATTAATGATTCCAATGTATCTCAGTCTATGGAATGTCTTGGAGAACAGAACTGCACTCTGAACATTTTTCTCCTGAACCAAAGGTACTGAAGCTCCAAATTCAAAAAAGAACTTCTGACCAACTGTTCTTGGTTTGCCTGAGACTTTCCCAGTAATTAACACTGAAAGTCCCACATCTTCACAAACCCCTCAGACTCCCCAACTAGGAACTGGGAGGGTTGGTCAGCCTGGTGTGGACCTACTTTTGCACCCAACTGTCACTTCCTTACTCTTGCCTGTGATATCCCACAAATACAAAGTTCTGTTAGAAGTAAAATGTATCTTTTTGTCTTTCTTTCTCTGAAAGAAGGCAGAATTAATAGACCCCATAGAAAATTTACTTTCCTATTTATAATTAAGTTGGAATGAGTCACTTTTCTTTAGCAACTTCAGCTGAGTAGAAATTCTAAAGAATTAAAGAATGCTATTGAGAGATAAGGTCCTGATTCATACAAGATGCTGCTTCAGAGGGGAAATTATGCAAGTAAGCTCAACAAAGCCATTAAAATTGAACTGTTCTTAAATATTTAACCTACTCTAAATTACACATTTTTCCTCTAAATTTGGTTTCTTTGGAACTCTGCAGTGAAAACTAAGCACAGCTGGAACATTTGGAGGGTGTTAAGTCCAGAGACTGAATCCAAAAAATTATATTAAAAAGAAGTGCCATGAGGGAACGAATGTGGGTTACCTCCGACAGCTCGCCAAGTAATTGCTATTAGGAAAATGGAGCAAATCACATCAAATGAGAAAATTAATACAGGAAATGGAATTACAATAACATCAATTATAATTCACATCAAATATCAGAAAGAGTAAATTAGTCTGACAGTAAAATTACATGCCCACAATCAACCAGTGAAGGAGCCTGTAAATCTGTAATTAATTCCCATCACTATTTAGCCATGGGAAACTAATCATATAGATTCTACTACAGTAGAAACAGTGTAAAGTACTTCAATAGTAAGTATTTGTATGCTCAAGTAAAATACTAAGATATAGGTTTATTTTATTCTTATTGCTCATAAAGAATACAATTAGAATGCATTAAATGTAAGAGTAATTCTTGTTTAATTAGCTGATTTTACAAAAGGTAATACTGCATGCATTATGGTGTGATTTTAGTGAGCTTTAGTTTCACACTTTGTGAGCAGCCTGAACAAACACAGAATATTTAATAAAATTATGTACATGTGCATGTCAGACAGTAATTATCAATACTTTATATATGTATAAAAATACATATATATATTTAGAGTGGGTATTATTCAAATTATCATTAAGAAGTCTCTGGGAAAATGTCAATACATGTGGCAGAATAAAAGTAAATATCTTTGTCTAAAACCATGCCTATAATTAATGAGCAGAGTCTTCCGAGATTAATTTTTAAAAAACAGTTTTGAAGAACTGAATATTATCAGGAGCTTGGCCTGGCTGGAAGAGTATGAAGCCATCTTTGGTAAAATGGTCACTCTGTCCAGCAGTATCTAAATGTCTGGACTGAGCTTAAAAAATAGCACTAATAACATAGGCTGAAATTAGTAGTGTTAGTGGTTTAGTAATCACCTGTAGAAAATATTTCCACTTTTAATTTAGGGCTATAATGAATGAGAAGATTTTATACCTAAACTGGATTGTAGAGACCACATAACTGACTCCTTCTATTTTATGACCAAGCGAATTGGAACACAGAAATATAAAATACTCTCTTTAAGGACTAGGACCCTCATCTACCAATACCTAGATTGGGGCTTTTCTCATGGTATCATATTACAATATCTCTTGTTAGACAATAGAGAATATGGGAAATGTTTTGTTGAATTCGCATGACCACAGAGACTGGACATTCATAATTATTTGAATCTTGGTAGAGTAAGAATACCTATAATAATAATACATGCACAGATAATAATTAAGAATAAATGAAAGACTTCTTTAGTCAGTCCACTGGATATATAATAAATAACATCAGGGGAGGAGGTGATTTCTGCTCTTGGCATATAGCTTGCAAATTTAAATGGGCACAAGCGTAATTCTAGTAGATGAGCAGCCACAGGGCTAGAGGTCTGAGAATCAAGTCAAAATAAAGATCAGGAAACTTTATGTGGCAAGTAGCTTCCAGGTGGGGAGAAAGCACCCTGGATGTCCATCTATTGCCCGGCTAAAATACTATAAAGCCTTGGAATGCTCTACAACAACATTTTTATCAAAAGACGTGTTATCTCTCCATAATCTCTCCTCAGCATTGACTTCCTTTCTCTGTGGTTTATTCCATCTTTTATGTCAGTATCTTTTGTATATTTTTATTACTCTCCCTTTTATGTTTAAAACTTTGCTGAAGCCATGGGGGAAATACATTAGGTGGGAATGGTTGTCTTTACAGAGCTGTTAAAAACCACTTCAAATGTGAGGATATTAAATAGCCTGGACTCTCAGGGACACCAGGTGGCAATTCAACACCTATTCACTGGTGGTGCCTGGTATGAGCATCGCTGTTATCAGAACAGAATCTCTGATAAAAAGTGTGTGAACAATAGGCAAGAGCTGCACTTGTGCCCTTCACCCAGAAACTGCCATTATTTATATCAATTTCTTTATAGGAAATGTAAGGGCATAAGAATAAGAGTCACGACTGTGTCCATTTTTTAAACATTTGGTGACTCACAGATGTTGCATGGAAATAGTTTACATCTAATTCCCTTACTTCCACCACTTACAAAATGTCCTATTCTAAGTAAATCATATAATGTGGGTTATTTTCCTAAATTATAAAATAATGAAAGATACTATGGAATCCAGGGAATGGATACATAAGGCAAAAATCAAATTCCAAGGATTGTGACTGATCAGATCAACTTTTACCACAGTATAATGCAAAGTAAAGCTATTCTGAGAAAATACCACTTCAAACATTAATACAGAGAAAAACTATGGGTTTATACAAAAAGAGATGATAACCTTTTTTTTTTCTTCTTCTTCTTTTTCTTGTTTTGAGATGGAGTCTTGCTCTGTTGCCAGGCTGGAGTGCAGTGGCACAATCTCGGCTCACTGCAACCTCTGCTTCCTGGGTTCAAGCGATTCTCCTGCCTCAGTCTGCTGAGTAGCTGGGATTACAGGTGTGTGCCATCATGCCTGGGTAATTTTTGTACTTTTGGTAGAGACAGGGTTTTGCTATGTTGGCCAGGCTGGTCTCAAACTCCTGACCTCAAGTGATTTGCCTGCCTTGGCCTCCCAAAGTTTTGGGATTACAGGCGTGAGCCATTGTGCCCACCCGAAATAACCTTTTGTAATCACTGCTCTCTAGAACAGCACAATGCAACACAGCACAGGCTCTGGATCCGGAGCACTGGGGCCCAATCCTGGCTTCATACAGCTGTATAAATCTGGGCAAGTTATTTCTACACCTTAGTTTCCCATGAAAAAATGTGCCTCCTTCACAAGGTTGTTATGGGAATTAAACGAATTTGGATTTGCCAAGTGCTTAAACAATGCCTGGCACAGCGTGAGCACTGGCCACTGGCATATCTTCTCTAGAGTGGAATATCTGTGAATGTTGTTCTCTGTGAATGTGAAGCCAACTTAAGTAATGAATCATTGCTTGCCTTTTGGCAGCATGGTGCAGGAATCTAAAATATTTTTGTTAAAAGAAGTTTCTTTGTATTTCTTCAAAGTTTTGATATCATTAGATGAGAGACAGATGGAAGGGAAAACAAGTGTGTGGGCTCTATCTGAGGAGGAGAGAGAGGGTCACACTGCTCTCGATACAGCAAGCATGCAGGAAGGAGCAAAGCATTGGCAGATGACCTGTGGACTCAAGCAGGCTTTCGGGAAGGATCTGCTTGGTGCTAGGCTTTCTATTGTTCTTTTTACCAAGCGTGTGAGATGCCAGTGCTCAATACGTATTTGTGGAATGAGTGAATAAAAAGATGAGTAAGACATAAAATTGTAATCCAGTTGAGTTTTATAAGGCTAGGGTATTAGGATCAGTGGAATCTATATAAATATTGTGGTATCTTAATTATCATTCTGAAATAAGTTACAGGATTTTTCCTTAGATATTTTAGATATGGGTATCTGGTGACACTGTTGTAGAGATATAAAATGACTGGCACATATTTCCAAAGATGTTTTCTTTTCCATTTTCCTCTATTCTTTTTTTTTTTAAAGACTATATTATAAATGTTTTGAGAATAGGAATCCTTTTAGAGTAGGACTGATGCCAGATAGCAGACAGCAAAGCAGACTGTGAAGCTTGCTTATTAAAATTTTACAAGGTCTTAGTGGTTTTGTTGAGCTCAGCCCAAAATTTTCAGGACGTGTTAAAAAGCAGATTGTTTTTAATACATTTTAAAAGTAAGGCCCTCAACCTGAACAGCATACGCTTCTGTATATACACAGAAAGCCTCTGTACACATTTCTACATACACCATTTCGTTTGTAGTTGCAATCAGAATTTTTAAGAATAAAGTAGCATAGTGTTGAAAAGTTTAAAACGAAATAGCCAAATAGGCAATCCCTATAAGAACCACAAGTTTCTATTTACATAAAGTAGCAAAATAAACTCCTGAAACTTGTGAACTCTTTAAAAAATGCCTTGGTTGTGCCAAAGTTGACAAAAATAAAAGATGAGGTTCTGTTTAAGAAAGGAGGAATAGGTTTGACATTCCCTGAAAATACTTTCCCTGCCTATGATATATATTAATAGTTTTGGTTCAGTTTTAGACAGAAGCAAACTTTTAAACGGAAAAGTCAACTTATGGCTCAAGCCAAGAATCAGAACTAAAGAAAAGGACAAGACTGAACAGTAAACAGCAAAAGGTAACAGACATTAAACTCCTTAGGAATTCTCAGGTAGGAGAAAATTTCTATTATAGAATTTATACTATTGCATGTTTAAGTATTTTATTTTATCAAAGTTTGCTTATTTCCAGCAATCACGCACACAAAAACAAATTTGGATAATTGCTTTCAACACTTAAAATATAAACTTTTGCCTTCTGCTCACATATGGGGATCAGGGATATCCTTTATGAATAGTGCTTCTCAGAGCTTACCATGAACTGCATATTAAAATTAGTTGATACAGCCCAAGGTATGTACTCTACCATTATTTTAAGTATAGGTTTCAAGCATATACTACCTCTATAGGAAAGAAAATTAAGAACTGGTATTCATGAACCAGACAGAAGCCTATATTATATTAGGTAAACAGATATTAAACTCAGAAAAGTAGGAACTAAGAAAAGAAAAGGTATAAAACTAAGAAAATTCACTTCAAAAACCCATGGGAAATGGAGGAGACCATACCTTGAATAACTCAAATTCCTTCTTTGGCATCAACAGCTAATGACAAATGATGAACATACAATAAGTAATACATAATATATACGCACATCAGGCCAGCCAAAACATAAAACAGCAAATAATTTCCATTGCCATCACTTTAAGTTACCGAGATAGAGAAATTATACACAAATTCTTTATTTTGAATGTTTGCTTGGTTCATGGATTCTAGTAAGGCCAAGTCCCTCTGGATAAGCACAGGACCAACCCCAGGAATGAATGTCATGAGGAGCCATAAGTACTGAAGTAAATTGTCATGAGGAGCCATACGTACTGAAGTAAATTGTCATGGCAGCAGAAGTATGACCACAATTGCAGCTTTGGATAATCTGTATTTTTTAAGCCTAGATCTGGTATAAAAATTACTGATTTCACTGCATATTCTATGCAGCTTCTACTCAAATTCATGACATTATTATGAGGTCAGGTGTGATCTTTTTCGCAAGACTTCGAAAATTAAAAGAATTCTTTCTCGGGGAATGAGAAGCCACCCTAGGTTTATAGGCTGTACCTGAGAGAGTCCATCCATTCTTTGTTTACAGACCTGACTCTAGAGAGCCTGTCACAGGTCTAAAATTCCCGAATTTAAAAGCAAGTTAATTCAGATGTTAGGGTGAATGAGCTGACCAGGGTCATTGAAATCCTGAAAATGTGGCATGGGCCCTAAGAATGGACCTTCATAGGCCTTCGATGATCAGGAAGAGAGAATCTGACCTATCTAATCTATATCATAATTACATTTTAATCTTAAAATCAAGAGAGGAAAAATATTGTAATCCAGCTGAACAAGTACTCATGTACTGGTGTAAGGTGAGATGAGTGCAAGTTCAAGGCTGGTCAGTGGCAGATCATTTAAGAGACTGAAGGCAAGGGCTAAAGATGAACTGCTGGATACCAAGCCATGATCTCAGTGGCATCCTCTATCAAGAGGAAGCCACTAGTGGATAGGAGAGCTGTAGGTAAAAAGACAGAAATACCATTTCTTCAAATGTCAGAAATACTATAGATGGGGGAAAAAGCTTTCAGAGAATCAAGCACCTACTGCTAAACATTTTGAACAATTTCTAGAAGTAAATCAGAAAACATATGTGTAATTTTCCCTGTGTCTCACCATTGCCACTCCCCAACCAATTACTCTAGAAAAAATATATAACCAACTACATCTCAAAATGATCAATACACAAAGGTGTTTAAATCCTCTTTAAGAGTGATAGCTTTGTAAATGTGTACATACTACATTTTACTAAGAAATCATGCTCACCTGTATAGTATGAGTATAAGGTGGATCAGCACGCCCCAATCCAGATTCTGGAGGTCTCACAATATCCAAAATGTTATTTGGCACAAATCCAGAGTCTCCACTTGCATTTCGAACTTTCCACCATTGCTTCCGATCATCAAGTATCTGTCACGTGCAAGAAAATAAAGGTATAATTTCCATATAAAAGCCATTTTACGAAGGAAGTTCTCTAGACTTCAACAAAGAAAATTTTTCTACTTCTGATAATTAACTCACCATCAACGTAGTGTTGATTGAATGATTCTCAGGAATTACACTAAGACATTTATGAGTATACAGTAGGTAAGGTATCATTATGGTGAATCTACCCACGGTCCATTTTACCTCCAAAGAACGGTCTGCATTATTTGAAGTACTTAAGGACTAAAGTACTTAAAGGACTTAAGGACTAAAATGACTTTTGGAAAAACCCATTGTCTCCATTTTGGTGATAGAAAGAAAAGTATATAAAATTACTTTTTTTCTTATAAAATTTATTGTGATAATTCACCTTATATATTCAAGAAGATGAACTCTCAATTAGAACCTAACAAAGAGAAGTTGGTGTTGTGGTGGATTATCCCTAACTTCATTAGCTCAATGACTGCTGAGTATATCTGTGCAAGGATATAGGATAAAAAAAGAAAATGTCTCTTATTGAATTATTATGTGCATCCACATCTGAATTGATAACTAGCCTTGGCTCCAAAATGAAGAAATATCAGAAGAAAGAGGGCAAGGAAGACAGCAAAGGAAGTTAAAAAGCCCATTCCCTCCCCTCCCCACAAAAAACAAATAAAGGAGTATTCTAAACCTATCCCCTTAGAAGGAGTATCTATATACCTCTTCTAAATAGATGTAGGTATTTCTCAAATACCATGTCTTTAGTAATGTAACACTTTTGAAGGAAAGTTGAGTTATATACCAAAAGAGTAATACAATAGAACTACATTATTAAGAGTATAAAAAAGAAAAAATTGTATTACCTCTAAAATATCATCCTTTAGAACTGAGAGCTCACTGTTGTTCCTTGCTACAAAGTCATACTTGGATTTGGCATATTTCTTGGGTTGTGTTTTCAGTGGTTCATAATTTCTATAAAAGAAAGAAAAAAGATTATTATTCTGCTAGCTCTTCCTAAAGGATAAAACAGAAAACATTAAGACAAGCCAGATCCTACCAGAAAACTTTCTGAAAAGTTACAGCAGTTTCATTTTATTATATTTCACATTATGATAAATACAAGTTACTTTAAAGTTCTTGCTATTAAAATGAACAAACTACGGCCATGGAAAAAAACAAATAATGCAAAATCGCAAGGCTAGGTGGTACTTAGAAAAATCAAGAATCCAAGTCTATAAATTCTTTGTCTACTAAATACATATACTGGATATTTTGTTAATTACCATCTCTACCATAAAAGAACTAGATAAAGATAAATGTCAGTATTTTTCATAAAATTAAAGGAGATTGAAAATAATTTCCATGGTGGTAATTTTAGTTATATGTTGATTTCACTAATTCAGGCAATGTCTGCAATTCAGTAACCAAATATGTAAATTTAAAATTTATAACTAGGCATCAGTTTTTAGAACCACTTTGCCCAGTTATCTAAATTGCAAAAAAGATAGAGATGCATTAAGTATGAGACTAGTAACACTTTCAAATAAATAAGTAAATAAATAATTTAATTCACCATAAACTTTCAAAAAGTGTATGGGCCCTATTTTTTAAAATAAAACTTCCTTCAAAACCAAATACCTCTTCTAATCATTAAATGAGTACTAATAGACTTAATGATTTAACTAAAGATTACTTTTATATGTAACGCAATATACTTGATGCATTAAATATTTGTATTTTTTTCATCTATTTCAATAATAAAATTACTTTAACCCTTTATTAATTTTACTCCCTAGTCTTCTCCTCCATTTACATTCCCACATTTATTTACACATCTCTACAAGGGAAATAGCAGGTAGAGACTAAAGATGTTAGGTCATCCTACCCCTGTCAAGTTGCCATTCTTTTTGCTGTCTACCAAGTTCTCTGGAATGCTGAGTTATACCAGGGCCTGCAGAACAGTTGTAGACATAATGTATCCTGTCATCATAGGTTTTTGTTACCTCTTAGGTAGTAACTCCATTGGAGGAGGGAGATAGGGACAAAGAAAAAAGAAGACCAGTATAGAACACCTTATAGACAAGCATGTACGAACAGCTTATTGGCTATTTTTAGTAAATTAAAAAGAAGATTGGTGGAAAAGGTGAAATTATGGCGAAGTAATTATTATATGTTATCAATAATAATAATTTTAAAACTGTGTTCCATGGATTTCCCATCCCTATCCCTACTAGAATAGCTCTGCTTTTATTTACTTTATATATTCACATTGAATCTACTAAGATTTCATTTGGGGGATAAAAGAGATTCAATTACCCCAAACATTAGGAAAACAGTAATTTCAGTGTTTTATCTTCCTCTCTTCCCCTATTTTCCTTTCTCCTGTGATCTGCAAAATAATCACTATTAATAATGGAGAGTTAAGGGTCTATAACAAAGTTTTTTTTATCTTGCAGGTCTCAGAAGTGTTTACCTGAAGTGCTTTAGACTTTACAAATCTTTATGGCTCACAGTTTCTTGCCCTCTATAGGTTAGGCATAGATATGACACTGACCATAGTCATCAAACAGATAATCACAATTTGTAATTTTTCAGAGGTACCAAACTTTCTTGGCCAGGCGCGGTGGCTCGTGCCCCTAATCCCAGCATTTGGGAGGCCGAGGAGGGCGGATCACCTGAGGTCAGGAGTTTGAGACCAGCCTGTCCAATATGGTGAAACCCCATCGCTACTAAAAATACAAAATTAGCTGGGCATGGTAGCACATGCCTGTAACCCCAGCTACTGAGGAGGCTGAGGTGGGAGAATCGCTTGAAACCAGGAGGCGGAGGTTGCAGTAGGCCGAGATTGTGCCATTGCACTCCAGCCTGGGCGACAAGAGCAAAACTCTGTCTCAAAAAAAAAAAAAAAAAAAAAAAAAAGAGGTACCAAAGTTTCTTAAGAGCTATGGAATGTAACAAAATGTATGGGCTCAGTTTCTGATTTGGAATAATAGATATGCCACTTGATAGAGAGCAGACATATAGACAGTAGTAATTTGAGAATTTCTCTAAAATACTAATTGCATCTGACAGCAATAAGCTATAAAACTCAAAGGTATGGGCTCTAAATTCAACAAATGGTCTACCTAATGGCATAGTAATTTCACAGAACAGTGAATATACTTCATATGACATTGTTAAGCTAAATATGTGCTGAGAAACCCTCTGTACTTCCATACTTGAGTCCTGTGGACAAATCATAACCTAATTTAGTAGGTAGACACATTGAAAACCCAATTTAGGAGTATGCTTCTGTAACAATAGCTGAGTCTCAGCCAATCCCAGCAGCCATACTTCAAGCACTCATAGGCCACTGACTGTTCAAATTGCCTGCAAATGCCATACTGCAACCAGTCCAGCTGTTTCTATACCTCACGTCCGTTTTCTGTACGTCACTTTCCTTTTTTTGTCTATACATTTGCTCTGACCATGATGCATCCCTGGAGTCTCTCTGAATCTGCTGCGATTATGGGGGCTCCCCAATTCATGAGCCATTTTTCCCCCCTTTTCTCAATTACACTGTTAAGTTTAATTTGTCTGAAGTTTTTCTTCTAACAGTATCTACCGCATTCCTGCTAGGTAATAGAGTTTAAGGTCAATAATTATTTATAACAACAAATTCCAAACCTCTGTATATTTTACATCAGACCACAATTTTCAGAGAGTTTTTCAAAATGATGACAAATTTTCTTAGCAACATAGAACATCAATGATTCATGTATTTATCAACTATCCTAGCTCCTATTAAGTCCAGTGAAGCAGAATCCATAAGAATAACTGAGATATAAAATCTACCCACCATTCAAGGTATTCAAAAAAATTCTTTCTATGGTGAAATTCTGACCACTCTAGTCTATTATCCCTTCATGGAATTTCCTTCACTATATTTTATTTAAATTTCTATTTATCAAAGGTTACTAAAAGAAACCTTATAAAATTCACGACAGCCTTCTCTGTGGTGAGGAAAAAAAAATTGTTAAAAACAAATGTCCCTGACATCACCTATCCCATCTTACATTAAGTTTCATGAGACAAATATTATTGAGAATTTAGGAGTAAGAAAAGCATTTTTTATTCCAATGAACTGATACTCATTCCTTTTCCTAATGTTAGCAAATGATTATGTTTCTCTTTTTGTTCTGACAGCCAGAAATCTGAAAGACAAATCTGAAATTCAACAATAGTGTCAACTTTTATACTTTATAAAAATTCTCATCTTCCCTCTTAACTTCTTAATTTTATATTTTATTTCATTATTTGATTTTCAATAATACTACTACTTTAACTACATATAATTTAAGTGAGGTAACTGAATCTATTTTGGAAGTAGAAGGGGTACAAAGATATAACTAAATCAATAAACCAAAGTTACATTTCCCTGATACTTGATAAAGATCATAAAAATCAAGGTAAGCTTTTAAAAGACTCTGTGGTAAGGTGCCCAAAATAAATGGCAGAGTTTATTCCATCAGTAATATTATCCCTTATAGATATGCAGGTGAAGGACAGGGAAGTAGTGACTCTGAAATACTGGATACACTCTCATGCACTTATTCATCCAATCCATCAATCAAATAAATCTACACTTAGTGAGTGACCACAGTATGCTAGATGTGGTCTTAAAATGGAACCTGATAAAAGTTTTCTAATGTCAATATGTACTCTACATATGCACTCAAGTTGTTTTCTAGTCACTTAGCTGTGGAAAACCATCCAAATTACTGAAGTGATAAAACTGAAAGAAACCTATTAATCTGAAATGATTTCTATAATATTGACATCTAAGACAGAAGGAAAGAAAAAAGAAACTATTAAGACGAGTACTAAGTTAGTTAAGGATTTCAATGAAATAATGTTCAAGCTTCAAAACTGATTTCCAACTGTATCTACTAAAAATTAATTATGTAATTAAAACATTCTCACATGTTGGCATTTAAAATATATATTATTCATTGCTGACTTTTCTTTGTACTCAATTTAATGTCACTGGTGCCCTTGGAGTTATACCTGTGTAATTTCTACAGCAATTACTTAAGCATTACCTGTCACCATCCCTGACGAAGAACAAAAATTTTGAATCCCACTTTCTTCAGATTATATTAAGAAAAGAGTGTACAGAAAAGAAATAAAGGGCATATAACTCTTGTGGTAAGAGAGGCTTTGAAGCAGGAAAATACTAGGCTGAGTTCTCTACCCCCTGTTCACTGAATGACCCTCCTCCTATACCCATGTTATCAAGATTTTACCTCCTTTTCTCTTTTCTACATGGCTTGGCTCTATGTAGACCTCACTTATTAAAAACAAGACTGGAAATAAAAAAAAGAGAACTTATTCCAGTTCCTTTATTTCTTCTCATCCCAATTCTCCATCTCTGCCTATATTAAATTTTAAGAGTGAAAACATAGAAGAATAAATGAAGTATAAAACTGGAAAGTCAAGATAAAAAGATGAAATAGCAAGAATGACAAATAAGGCATTGACCCTGTTTAAATATTTAGTTTATATTCAGTTTAAATATATCTATCTAAAGGAAGCCTTATTTGTTTTCATTGGGTGAAGATAAAGATGGAAACTGTTTCCTTTAAAAGCTACAGAGCTGGAAGGATCCTCAGAGACCATCTGGTACAAACTAATGGAGGGTTTCAAGACAATTCTTTCTTCTTAATGTACACATTTTGTCAGAAGTATCTTTTAAAAAATGGAAAGTCATCCAAAGGCATTTGCACTAAATGAGAATTACAGACTGAAGGTCCAGACATCTTTTGTTGATCAAAACCAGTTTTCTAAAGGAACAACTGAAACTTTATCAACTAATTAACAGATAAAAAGTTTAAAGAAGCAGTAGACAATACAGACACTGTCACCTCTGTTAGCACTAGATCAGACAGTTATCCACAGCTCTCAATAGGGTGCTCATTAAATGTTACCTATCTACATGGCGATTAGAAGTTGGCTTAAAAGCAACAGCAGCTTCCCCTTGGTCCAGGTGGGGTCCTCTTGCGTAAATGTTGCTACCGAACGCATAGCCATCCACTGGATGATACTCTGATGCACTGGAATGCTGAAAGACAAAGTAGGGCAGATTAAAGAATCACCAAATACTATTTGAATCAGCACTCAGGTCAGTCAACAAGATCTCTCAACTATATTGTGATAAGTTTTCATTTTCAAGTGACGGATCATTATGTTAACACATTATGAAATGGGAGTGATACATTCCCATGACTTACTTATAATAAGAAAAGTCATTAGTGCAAAGGGTAATCTTGCTCTTTTCTGTTCAAGAACCTGTCACCACTCTAGCAAAGTAAATATTGTCACATGAAAATCAACTGAACTCTATGCATTAAAATTATACTGACTTCTCCTTTTTTTCAATTTTAAAATGATACACAGAACATTATAGTATTTTCAATTTTTTAAAACACAGCAGCACTATTATCATCTTTACTGCTAAGGGGAACACAGAAAGGCACAACTAAATGGATCTTGACAGCCAAGAGTCCAGGATAAGAGCATGCTGGAGTCATTTCTTTTTTGCAGTTAAGATAATTCAGACAGGAAACTACTGGGAGCGACCAAGAGTGACAGTTGAGATTCACAGGTCCCACTGAGGACCATGGTTTTAAAGCTATAGACCAGCAATCCCCAACATTTTTGGTAGCAGGACTGGTTTCATGGAAGGCAATTTTTCCATGGACCCCAGGGCCAGGGATGACGGGGATGGTTTTGGGATGAAACTGTTCCTCCTCAGATCATCAGGCATTAGATTTTCATAAGTGTGTAACCTAGATCCCTTGTATGTGCAGTTCACAAGAGGGTTCTTGCTCCTAATGGAATCTAAAGGCGCAGCTCATCTGACAGGAGGTGGCGCTCAGGCGGTAATGCTCCCAGGCCTGCCGCTCACCTCCTGCAGTGAGGTCCAGTTTCTAACAGGCCACGCACCAGTACTGGTCCACGACCCAGGGACCGGCGACCCCTGCTATAGAGAATACACGCTCATATTGGGAGAAAACAAACAAAAACTCCCCAAAGCCTTTACATTGTTTCTTTATATGAAAATGAGATCTGGAAGAAGCATGACAGACACTGAAGCACTGGAATTCCTTGGCTATTTTTGTTATGGATTTTGTGTATTTGTTTATGGATTCACTGGGGCAAAATAGTTGAAACTGAGAATGTTTCAGAAAAGTCTTAGACATATGGTTACCACAGTTAATTCTAATGTCAAAGTAAGCAGGAGGAGGGCTGAGTTTATCCACGGACAGGGCAGGTGACGTTTATATATACAAAATCAGGATACTGTGCTTAATATAAATACAAATAAACAAGTTTCAGGCATTTAAATTAAAAAAATCTGAGCTCAATTAATTCAGTTTATCATTTCCCTGGGAAAGAGTAGAGGCACTACATTAGATTAGGTAATCTTTAATTAAAGGCTGTTTTAAAGAGGGGAGTGCTCTGTTAGAAGCACCCACACCTTTTGCCCAGCTCTGAACATAACAGTGAAGTCAGCAGTATGAAATCACTGGGTCCTGAGAGTGACTGGGAATACTGAAAGGGAGAAGAGAAATGATGAGAAATGACTAACTGTGATGACTACCAAAGCTTGCTTAGGGTTCAGAAGAAGTAAAGAAGCTGAGTACTGCCACCCATATTTGTCACTCTGTGTCACCTATGTCTTTCAATCCTAAACAAAAATCGTAAGATCCTGAATTACCCAAGTCTTGTTGCAAATGCATTTATTATAGTAGCAATAAAGTATAATAAAATCTCTCTTCTAGGGATGATTACATTTTTATGCATTTTAAGTCACCATTACTTGGCCTCTTTTCCAACAAAATCTCAAGGCATAAAATTCCCTGGAACTGCTAGCATGTGTTTTTCATTTTTTAAAACCTCTGAATAACTACTTCAGCCATAAAATGAAATATAGTTTATAACAGGAAAATGATAACTCATTACAAGTAAGGATTCTCAATAATTCCTCTTTTAAAATTACTTATTCAGTGAAAGTAGACAAACTTACATCCTGGGAGCCCATTACTCCCTTCTTAAATACACAAATTGAGAACGAAATCACAAAAGTGAATTTCTGAGGCATACATTATAAAGTGAGTATATTTTCTTATTTAAGATATGAAGCCTATAAGCTAGAAATTTTTTATGATGTAAAAATAGTCAGCTGTAACTATAGCAACAGCAAGTGTATCATAATTTCATGTTTGATTATATTTTCTTTCCTCTAGAAAAACTGCCCTTTAAGTGGAAAGAAAGTTCACAGTGATGAGGCCTGAACTCTGAAATACAGGCAGGGATATATGCTTGCCAACTGAGCAGTGAGGTCATCTTAATTATTCATTTAGAGGGAAGAACAGGCAAGGAATCCACCTCCTCCCGTATAATACAGCCAGAGGAAAAAAACAATTACATTAGAAAAAAATAATTTCAAAGTAATATGTTGCTTTATCTTTAAAGTTTCAGGAATGGAACCAAACTTCTATAATACTATTGTTATTGTCCAAAGAATAGTCCACAAAGGGAACAATTTTTAAAATTTAATTTAGATAAACATTTTGCCTTAAAAGTAGTCACAGGATATAATACACCATGGTTTGACAATTCATTCCTTCATACCACATTTGCCACATTATAAATACCTATGATAGCCTGAGAAAACTAATCTAAGGAATTAATAAAAATAACAGGACTTTGAGGCCGGGCGCGGTGGCTCAAGCCTGTAATCCCAGCACTTTGGGAGGCCGAGACAGGCGGATCACGAGGTCAGGAGATCGAGACCATCCTGGCTAACCCGGTGAAACCCCGTCTCTACTAAAAAATACAAAAAATTAGCCGGGCGAGGTGGCGGGCGCCTGTAGTCCCAGCTACTCGGGAGGCTGAGGCAGGAGAATGGCGTAAATCCGGGAGGCGGAGCTTGCAGTGAGCTGAGATCCGGCCACTGCACTCCAGCCTGGGCGACAGAGCGAGACTCCGTCTCAAAAAAAATAAAATAAAATAAAATAAAATAACAGGACTTTGGGAAGATCTCGTCATCATTTACTGTTTTTTCTTCAAACTAGATCTCATTCACCTAATTCTTCAGGTTCTGCCCATCCTATTTGTGTTTGGTCCAGCTTTACTCAGTGTTCAATGTTCCTTTCCAACAAACAAGAAGAGTCACAGAAACATCATTTGTAGGGAATGTGACAAGACAGCATACTCAATTTCATTCTCTCAACTGGATTTCCAAATAGGTTATACTCTAAAGATGACTAAATACTTAAAAGATAAAATGAATGTTAAGATCTCCTCAAGGTGTATAGTTTTATAAATGATCATTTGAACCTAAGGACTAGAGTACAGAAGAACTTTGGTCCTCTAGCAAGGGTCATAGGACTCCAGAGGTTTAGAACTAGGCAAAAGGGAAGAAAGAAAACAAACAGAAGACAAAAGTAGGCAAAGCAACATGAAGAGAAGAAGGAGAGAAAATAATTAGTGGCATTCAGGAAACAGCTGATTGGGACAGGTTAGAGGATCTAGGTTCAGGGAACTGTCTAGAGAGCCTGATAAGGGGAGAGGAAAACAGAAAGAAATAAGCCAAAGGGCAGTAGTGCAATTCCCTGACAAGGAGAGAAAGTCATCCTAAAATAGCTTACTTAGGATTGCCGGAGCCAGCAGAACAGTGGCAACAAGGGGAGGGGGAGGGCTGACAGGCTATAGGAGAGCAATTTGGGTTGGGGTTGGGCTTCACGGAGGCACAGAGCAACTGTCACAAAAAATGACAGAGGCAAGAGAGAGACGTAATTCAGGAGAGAGTAACATTCAGACTTGATTCTAGAACAATTTTCAGATCAATAAAACGAGAACTTGCAATCAGAATTACAAGAGAATACACCGATAATTACACTGTCTACAACGGGTAATGTTAAAAAAAAAAAAAACTACCTCGGTGGATAATCTTTTTATTTCCTGTTTGCGCTGATGTTCTGCTACATTTGCCACAGATTCTGCCAGTTGATAAAGATCTTGTTCCATTGTTGCTCCCATAAAGTTCAGCATTGGGGGCTCCCAGCCATTGCGGAACCGTGGAACATATGGTGGAATAAACTGTTCTTTTGGCCACTCTGCTCTGTAGGAGGGAATGAAGGCGTATAAACAATAAAATCTAGGAATGTATCCATACTCACAGTTATCTTCGGTAAGGCTAGACATACACATGCACACACACATAAACAACAAAAACAGCACATAGACCTAATCTGTCTTCCATCCACCCAAAAGAAAAGCACACGTGTTTATGCCAGTATTTCACACCAATAAAATGAAAGAAAGATTGAAATCTGTTGCATGATCTGTTTTCACAACATTGCCCCAATTCTCTGTTAAACTCAAGTTTTAACATGGGTATGGGTTTTAAAATTTGTGTAAGAAGGGAGAGTGGAGCTAGGAGTATGATAAGTATTTAGACTTATCGAACTTCTCGAACATTTAAAGTAGTTTCAGATTCCTAACTTTCCCTTCACTCCCCTCCCATCATTATTGAAACCTCCTGGTATTAGACGTATCTTTCAAAAGAGAAACAGCCCAGCAAGTTCTTAAGGTTTATGATTTTTAAATTTATGAAGTCCCCTAAAATGAAACAGACGGCCAGTTTTATAAATTAAATGTATCAGCTCTGTTTTAATCAGTAAAGTCAGCTAATCTGTAATCACAAGCATATCGGTTCATCATTTAATGACACTGAGTGAAACTTATTTCTATAAGATCCTAATCACTCATGAACCACAAAAATAACTGGAAATGAGGGCTTCGTTTTTGCTAGAATATGTTGCTTTATCTTTCATATTTAATTCTTCATGCTATATTTCTACTATGATGAAATCAGCCATCTTATTCAGATTGTTATAGATTTTCATGGTTCTTTTATCTTTATGAGTTTTAAATCAGTCAGTACATTCATTTCCAAAGACTCTTAACAATCAGGATCTAAAATGACCCTTTCTGCATGTTAACAGCTAACAATATATTTCGTTTTGACGTAGTTTTTTGAATGTTAATTTTCTTATTTTATTTTAAGATAGAATCCTAAACAAAGAAATTAAGGAGCCTGAGCTATATTTGTAATGTGAGGCCTGATCAATTTAATAAGCTTCATGAAATTAAAGGATGCCACCTAAGCTTATCATAAAATCATAACCTATATAAATCTAATAGATTTAAGTGATCTATTTACAATTGAATATTATTCAGCCATAAAAACGAAAGAAATCCTGTCATTTGCAGCAACATGGATGGAACTGGAGGTCATTCTGTTAAGCAAAATAAGCTCACTCATATGCAGAAGCTAAAAAAAGTGGATTTCATGAAGGTAGAGAGTAGACTGGTGGTTACTAGTAGCTAACAGGGATGGGGCAGGGTTACAGGGAGATGAAGAGAAGTTGATTAATGGATACAAACATACATTGAATAGAAGAACTAAGACCCAGTGTTAGATAGATCAGTAGGGTGACTATAGTTAGCACTAACCTATTGTACATTTCAAAATAGCTAGAAGAGAAAAACTCAAATGTTCCTAGCATAAATATTTAAGATATTTAAGGTGACGGATATCCTAATTACCCTGATTTCATCTTTATACATTATGTGAATGTATCAAAATTTCATATGTACCCTGAAAATATGTACAACTATTAATAATGTATCAGTTAAAAATTATAAAAATAAAAAGATTTAACCAGTTTTATACAGTATAAGAACAGTATTATATGGCATACACTGTGCTATACTAATACATAAATAGTATAAATAAATGTAAATATTTTCAATTTAAAAGCAACAACTGCAATGCTTTCAAAGAATTCTCTGCTTAACTATATTCCAACACAAGCAACTGTCAAAATCCAAAAAATAAGTGGAAAAGTTTGTATATGTTTCAATAGGAGAAAAATGGAGAAAAAACATTATGAATTGGCCCATGACTCTTAGGCTAGCCCATTCAAAACCATTAGGAAGATAAATGTCTAAGTGGCCATACTAAGTGATTTGTTCTAAGTGATGAAATAAATAAAAAGATTTAGATAAACGAGCAAAGCAAAAATTATTTATTTACAATCATCAAATTAGAAATATTTTCTTACCTTGCCTTGCTCAGCAAGCATTAGCACTACAATTGTTAATAATCTGTCTTCCATAATCACTTTACTGACAAATGTTTAATACTAAAAATTACCCACTCTTCCTTTTCAGTTCCTTTTCAGTTCCACTGTGACCCTCTAGTCCTGAAGAATACTGATTTATAAGGAGCCTCTCCTAAAACATTAGCATCTCAAAAGGCCTCTGCCTCCAGTTACTTCTGTCCTTGTCCTTGCTAGCCTCAACTACCAGACTGACCTTTCGAAAACATAGATGTCATTATGTCACACCTCTATTCACAAAGTTATTGGTTCTCCACAGCCTACAGAACCATGCTCCAACTCTTTAGCATGGCACTGAAAGCCTGCATAATCCAGCCCTCAACTCTATCTGCTCATTTTAATACCCTCTTCCTCCTGCCCTTCTACAATCATCTGCTACCCGAAGTCCATATTCTAGAGAAACACATCTTCATCCTCTCTTCCCTTGACTACCTCATGCTTTCACTTCTGCTTCTCTCTCTACCTGGACAGGCCCCTGCCCTGCTATGGAATTGTGGAAATCCTACTCATCCTGCTAAAAGGCAGTTTAGCAAACTAATGATGAATACTGACTCCAGAGCTACATGGCACGAGTTCACATCCCTGCTCTGTCACTTACAAGTTGTGTGACCTTGGGCAAATTACTTATCCTCTCTGGGCCTTACTTTCCTCATCTGCAAAATAGGGATAATAAGAGTAGTTATGTAAAGTGCATGGACTAGCAAGCACTGTGCACGCGCGCGCGTGTGTATGTGTGTGAACTCTATGTGTACCTGTCGATTTTAAATGCCAGCTCTTCTTTGAAAGCTAACTACCCTCCTGTCTAAATCTTCTTCCTGACTGCTCCCCTTGACAACCAACAGCATTTTGTTTATGACTCACTCCTAAGGTATATCACGCCTTATATTACATACACTTCTATCTCTTCCACTAGATTTGTAGCTTTTAAGGGTTTAGGCTTTTTCATCCTATGACACTTAGCCCCCGTATGTGCAAGGTTAAATAAATGTCTCATTAGATCCATGTAATAAAGAACAGTACTTAAGGCATTATAGGTGGCAAATGCTGAACCCATATATGCTTACCTGGCTTTCATCCAAGTTTCTCCCAAAGACATCCACAGCTGCCGTTCATCACCATTGACAGTATAATTTAAGAAATCAATTGTGTCCTTAGTCAATAGGGGACTAAGTACTGAACTGGCTAGTTCAGGACCTCCTGTTGCCTGCACCACCTAAAATAACAAACCATTTTTAGCAAGAAGATGATTATTCTTTGTGTATTTTCAAAATGTGTAGACAAAATGGCAGATATGCCAAAATATGCACTACTTTTTAATAGTCATATTACATTTTGATGCTGTGCAATACGCTACCGAATGAAAAACAGCTTGTCAAATCAGCTTGTCCAGCCCAGCAGTGCTTTAAATTCTAAAATGAAAGTTAACAATTTAACAACTTTCACAGCATCTGCCTATGGGCTGCATATGACTATAGTTTCTCTGGAAGATACTAAAGGCTATGCAGAGAACTCTAGATCAGGTGATTTTACTATCCCTGTTTTTTTTGTTGTTGTTGTTTTAAATATGTGTTTCTCTACTGGCAAATCTATTATGCTAAACTTGAAAAATACAGTTCCCAAGATGAATACTATCAAGAGAAACAATACTATCAAGAGTTAACAGTCTATGGCTGTGCCTATACAGACACATAAAAAATAAAAGGATCCAGGGAGGAAGGCGAAACAGGAATGAGAACTGGTATTCTGAATCTATGGTACTTTTCTCCAGAATTATTTTTGGAAAATTTCCCTGATTTAATACGGATAATTTAATGACAGCAGAAACAAACAAACAGGTGCAATTCTCTGATAAGCAAAATGAGGATAAGTAGATGTCCAAAAACGGCTCTAAATTTACTTCTTATGAGTATTTTCTGGCTTAGAAAAACGGTAGTTATCTCCTAGAGCAGAAACCAGAGTCCCTTTATAAAATCTTCCCTTCTCAGAGATGTGGCACAAGAAGAAAGGAGATTTTTTGAATGGCTCCAATCATCCAGGTGTTCTCAGCATGCTATGCTGTTCTAGGCCTCTGTGTATTTACACATGCTGTTCCCAGTTCGCCAGAAGGCCCTTCCCCATTATTCAGAACTCTACTCAGGTCCCAAGTCTTGGGAAAGCCTGTGTTAACCCCACAGTGTAACTCTGATGTACCACTCCCCACCCTGCATCCTCTAAATAATTTAGGCATATTAGTAACACATTATATTGTTACACTGTGATTTATGCATATGAGTAACACACTACACTGTTACACTGTAATTTATGCATATTAGTAACACATTACACTATTACACTGTAATTTATGGCTTTTCAGTTTCCCCTCTTTGAGGATTTGGACTAAGACTTATCTGACTTTCAATTGCAGATGATACAGTGGTACTGGAATGAATGAAAAAAGATGGCAGATAAAGGAGGAAAGCTAACCCTTATTTGAGAACAAAACCTACCCTGTCTACCTAGCATAGTAATTTTTAACTTCCAACCTTGAACACATTTCCAATAAATATGTAGGAATAAGAGGGAAAAGTAAAACTAAAGAAAATGAGTAGATGAATATAAAAATCTCTGATTTGACAAAGAGGAAATAAAATGAAAGAAACTGTAAATGAAAGGTTAAGAGCCATGATTCCCTCTCAAGAACGTGCGCAGGCACATGTGCTGTGGCTATGCTTGTGTGTATATGTCTATGCTGAGGGAAGAGGAGAGCAACTTGCAGGTGTAAAGCCACATCATGCCTGGTCAGTAGCAGGCCCTGAATAGATGTTCCTCCCCATCTCCCTTGTCCAAGTAAAATGTCTGGGGCCCTGTAGGGAGAACATTAGATGGACCAGCAAAATATTATGATTGTAGGGACCATTAATAAGGAGTAATTTTTGAGAAAAGCAGAGATACTGAACATTGGCAAGTAAACCAATGTTTTCAGGTACATAACCTGATCACAAAGACCAATTTGTATATGTCAGGGAAACCAGTCTTGTTATGTTATAGCTCTACTCTGTGTAATGACTAGATATCTACATATGGTCTCTGAAAGTGTGTGAAATAAAGAAGAGGCAGCAGAAACTACTTTATAAATAATACTTCCAAAAACTCCAACTAAGATAGCATCAAAAATGTTAAAAAATAAGGAATATAAATTTTGTTAAGGAGCTAGTATCAGTTTCTTTGCATATGTATTCCCTTGGTCTCCGTCTAATTTTTTAAAAGCAATTACATAGCAAGAATTATTCAGAAATAATTAGGCAAGTAGAAATCTGATGCTCCATATATAGCAACAACATATGGAAGCATTCATAAATTACTGATGTACTCTTAGACTTTCATCTTCTAATGCCTTATTGCTTAGCTTCTGACATTCATGTTGATAATGTTATTTACTTTCCTATGTTTGTAAAGCAATACTCATTTCATATTCTACTTCAGGTCTTGTCTACTTATCTCTGGGGAAAGAAGGATGAGAGTTATCCTCCCTTACTGCCTCTTGTCAATCTTACTTGCTGGTTCTTCCCATTCTCCTAACATCAGATGCCCAGGGCTCAACCAGTCCTTGGCCTGATTTCTCTATTGAACTCCAAATTCACATACTCAACTATCAATTCAAATTTCCCCATCTCCCCATCTGGATGCAACTCAATTTTGATATGTCTAAAACTGAATTCTTCACCACCTCCAAAAACCTGCTCTACCCAGTCTTCCCATCTTGGTTAATCATCACTCCATCCTGTCAGTCTTAGGCCAAAAAGCTGGGAACGATCCTTGGCTCTTGCACAGTATATCCAATCTAGCAGCAAATTTATAACCAGATCAGACTTCTCACCACCTTCAACGATACTATGTCCAAGCACCATAATCTCCCATCTGCATTATTTTAGTAATGACCCTAGCTTCTTCTTCCCCAAAATTTCTAAACATTATAGCCAGGGCAATCCTTTTCTGCTGAAAACTCAATTGTCAAAGGTTTCCCAATTCCTGATACAGACAAACAAGATGTATCTTCCTGTTACCCTGCTGATATCATCTCTTTCTAATCTTTTCTTCCTTCATTCCATTGAAGTTACAGTATCTACGTATTCCAAGAACATCCTTTGCATGTTACCACCTCAGAACATTTACACATTAACTATTCTTTGTCTGGAATTCTCTTCTTTCAGGGATCCACAGGATCCATTCTTTACTTCCTTTACTCCAATGACATCTTCTCATTGAGGCTTCCTTTAACCAACCCTACTCAAAAAGTGCAACACTCTGTTTCCCACACACATACACACATGCGTGCATCTCCCTGGAGAACTCCCAGTTCTCCTTCGCTCCTCTATTTTTCTGCATAGCATGTGATTTTTAGACTACTGTATTACTCAGACATTTATTTAGGTTATTGGTTACCTCTCTGTGCTACAATATAAGTTCTAACAGTGTAAGAATTTTTGTCCGTTTTGTTCCTAATGAGTTACTTTAAAGCCAAGCACAGAGGAGGCTCTCAATTTGTATTTGTAGAATAAGTACATAAATGAATAAACAAGTCAGAGACAGTTCAAGAGATGAAGGAACACCTCAATAAAAAGAACATGGGTCTCTGAATGACTTCATGGAGCAAACCATCCATGAAGAACTAGACTTCTCATGATTATTTTGTGAGAATGAGAAAAACATCTACATTATTCAAGGCACTGAATATTATATACTAGTATACATTGAAACACTGGTATACAATAAATCTTTATTTATTTTCATATCCCTAGCACTGTCAGAGATACCAGCTTCCTCAACTATAAAATAAGGTGCTTAAACTAGATGACTTACAAGGTTCTTTTAAATTCTCAAATTTTACATTCTTGATGTTTACACAAATGGCAAAGAAATAGTACCCAAACAAGGTAATGAAGAAAAGCAGTTTAGATAATACAGACAGACACTTGGGGTTAAAAAATATACTAAGAATGATTCTTTCTTAAACTAATAAAATCTCACCATATTTAATGGAGTAAACAAAAAGTGAACCAAATCTGCAGCACTAGGATTCTGAATATGAGACTTCAGCTTGGCCTGCAACATGAAGAAAGCAGAAAATAGATTACTATCAAGCAAAGTCAGACACTCAGAAAGGTCCAACATAGACTCAGTTTCATTTTAAATCTATTCTTTAGCATGAATAGAGTGAGAATAGAAGTCATTGTTTTTCAATCAAGTCTCATAGATATATATGTTTTAAAATTTGTTGTTTTAATTGAAGGCAAATCAAAACATACATACCCCCCAAAAATCTATAAAAACAATTTTATTTCTTAATTTAATCAGAAACATCCTGACTAGACTTTCATCTTTTTCATTTATTTCTTCTAATTCT
>NW_016803311.1:3360321-3397220 GCF_001698545.2 Rhinopithecus bieti
ATACCCCCCAAAAATCTATAAAACAATTTTATTTCTTAATTTAATCAGAAACATCCTGACTAGACTTTCATCTTTTTCATTTATTTCTTCTAATTCTATATACATAAATTTCACTTACCAGAAGGTTAAATCCATGTTTAAACTTTTGGAAACAGTCAAGAAATTCATCAGGAGGTGGAGGTTTTGCCCGCAGCGTTAAGACACCCTCTAATGAAATAAGCAAGAGGAGGAGATCAGAGCAAAATCCAAGAAAATTTATTAAATGGAAAACAAAACCACATTTATGTCTGTAAAATTTGAGGATCTCATCAGACATGCTACCTAGCTACTGGGCTACATCTCATAGTCTGACTGTAAGAAACTGAGAAGATACAAAGTTCAAAATGGATTGCTCTGTCTTTAGGCACTACAAATAACTCATTTAATTTCATAAACATACATTGTAGCCTTTCTCTATGGCAGGCATTGTGCTTATCATTGTGAAGGGTATAAAAGTGAGTAAGTGACAAGCCATGCCTTAAAAGCTAATAAAACACATGAATCAGATAAATAACAAGACAATACCAATCGTTATGAGAAGAGACTTACCTGGTTGGGAGATAAGGAAATGGATACTTAAAAGGTATTAGATGGAGAAAGTAGCCTCTAAGATGGGATTTGAAAAAGTTTGGTCCAGGGCGATGTGGTGGGAAAAACATCATGGTTGTATAAAACAGCATAAGCAAAAACAAGGAAAGGGGGAATTGCATGTATATGAAACAACAAACAAAAGCAGAGAAACATGAGAATGGAAGGGTAGATCAAGGTTAGATTGTGGATACCCTTGATTTCCAGGGTGAACAGTTGTACTTAAATCAACAGAACGTGGAACTAGCGTGCTTTACAGCAGAAGCATGAAGTGGCTGAACGCTTTTGAAGATTGTTCTCACAGCATGAAAAAGTGGAGGCTTAAAACTGCTTAGAAAGCAGGGTAAAAAAAATGATAGTAGCTTGAACTGGATATGAAAAAAGGGAAATAACTGGATATAGGAGATGTTGAGAAAATAAAATTGATGTTGGCTACAAGCTAGAGAATGAAGTCATAGAAGAATCTGTGGTTTTCAATCTGGGTGATCAAGAGGATAGTATATCTTTCACAGAGAATTTCAAAAGGAGTAAGTGGTTTATGATACCAGGAAGCAATAGTACTTAATTTCAGAATATGTGGAGAGGACGCACATTCATGTATTCACATGTAGAAGACAAAGCCAAAGGTGATATGCTTATCATATAAATATGTGGTAGAGAAAGATTTGGAAATTATCTGTAATGTAAGGGATATTTATTTACTATTTTATATCTTTCCATCTCTACCATTTTGTCAGCGGAAGTATAAACATTACTTCCATAAGTTTAATTTTATATAGCTGAGGCCATTTTAAATAGCTGAACAGCAGCATACTTCAAAATTGTCTATATGTGACTTCATATGTGACCTGAATGTACTGTTTAAAGTTTTGTGATAAAAAATTCAAATCCATTGAAACTTTTAAATATTTTAATAAGTCAACCCTTTTATTTAACAAATAATATGGTTCTAGTTGATAACAGAATAAATTCAAATATAAGAAGAATAGAGCTATGTCTTTCTTTAACAGACACTTAATTTTACAATAACTAATCAAAACTACAGACAGATGATCACTGCCTGAATCTCAGAGTCTCTGCGATTTAGGTAAAATATTCCAGGATCTTTCTTCACTATATAGCTGACTTATAACCAAAATGGACTCTTCCTGAGTTCATCTTACTCTTTGCCTAAATCTCAGGTGCTACCCCAAAACTAGAAGAGGAACCCTA
Organism: Rhinopithecus bieti; assembly: GCF_001698545.2. Classification (NCBI taxonomy): domain Eukaryota; kingdom Metazoa; phylum Chordata; class Mammalia; order Primates; family Cercopithecidae; genus Rhinopithecus; species Rhinopithecus bieti. The sequence continues at coordinate 3,362,161 of NW_016803311.1, forward strand.
GTCCACAATCAACGAAGTTTTGCTAAGCAGTTCATGAGGGTCAAAACTCTGCCTAGTACCAGAGTTCTTTTTTTTTTTTTTTGACACAGAGTTTCACTCTCATTGCCCAGGCCGGAGTGCATTGGCGCCACCTCGGCTCACTGCAACCTCCGCCAGGTTCAAGCGATTCTCCTGTCTCAGCCTCCGGAGTAGCTGCGATTACAGGCACATGCCACCATGCCCAGCTAATTTTTGTATTTTTATAGAGATGAGGTTTCATCACATTGGACAGGCTGGTCTCAAACTCCTGACTTCAGGTGATCTGCCCACCTCAGCCTCCCAAAGTGCTGGATTACAGGGGTGAGGCACTGCGCCCAGCCAGTACTGGAGTTCTAACCAGTCATTAGAAGATTAAGAAAATCCAACTTACCTCCTGGTCCTTTCTTTTTACCTTTCTTATTTTTCTTCCTTTTAGAAAGTTCAGAAAATGCTTCTGCTGCTTTTTGGAGTTTCGTGATAAAAAATTCAATGTCATCCAAAATGTGGTTTAAGATTTGCTGAAATTAGAAATTATAGAATAAAATATAAAACAAAATGTTTACCTTAGCTGTACACTGTTAGTAAATAACAGAAAGGTTTTTTTAGAAAAAGTAGCAGCCCACATGCCAATTTCAAGTTTATTACTAATTACAAGAATCAAACTAAATATACCTGTAGCCAACATCTGACATTTACATTTTTCTTTAGCTTACTTTTGCTCTATTTTCAATGTCATCAAGGAAGCATTCACAATAACTACTTGGATTATTATTTTCAATTGCTCTAATTTTCCCAGTGTTCTCCCACACAGTTAGGAGGAAAATTCTAAACTACGTTTTGTTAGCAGAGCACTGACATTTTTGCTTTACTGATAAATGTTCCAATAAAGCACTGACAACATTATTTCATGGAATTAAAGGTACACAGATTGCTGTGATAACCTAATAGCTAATCTATGATACTAAGCATTAATAAGAATTTCCACGTGACAAAATAGAATAATGCACCATGCTATCAGAGATCACTGGAATGAATTTGATTATCTTACATACTATAGTCTTAGTTGCCTTTCTCCAGTATGTGTGAAACCTGACATTCTTCTAATTTAAGACTAGAAATTGGGGTTAAATAAACTTTTCAGTATAACACGTAATAGTGTGATATAAAAATCGAATTCCAAATTTCAAATTCCTTTCAGTATTTATTTCTCAATAAGCTAGTAACATGTGTATAGTATAAAAAGTAATTATATTAACAGTATATTCTATATCTCATTTATAGAATGAGAATGCTATAATAAAGCATTTACAGCATTCTCATTCTGTAAATCACTATGAAGAAATGAAAACAAATGTAGCATTATCTTTTACAAAAGCATTACAATTTACAAATCTATCCTTTAAAAATGCCACTTAACTTTTTTGTTTATTCTAAAATACACTGTTAATAAATGCCAAGAAGACATATTAAAAAGATATTTCAATTATGAATTACAAACTATAATACAATAAAAACTGCACCATTCCTGACAGCTAATAATTCAGCCTAAGTTCCAATGTAAACTAGTTAATATGCTGATTCTTCTATCACAGCCCAAGTCTACTAACTAAATACTGGCATAAAGGCAAAAATGGTTAAGGCAAAAACTAATTCAAAGGGCATAACCATCACTGGAAACAGAAAACACAGTTTCCATAAAACATCTTTATTTAAATTAGCTTCATTTTCTTATGAAGTTTTTTTTCCTCTTAAAAAAAAAAAAAAGCCAATGATCTAAAAGCGACTCCTATACTTACCACATCTCTGTCAATGCGGGCTGCCATCATCTCAGGCGTTTCTTCCTGCTCATGATACTGCCTTGGTTTCTCAACTGTAGAAAGGAGAATCATGTCTTTCAACCTTTTACTCACACAATACCAATATAGGCAATTAAAACATAAAAATTAGTTTAAAAGGAGGACCATTCGCAAAAGGGAACACCTCCACTGGATACACAAGTCAAAACTGTGCTCATCAGCCATGAAATGCATCCTTGTCAACACTAACAGGAGCACCTGGGCAGAGCTTAAGTATTGGTCCTCTCACCTTTATGATGTTTATTTAACTTGTAATATCCCCTCTATTCTCTCTCTTCCCTGAGTCAGCTACCTGTAGAACCAACCTTAACTTAGCACCATTTAATTCCTACACAAGCCAGAAATATAAACCAGCAGTTAAGCTTTTACTTCTCAAAAGCTGGTCAACTAAGTTCTAATGCAACAGAGCTATAATTTTTATACATTCCAATACTGTGACCACAGTAAAGCTTTGGGAGTTCTGACAGCAGAGTGCTTCTTAAAATTTAAGTGTAATTAAGCTTAAAACCCACAATATTGGGCTCATTAATTTGAAGCTACAAGCTTTAAAAGCAGACAGAAATTTTCACATTAAAAAATAAATGTCCATTCAAGATATTAAGGTTGCTCAGTTGGCTAGAGCATGATGTTACTCATGAAGTTATTATCATGAACTCCTTCCTGGTATGAGTCAGTTAATACTACCTCTAAACACAGAGAGTTGTTACAGATATTTCATGGAAGAATTAATTTTAAAATATATGGATGGAACAACAGAAATGAAACACCACAAATGGAAATACAACTCATGATACATCATCATGACTCATGATGTTCAATACAGAGAACTGCAAAAAAATATTGGAAACTTTGTATTGCTATTCTTCCTATGCACTAACTTTACCTATAACTGGAACACTTGCCAACAAAAAAAAAAAGAAAGAAGAAATAACCATGTCTTATGAAACTTAATTAGTGGCTGTTAACTACTTTAAGATAATTAAAATTTCTACCTATGAAATCTTGCCAGTTAGCTACTATTTTACACATAGTTAGCTGCTACCTTGGCTGTAGTGGACTACCACAGAAAGCACTAAGTTGAGGTTGAAATAGCTATTAGGAACTCTACAGAGGTCCCCAAAATATATCATTTGGAGGGCACAGTGACAGGGAGATATAGTATTTCTTGGGCTCTGTCAGGTCTGAGACACAACTAGGAACCCTAGTGCCACTGGCGCTATTCCACAGAGATCACCTTTGGAAGTCAGGGGTAGATATACCTCAGGGATTCAAAGGAGAAGCAGTTCAGCCTGAGTCAGCCAGAGCCTTCAGAGGAACCAGAAAGACACTCCTCTTGAGGGGCTTTCCAACTAAAAACTGGACTGGATCCAGGCCAAATCTGAATAATAAGTCTTCTGTTTAGTCTAGTGGCAAAGTAAAGTTCTGAAAGCCTTGTCTCACTTAGTTTAAACAGATGACATTGCAGAAAATATTTCAGATAAAATTTAATGAAAGCTCAGAAACCCTAGGGATAAATTCTCTCTTTATTATAAATTATATTAGGTTCGGCAGGGCACAGCGGCACACGCCTGTAATTCCAGCACTTTTGGAGGCTGAGGCGGGAGGATCACGAGGTCAGGAGATCAAGACAATCTTGGCTAACATGGTGAAACCCCGTCTCTACTAAAAATACAAAAATTAGCCAGGTATGGTGGCATGCGCCTGTAATCTCAGCTACTTAGGAGGCTGAGGCAGGAGAATCGCTTGAACCCAGGAGGCAGAGACTGCAGTGAGCTGAGATCGAACCACTGCACTCCAGCCTGGGTGATAGAGCGAGACTCCATCTCAAAAAAAAAAAAAAAAAAAAGTGTGTATATATATATATATGGTTCAACATATATATATTATGTATTATATATACATCATACAAGATGTATTATATATACATTATATAATATATATAAGGTTCAACATATATTTTTACAGGTTTGTTCAGAATGTCTGTAAGCTTGTCTTATCCTTCCTCTACTTCAGACCCTCTTCATCAAAACAGTAACAACAAAAACACCATAAGTACACAAAAAGTACAGAATACAATAAATTACTGTATTTTAAACATTTTAAATACAAAGCAGATCAATACAAATTTACATAATTTATGAAAACAGAAACTTACAAAATTAAACTACATAGCTCTATTAATTTTTTTTAAATGAATGCATCAAAGACTTTTTTTCATATATTCGGTAGCTCGGCTTACATTTAAACCTCCGAAAAAACCTTTAAGAATACAAGAAACCTAAACAAAATAGAAAACAATTCAGAAAGAAAACGAACTCAATTTGGCAAAATGAGAACCACAAATTATGCTTCCTATTCTGTAGTCGGTACTATCATAAACATTATTTACTTTCAGATTCACAGCAACCCATGAATTATTATCCGCATTTTAGAGATGAGGCTGAAGTACAGAGAGACAACTTCCCAAGACCACGCAGGTGGACAGATCAGGTCTTGCTTCGGAGCCCAACTTTTACCCTGCACATCCAAAGAAGAGTCCGAGGTGCCTCATTTTTGGAAATGAGTTATATCGTTTAACTATAGTGCCAGATACCCTGTGTGAATAATACTTTATTGGTTAAAGAATAAGAAAGTTGGCCAGGCGCGGTGGCTCACGCCTGTAATCCCAGCACTTTGGGAGGCCGAGGCGGGCAGATCACGACGTCAGGAGATCTAGACCATCCTGGCTAACACGGTGAAACCCCATTTCTACTAAAAATACAAAAAATTGGCTGGCCCGTGGTGGTGGGCGCCTGTAGTCCCAGCTACTCCGGAGGCTGAGGCAGGAGAATGGCGTGAACCCGGGAGGCGGAGCTTGCAGTGAGCCAAGATCAGGCCACTCCAGCCTGGGAGACAGGGAGACTCTCTCTCAAAAAAAAAAAAAAAGAATTAGAAAGTTAAGAAGTCCCACTGCAGTAGAGGCAAAAGAATGAGGCTCTAGCGTTCATCAGATTCAAGCCTGCTGAATCACAACTTATTCGCCCTTAAAATGAAGAGACTAGACCAAACACATTTTAAGGCATTTTTTAGTTATAAACATTTCAGATTCTAGTAAAATATTCTAACATATAAAAGTAACACTAAAACACAGGTGAAACACAATGAGATCTCAGTTATTACTGATGAAGCAGTAGATAGCAGCTCTCATTTTTCCACAGCAGACTTACAGAACTGTTGTTATCTGTCTGAATGCTCAGACCCCTACACCATATTTCCATTCAAACATTTAGCTACAGGATCTAGCAATATAATTCATCAAAAATTACACACTAAGAAAAGATAGCCCACCAAAATGTCAGGTGACTTTTAGCACTAGAAGGCTATCCACTGAGTTGCTTTGGTTGTTTAGTAATATAATGATGTCCTAACTTGTCTATTTTAATGAATATATTACTAATAAGACAGATACACATTAAATTTAAAAAAATGACTTTATAGCAACATAAGCTAAAACAGGGAGGTTTTTTTTAAGCAAGTAGGAAATTATAATTCAGTGTTTTTAGGAAGTTGTTTGGCAATATGTGTCAAGAGTTTTTTAAAGGCTAATATTCTTGGCCCATAATTTCACTTCTAGAAATCTATCCTATGGAAATAACCAGAGATATGGTCAAAGATTTATAAATGAAGATGTCCATCATTATTGATAAAAAATAAACTATGAAATAATATTTCAAAATTGAGAATGGTTGAAAATGATAATATAAACAATTATATATTCATCAAAATCAACTTTTAAAATGTTATATGGCAAAATATGCATCATAAAATTCTAAAAATCAGTATTCAAAACTGTGTATACAACATGAACTTTATTGTTTAAGAAATAAGACTAGAAAGTAAAATCAACTTGTCAACAGGATGAAGAAAATTACAGATGAATTTATTTCCCTAGTTATACAGTTCCAAGTTTTATACATTCCAAATTTTTCAAATTTTACATAATGATTATTTGTATAATAAAAATATATAAGGTTATATTTTTTTAAAAAAGTAACACTAAGTTCTATGTTATAATTGTTTTTAAACAGAATGCCAAGGTGAAATGATGCCACGCTCATAGGGCCCACTTGACAAGTACAGTCGTATGATGAATACCTTTTACCCTTCTCCACTGCCAGCAGCCAACCACTGTCCTGACAACCTTTCCATCAATATGACAAACTTGTCCAAAAAGGGACTGTAGTTAAATAATAAAAACTGGAAATAATTTTAAGTGCGGTCTTTAAAAAAAACCAGTACATATTTTGTTGCCATCTTTTTAACTGTCAATCAAGTGAAACTTCCTCTCTCAGCATTAAAAAAAAAAAGACTCTAACCCTAACACCATACTTATTAAATGGTGAGTCTAAACTCTTACAGATAATAATCTTAACAAAATTCAAGGCTTAACTTTCTTTCACCTAAGATTTGATTTTTTTTTTTTTTTTTTTTTTTTTTTTTCTGAAATGAAGTTTTGCTCTTGTTGTCCAGGCTGGAGTGCAATGGCGTGATCTCAGCTCATTGCAACCTCTGCCTCTCAGGTTCAAGCGATTCTCCTGTATCAGCCATCCCAGTAGCTGGGATTACAGGTGCATGCCACCACGCCCACCTAATTTTAGTATTTTTAGTACAGACAGGGTTTCATCATATTGGTCAGGCTGATCTCGAACTCCTGGCCTCAGGTGATCCGCTCGCCTCACAGCCTCCCAAAGTGCTGGGATTACANTTTTTGAAATGGAGTTTTGCTCTTGTTGTCCAGGCTGGAGTGCAATGGCGTGATCTCAGCTCATTGCAACCTCTGCCTCTCAGGTTCAAGCGATTCTCCTGTATCAGCCATCCCAGTAGCTGGGATTACAGGTGCATGCCACCACGCCCACCTAATTTTAGTATTTTAGTACAGACAGGGTTTCATCATATTGGTCAGGCTGATCTCGAACTCCTGGCCTCAGGTGATCCGCTCGCCTCACAGCCTCCCAAAGTGCTGGGATTACAGGCATGAGACACTGAGCCCAGCCAGATTTGATTTTTTTAAAAAGTAACCTCAAGCTTCAGTTCTGAAATCAGCATCAGAATTTGAAAGCAAGACCTATGCCCCAACCCAAAGTAAGTGTTCAATAAGTATTAATTCTAGGAAGACTCACAGTCCCCTTGGTCAGCTGCCCATGCAGACCAGGCTGCCACTCGACTTCTAACATCCACCTGGGTGACGGTCCCAGGGGGCGCAGGGGCAGGAGCTCTGGGTGGAGGCGGTATACCAGGGTCTGCGTTGGAAATCATCCTTAAAAAGATGAAAACAAATAGAATTTTTACCATCTCTATTTCTATAACATATCAATTAACTCAACTTGTGGTACTAGTTATTAAAATTCAGAAACAACTATGTCAAGGGGCAATAAGGATTTCCTAAGCATTCCATATGATGCATATTCATGAATGCATATGAAATAAAAAAAAATTAACAGTCAGCTGAAAACTAGGTTGATTTTCTTTCTGAGTCTCATGTGATTTGGAAGAGCCATGGAACAATTACAATCCTACTGTCTAGCTTGTATTTCCCTAGGATACCTTCTCTTCAAATGCCACTCATCTTTCATGACTCTGTGACTTCCAACGCAAGTGAAGCCGTATCAGAGAAAGACCAAAAATACGGAGAGCAAAGGAGCAAACGCACTGACAAACTTGGGAGAACAAATGTGTTGAGACTACAGGTTATGATCTATACAATATAATAATATACTTCCATGGAAAATAATTCTTCTAACTCTTTGGGGGAAAAAAGCCTTAGAAACAAATCAATTCCACCCCTTGATTTCTTTTAATAATTTTACCTCAGGGCATCAGGCCGCCTCTTCTGTTTCCCTCCTTTACTGTCACTGACTGCACTTTCAATATCTTCACTAATTAGGTTTGCCTGCAAGGAGATACAAGTTACCTGAAAGTTGATAGATTTTTCTGAGTCTTGATATGTAGTTTAAAACAGGAAAAGGGATTGTTCCTTGTCTGAATCAGTAAGTATCTTGATGTAAAAGTCTTTTATAAAATGTTGCGAAACATGACTCTTGTGGTTTTTATAATGGTGAACTATATAATGACAAGATTTTAAACACTGAAGAAATGTTTAAAGATTATCTTAAAGGGAAACTATCCTTGAATAAAGGAAATGAAGAAGGCAAAGAAAGGATATGCATATGCTAAAAATGAAACTGAGTAAAAATCTCTAATTGGGAAGAAATTAAGGGGTTAGAAATTCCCACACATAGAACAAACAGAGTTCCTTCCCTTTCTCATCCTCAAGATCCACTGGATATCTATTAACTGAGCAAAACAAATATTTGGGTTTAAGGCAAATCCACTACACCCGTGAGATAAACACCAACACTAGGTTGTACCCCTTTGGGTAACCACTTTATTTTGTCACTTCAGGTAAAAGTTAACTTTCTACAAACAATTAACTTTTCCAATACTTTTCCAGTAAGAACATTCAGTTAGATATTTCTTGGGGATCAATGTGAGATTCACAGGTAAGAAGTTTTTGTTTGGTTGCAAAGTTTGTTTAGAGCCAGTGATTATCACTCTATATTAGAATGTTGATGAGATGCACCATCTATGTTTGTGCCTCCTTGTTCTACGTAATGTTTTCTCAAATATGTACGCTTGTATTTCTTTTACAGTAAGCATCGATAATCATAAAATTTTGGAAATGATAGGATATTTAAAAGAGCATCTCATCGGTTCCTTCTAATTAATAAAACTGAGGAGTACTTGTATGAAAGGGCCTGGCCAAGGTCATGTTGCTCGTTAAATGAGAGTGCCAGTGCATCCCAGTCCAGTGTGACTTCCTACGAGCATTAAGTTTCAATAAGACATTACAAACATCCTGTCAAAGGCTTTCTGTTACATAAGATACTAAAATTGAAGATGAAAAGACAATTAAAAATAATTAAAAAAAAAAACCCAAAGAAAAACTGAAGATGCCTAGGAATCGTCAATTTCTTATACTGGGGCTATTATATTTCTAAGAAAAATTTTGCTGCAAAGGTGGGCAGGAGCAGTGCATGAAGTCCTATAATAAAGAAACTTTAAAAATCAAAACCAATATTGCACAATGAGCCATATAAAAGAAACTGCATTTTCATTGCGTTTATATTTTAACTAGCCAAGGGAAAATGTCTCATATGCAGAGTATGAAACCAATGAGTAAATGCATATAGTGCTTGGTCGTATGCGAGCTTTTGGAGTTAGGACAGAACTATATTCAGTAAATACATTTTGAATCCATTATCATTACCATTCCATATCAAATAAAGCAAACTCTTTGTTCCCAAACTTAAAATCCAGAAACTTTACACTATGGCGTAGTAACTTTTAGCTCCCAGGGGGACTTTTTAGAGTACAGATACAAACATCGAATCTGAAATGTTTTTTAACTTAGGCCTCTGGTTTATAAAATGTTTGAATTAAATTTCACTATATTTTAAAGCAAAATGTTCCCTTTAATATTTATTGAATATATCTAACCTTACAAAATTATAATATACTATGACCTTCAAAAGGCCCTATACAAAATCTGATGAATATCACTTACACAAATTACCTAAATGCCAGTTCTTTTAGAAGAAGGTTTTTAGAAAGTCATCTATGATGTAAATTGAAATTAGAAGAAAATTATAAAATACAGTTTACAGTCAATTTTACTTTATCTATCATCTTTAAATGTCAAAAAATACAGAAAAGATCAAGTGACTGTGCTAATCTCCTAAAAGTTCTTTATAAAATAAAATTACATGGATATTTTATAATGTATCATCAAAATGTTAAATCACTGCTTTAGCAAAGTACCAATTAACACAAAATGATTTCTCTTTTAAAGAAAACAACTCCGGAAATAAACACATTCAAGGTTGAAGATAACTTCTAAGGTCCAATAAAGCATCACAAATTATAATCATTTGAAATTACACTGTACTTTGAAATAGAAACTTTCAGGACACATCCTGTTATTACTGGCTCATCTATTTTCACATATCATTTGGGAATTACAAATCCTGGGCAATGATTCGAGTCACATAATTAAATGGTGAACTTTAAATCAATATCGTGGGAAATGTCTAAGTACTTCATTGCAGTAGTCCATGCTATGTGATTAGTGCAGAATAAATTAGAATTACATGATTATTTACTGTCCACAAAGCATGATTTCTGAACAATCAATTTTTAATTACAAGTTTAAGGCATTTGATGTGAATTTAATATATTATCTACCCTTTAAAAAAAAAAAAAAAAAACAGAATGCCTCTTATTTTTAAGAGACACAATCTCACTCTGTTGCCCAGGCTGGAGTACAGAGGGGCGACTATAGCTCACTATAATCTCCAACTCCTGCCTCAAGAGATTTTCCTCCCTCAGCCACCTGAGTAGCTGAGACTACAAGTGTGTACAACCACACCTGGCTAATTTTTTAAATTTTTTCAGTAGAGACTGGGTCTTGCCATGTTGTCCAGGCTGGGCTTGAAGTCCTGGCCTCAAGCCATCTTACATACTCGGCCTCCCAAAGCACTGGGATTACAAGTGTGAGCTACTCTGCCTGCCCCTGATTTTATTAACATCACCCTAATTTCTTTATTTACTTGCCATGGAAATCCTAGGGAAGATACTAAGGTATTTGTTTTCCTTACAAGATTCTCAGGAACTAAAAATCTAGTACCTAATATGAGATATATTATCAAAATAGGTAATTCAAAAGCTGCCAGAACGTCTGCTTAAAGAGGAAACAAAAATTTCACCTTTCTCTTACCTTAACCTCATCACACTGGAAAAGATGAAGATCTGGCTTGTTCTGGGTTGGCTCTTTGCACACCAGGGCAAGCACTGAATCATAGCTGCATGAATGCATCACAGCTTGGCAGTGCTGGATTGTGTTTAAAGGAAAATTCTCCAGTTCATTCTATAAATAAAGTAAGCATTTTATTTTGTCAAACTTCCACCCATTTTCAAACAATCTGAAATGACTGTAAACATTAATATTTGTGGCATTTTCTTGAAAATAAAATAGTATAAATTTTACACACTTGCCTTTGATTCTAAATCAATCAGGCTCACAGCTCTGTCATCCACTTGAAGAATCATATCTTGAGTCCACACTTTGCCCTTGGCATCAAGCAATTTCAACTTCCTTATTCCATCATCAACAGTGATCATAGCATCTTTCCGATCCAGGATAAATGTAGTCAAGTGCTTACGATTGGCAAAAAGGAAAAAGATTTATAACAGATACAAATACATACAACCTCTTACATTTCCAATACATTTTCCAAAAGAAAATCAAATTAACCTGAGGTCAGCTAGCAGAGAACGACAAACATAAAGTGCTCTTAAAACTTCATGACTATTTTAACGAGAGAATAAAGCCAAGCAGGGTTTTTTGGGGTTTTTTGAATAGAAGAAATGGTGTTTTGACTCATAAGATACCTAAATCTGTTTCATACTGAGCCATGTTGAACTACATAAACATGATATTAAAACAACTTCTTAACAGCTTAAATAATATTCTCTTTAAGTATAATTTTCCCTATTTTATTCTCTATTATGGTTATTTAAATGCTGAACCTAGCAGCATTTAAACAGCAGGCTATCTGTATCGGAGCTTTAAAACTATGGACACTGATTGTAGCAACAGCACAATTCTAGTCTACAGGAGCTGTCAAACTATTTAATCCACTAAAACCACTTACTGAAACAAAACTGTTTAAATTTGATTAAGCATGCTTGAGATAGGTAAAAAACTGAAAAGAAGAGCAATTTAAAAATTACTTCTCTGCTTAAATATTTTCTATTATAAGCAGAGGTCATCTAGATAAATTCCAACCAAGAGCAAATATCTTAAAAGAGAGCAAAAACTTAAAAAGAACCCTTATTTAACTAGAACTAGTAATAACTTTAGTTAAACTAGAAACTAAACTGCTCACTGAAACTGTCAAAGGCTTAATTTCAAGAAGATTCTACAGTACAAAGTAGAAGCCATTATCCTTTTTTAAATGAAATAAGGGCCGGGCGCGGTGGCTCAAGCCTGTAATCCCAGCACTTTGGGAGGCCGAGACGGGTGGATCACGAGGTCAGGAGATCGAGACCATCCTGGCGAACAAGGTGAAACCCCGTCTCTACTAAAAAATACAAAAAAAATATAGCCGGGCGAGGTGGCGGGCGCCTGTAGTCCCAGCTACTCGGGAGGCTGAGGCAGGAGAATGGCATGAACCTGGGAGGCGGAGCTTGCAGTGAGCTGAGATCCGGCCACTGCACTCCAGCCTGGGCGACAGAGCGAGACCATCTCAAAAATAAATAAATAAATAAATGAAATAAGACTGGCAATGATAAATGAGTGGTAGTTATGATTTTAAATCATTCTTTATGAAAATAGACCACAGACTAACAAGATACTTTACATGTAACATCTGTTTTAAAAAACCTAAACAAAAAGGTCAGTGCAACTTAAAATACATCATAAGAATGAAATAAAACCGAATTCTGATTTAACTTCCAACATTTATGTTCCTCAAGTGTCACTCTAAATACTAGTAAATGCCAAAGCATCTTACTTCAACACGGTATTGAGATACATCTGACACACTGCTGACACTGTCCCGTGCATAATTCTTCCTTTGTTCTGAAAGAGAAATTGAAAAAGCCATGATTTGTTGCCTACTAAGCTGAAGTTCATATATTGGTATCATGCGGTTATCTCTAAAACTAGTCTATCTCACGTATAAATACAGTAGCTGACAAGTTGTCATTGTGTGGTGTATCTGAAAACACTCATTATTCGCAGTAAATCTAAAAACCACAAGAACGTCTAAATAATAGGCAAGAACAATTAGATCCAATCTATGTTTTTAGAATTCCAAAGGTTAACAAGATTATAAATATTATAAGAAAAAAAGTTATTTCCTGTAAAGGTTTTTTTAATCAGTCAGGGACCTACTGTTTTGACAAATCAATTACAACTGGCTTATAAATTTCATCTGTTACTGCAGTGATATCAAAATATAATTGCAAATATTGTCATAGATACTGTATTATATGAGTTAGACTACATTATTAAAATAATAGACACTACAAGGAACAACTCCTTTTGCAGTATCCAAACTGGGATACTGTTAGAGGAGATTTAAAACATGATTCAATCACATGGCTTGCCATTAAATATTAACAGTTTTCACACATCTACAGAACACACAAATGTGATACTTAGAATCATAAATATAAGCTGATAGGAAAAACAAGAAAGTCAGGTAGAAAGTTATTGCACCAAACTACTTAAAAAGCAAAAAGAAACCTTTAATTTTCTTTTCTGAAATGCTGCAAAACCAAAAAATAACATTAAAATATAAAATGTATGTTGGCAATATTCGGCATTTGTTACTGTCTTTTTAAAATTTGTATTTTTTTAAAATAGGGAACACTTCATGAATTTGCATGCCATCCCTGCACAGAGGCCACGCTAATCTCTGTATCATTCCAATTTTAGTATACGTGCTGCCAAAGTGAGCACCATTTGTTACTTTCTAATCAAGCAACTTGCTTATTTGTAAATTCAGAGTTGCCCTGTTTCTTCTAAACAGAATGCTATGATGAAAAATAACTTTGAGAGGGAGCTGTCAGATTTGTTCTTCCAGCTTCAGCTGTGTCACTAAGTAGGAAACCAAATTTGGGCAAGACACTTAAAACCCTGGGCCTCAGCACCCTTACTGTAAAATAAAAGGGTTAAACAAGGTCAAACCTAAAGGCCTTTAAGGATTTAACATTCTGACATATAGATATGCCTTAGCTTCCCCAACAACCTGTTTTCTTTGTAAATGTAAACCTATTTATTTTAGTTAATATAGTTATTCTATAACAGAGAAGTTGTTTGGAAAGTTCTGCTGAACATAAAAGCTGAGCAAGTCCAAAAATATAAAGTGCATATGTACATATGCAGACTCAGAACGTTAACACAGAATTTTAAGAAAACTTAATAAATTTTCGTTTTACAACACATATGAAAGTAACTTTTCATTTATATTTACTTGTACAATTTAGATTAAAATCTCCATATCCTTGCATCAATATTACTCTGATACTCCAATACATTCCATTTTTGCTTTTGCAGCATTAAAAGTACTTAATAAAAACAGAAGCACTACAAAATTCACTCTCTGCTACCTTTCTTTTTTTGTTTGGATGATGACCTGAGGAAGTATGATCCATCTGGTCCTACCAAAATAATGGCATCAAAAAGAAAGATCTGGTTTCACCTAAAATTTTCTCTCCCAATATAACAAAACATAAACTTTCACTTACATGACTGTATTCCATATATTTTTAAAAAGTGAACGACCACGATTTTTCTGATTAGGTGTTGCGGATTAATCAGTGTGAGATATTAACACATGGCTAATTGTCCTTGCGACAGCCGTTACGACTCTTGTAATACAACATATAATTCAGGAATATATTTCACAAAACCACATCTAGAAACAATCACTATTTCAGAGTCACTGGTTCACCATATTCTAACACAACTGTCCATGACAGATTCAGAGCAGGAGAGTTCTGCTTACTTTGATCTGACCTTAGGACAGTAAAAGAAATGGCAGTGGTTGCCGTGACACCTAGTCACGGGAACTCCTGGATGTTCAAATGCTTGTCTTTTGGGTAATTTACTGGCAAATACAACAGTTGAAGATCTGAAACACTGTGTTTCTATTTAGATATTCTCATTATGAAGTATTAATAATTTATCCCTGACCTCCCGATTTCCTAACATATAGTTTCCCAATCCCACAGAAACATAATTTACAGAAATGAAAAGAAAAACTATCTGATAGCATTTTTAAACAGTGTGACATTACTGATCCCTCTGATTGCCTAGAAGATATGGTGTCATTTCTAATATTCCAAATTAAGAACCCACTTTAGGAATTCCTAAGCTGCTTTCTCTCCTATATTGTACAATAAATAAGTTGTATAAGAAACTACCTTTTAAAGATCCTAAAAATGTATAAACGCCATAAAATGGATTTATAAATAAATTAGTAGTTCCAGTGATTTTTAAGTCAATCCATAAGTAAAGGTTAATATTAACATTTTAATAGGCAATTTTGAAAGACATTTCCTAAAAGGCAATTATAATACATTTCTTTTTTATGAGAATCATATATATTCACAAGAACAGGTATAAATAGTAATTAGGCTCCTAAGCTAGAAATCTCACCAAAGCCTTAAAACAGTATAAAAAGCCTAACTAAAATCTCTGGACACTACTCAAGATGAATCCTCTAATGAAATTCACCACTGTTGCTAACAGTGGTTCTCATCCTTGGCTGCATGTTAGAATGAACTTGATAAAACAGTGTGCAGCTCATCTACTATATACTATCTCTTTAAGCAGAACATTTTCCTTTCCAAATTAAGAATGTAAATGTGGTCAAATGGTATATTAAATAATAAATACATGAATAAATATGGCAGTAGGGTTTTAGCTTTCTAGTAGTACAAGCTGCTCAACTCCCAATATAAGACGAAGTCTATNCCCTTATTTAACTAGAACTAGTAATAACTTTAGTTAAACTAGAAACTAAACTGCTCACTGAAACTGTCAAAGGCTTAATTTCAAGAAGATTCTACAGTACAAAGTAGAAGCCATTATCCTTTTTTAAATGAAATAAGGGCCGGGCGCGGTGGCTCAAGCCTGTAATCCCAGCACTTTGGGAGGCCGAGACGGGTGGATCACGAGGTCAGGAGATCGAGACCATCCTGGCGAACAAGGTGAAACCCCGTCTCTACTAAAAAATACAAAAAAAATATAGCCGGGCGAGGTGGCGGGCGCCTGTAGTCCCAGCTACTCGGGAGGCTGAGGCAGGAGAATGGCATGAACCTGGGAGGCGGAGCTTGCAGTGAGCTGAGATCCGGCCACTGCACTCCAGCCTGGGCGACAGAGCGAGACCATCTCAAAATAAATAAATAAATAAATGAAATAAGACTGGCAATGATAAATGAGTGGTAGTTATGATTTTAAATCATTCTTTATGAAAATAGACCACAGACTAACAAGATACTTTACATGTAACATCTGTTTTAAAAAACCTAAACAAAAGGTCAGTGCAACTTAAAATACATCATAAGAATGAAATAAAACCGAATTCTGATTTAACTTCCAACATTTATGTTCCTCAAGTGTCACTCTAAATACTAGTAAATGCCAAAGCATCTTACTTCAACACGGTATTGAGATACATCTGACACACTGCTGACACTGTCCCGTGCATAATTCTTCCTTTGTTCTGAAAGAGAAATTGAAAAGCCATGATTTGTTGCCTACTAAGCTGAAGTTCATATATTGGTATCATGCGGTTATCTCTAAAACTAGTCTATCTCACGTATAAATACAGTAGCTGACAAGTTGTCATTGTGTGGTGTATCTGAAAACACTCATTATTCGCAGTAAATCTAAAACCACAAGAACGTCTAAATAATAGGCAAGAACAATTAGATCCAATCTATGTTTTAGAATTCCAAAGGTTAACAAGATTATAAATATTATAAGAAAAAAAGTTATTTCCTGTAAAGGTTTTTTTAATCAGTCAGGGACCTACTGTTTTGACAAATCAATTACAACTGGCTTATAAATTTCATCTGTTACTGCAGTGATATCAAAATATAATTGCAAATATTGTCATAGATACTGTATTATATGAGTTAGACTACATTATTAAAATAATAGACACTACAAGGAACAACTCCTTTTGCAGTATCCAAACTGGGATACTGTTAGAGGAGATTTAAAACATGATTCAATCACATGGCTTGCCATTAAATATTAACAGTTTTCACACATCTACAGAACACACAAATGTGATACTTAGAATCATAAATATAAGCTGATAGGAAAACAAGAAAGTCAGGTAGAAAGTTATTGCACCAAACTACTTAAAAGCAAAAGAAACCTTTAATTTTCTTTTCTGAAATGCTGCAAAACCAAAAAATAACATTAAAATATAAAATGTATGTTGGCAATATTCGGCATTTGTTACTGTCTTTTAAAATTTGTATTTTTTTAAAATAGGGAACACTTCATGAATTTGCATGCCATCCCTGCACAGAGGCCACGCTAATCTCTGTATCATTCCAATTTTAGTATACGTGCTGCCAAAGTGAGCACCATTTGTTACTTTCTAATCAAGCAACTTGCTTATTTGTAAATTCAGAGTTGCCCTGTTTCTTCTAAACAGAATGCTATGATGAAAATAACTTTGAGAGGGAGCTGTCAGATTTGTTCTTCCAGCTTCAGCTGTGTCACTAAGTAGGAAACCAAATTTGGGCAAGACACTTAAAACCCTGGGCCTCAGCACCCTTACTGTAAAATAAAAGGGTTAAACAAGGTCAAACCTAAAGGCCTTTAAGGATTTAACATTCTGACATATAGATATGCCTTAGCTTCCCCAACAACCTGTTTTCTTTGTAAATGTAAACCTATTTATTTTAGTTAATATAGTTATTCTATAACAGAGAAGTTGTTTGGAAAGTTCTGCTGAACATAAAAGCTGAGCAAGTCCAAAATATAAAGTGCATATGTACATATGCAGACTCAGAACGTTAACACAGAATTTTAAGAAAACTTAATAAATTTTCGTTTTACAACACATATGAAAGTAACTTTTCATTTATATTTACTTGTACAATTTAGATTAAAATCTCCATATCCTTGCATCAATATTACTCTGATACTCCAATACATTCCATTTTGCTTTTGCAGCATTAAAAGTACTTAATAAAACAGAAGCACTACAAAATTCACTCTCTGCTACCTTTCTTTTTTTGTTTGGATGATGACCTGAGGAAGTATGATCCATCTGGTCCTACCAAAATAATGGCATCAAAAGAAAGATCTGGTTTCACCTAAAATTTTCTCTCCCAATATAACAAAACATAAACTTTCACTTACATGACTGTATTCCATATATTTTAAAAGTGAACGACCACGATTTTCTGATTAGGTGTTGCGGATTAATCAGTGTGAGATATTAACACATGGCTAATTGTCCTTGCGACAGCCGTTACGACTCTTGTAATACAACATATAATTCAGGAATATATTTCACAAAACCACATCTAGAAACAATCACTATTTCAGAGTCACTGGTTCACCATATTCTAACACAACTGTCCATGACAGATTCAGAGCAGGAGAGTTCTGCTTACTTTGATCTGACCTTAGGACAGTAAAAGAAATGGCAGTGGTTGCCGTGACACCTAGTCACGGGAACTCCTGGATGTTCAAATGCTTGTCTTTTGGGTAATTTACTGGCAAATACAACAGTTGAAGATCTGAAACACTGTGTTTCTATTTAGATATTCTCATTATGAAGTATTAATAATTTATCCCTGACCTCCCGATTTCCTAACATATAGTTTCCCAATCCCACAGAAACATAATTTACAGAAATGAAAAGAAAACTATCTGATAGCATTTTAAACAGTGTGACATTACTGATCCCTCTGATTGCCTAGAAGATATGGTGTCATTTCTAATATTCCAAATTAAGAACCCACTTTAGGAATTCCTAAGCTGCTTTCTCTCCTATATTGTACAATAAATAAGTTGTATAAGAAACTACCTTTTAAAGATCCTAAAATGTATAAACGCCATAAAATGGATTTATAAATAAATTAGTAGTTCCAGTGATTTTAAGTCAATCCATAAGTAAAGGTTAATATTAACATTTTAATAGGCAATTTTGAAAGACATTTCCTAAAAGGCAATTATAATACATTTCTTTTTTATGAGAATCATATATATTCACAAGAACAGGTATAAATAGTAATTAGGCTCCTAAGCTAGAAATCTCACCAAAGCCTTAAAACAGTATAAAAGCCTAACTAAAATCTCTGGACACTACTCAAGATGAATCCTCTAATGAAATTCACCACTGTTGCTAACAGTGGTTCTCATCCTTGGCTGCATGTTAGAATGAACTTGATAAAACAGTGTGCAGCTCATCTACTATATACTATCTCTTTAAGCAGAACATTTTCCTTTCCAAATTAAGAATGTAAATGTGGTCAAATGGTATATTAAATAATAAATACATGAATAAATATGGCAGTAGGGTTTTAGCTTTCTAGTAGTACAAGCTGCTCAACTCCCAATATAAGACGAAGTCTATTTCCCCTCCTATTCTGGCCCCTGCCTCTCTTTATCTCTCAGAATCAATTAGAGGTAGGATGAAACTTACTTGCCTATAGAACCACTGGTTGTGTTTCACTATTTTGCCTATTAGCTTTTATGTTATGGTCCAGAATGTACAGCTCCAAACAGACAGAATTACATGAATTCAGTAACCAGTGATGAAAACTCTTTACATACAATTTTATTATACACTATTGCAAAAACTGATATTCAACTCCCAGATCAGAAATACTAAATTTAGGTTTCATTTAATTTGTTAATTAGTTGAACTACAAGTATAAAAAGCATCCAGGTCTTGGTATTTATACTTAATTCCCTTTCACCTGCATTGCTGTTTACGCATAATATAACATTTGAAACGGCTAATATTCAGAGATACAGCTAATATTTAGAATTATTGTTCTCTTTCTCTGAAAACAAAAATGTTCCTTAGAGAGTAAGGATTTGGCCACTAACAAGAAAAAGGTAACATAAAAGCAGCTGCTGAGTACTCCTCTCTCTAAATAAAACAATGGGCTAGAACTCTTATTACTTTATAATTACGAAAACTTTCAACCACAGTAAAGGAGAATTCCTTTCCCAGTATCTTAGTGTCTACATATATTTATTCCATAGAGGAGAGGCGCTTAATGGGATCAGTGATGAGCACTGAGTGATAATTACAAGCTCTCAATATCAGGCAACTACAATCGCAGTTTGACGAATGAATATCTGAACCAAGATAC
This sequence comes from Rhinopithecus bieti, assembly GCF_001698545.2. Taxonomy (NCBI): domain Eukaryota; kingdom Metazoa; phylum Chordata; class Mammalia; order Primates; family Cercopithecidae; genus Rhinopithecus; species Rhinopithecus bieti. Next base: position 3,381,999 of record NW_016803311.1, read on the forward strand.
CATTATGAAAAACAAACAAAATCATTTCTTTAAAACTACATTATTTAAGAAGTAATTTTATTGGCCTGTTCAACAAATTATTAAAATGGCTTATTCCATGAGGTAAAAAAGGAGTTTTAAAATTTTCAGCTAAGTTGGGAAAACTGCCAAACTGTCTTTTTGAGTCAATTGCTGTGCCACATTCTATCAAGCTGAATTTTTGACTCAAACATTTAGCTCAATTTCCTGATACTATTTAATGAATTAGAAGCCATATACATCTTAAGAATTTCAAAAAAATTTTTTTTGTTCTGTAAAAAAAAAAAAAAAAAAGATTTCAATGTTTTCTCTAAGTAAAATACATACCGTAAATAATAAGGATGGGCAAAAGAGAAACAGATTTTCACTCTTAAGTGCTACTTGAATATGTAAGAAATTGCTTGGGCTTTAATTATAACAATTAAACAGAGAGACTAGCTCCAAACCAAGATCAGGAGATAGAGAGACACACGAAGAGAAAGAAAGCTAGGTATGAAAAGGACAACATATGGAATGGATATGTGTTAAGAAAAATTCAGGAACACTGCTACAAGAGAGTTGAATCAAGCACTGTGTAGAACTGAAGTTTATAGTAAACCCAATTATACAGAAATTCACCATGCAGTTTATAGGTTACTTAATACTCAATGCTTACCAACACCTCCTTGAGAAGAAAAAACAAAGATGGAAAAACACAAATATATTTTCCTACTTGTTAACATCACAAAGCAGTTTAAACTTAAGGTTAAAATAAGACTTAAGGCCAGGCGTGGTGGCTCACACCTGTAATCCCAGTACTTGGGAGGCCCAGGTAGGCAGATCACTTGAGGTCAGGAGTTCAAGACCAGCCTGGCCAACATGGCGAAAGGCTGTCTCTACTAAAAATACCAAAATTAGCCAGGTGTGGTGGCACGTGCCTATAATTTCAGCTACTCAGGAGGCTGAGGCAGGAGAATTACTTGAACTAGGATGTGGAGACTGCAGTCAGCTGAAATTGTGCCATGGCACTCCAGCCTGGGTGACAGAGCGAGACCCTATCTCAAAAAATAAAAATAAAAATAAAATGAGACTTAAAAGAGTACCTTTCTATCAAACTGACCCAATAGTATTTGTCCTCCCAATAATAAAATCTCAAAGTTAACTGTAGGTGTTGGTAATGACAACAAAATATTGGTAATTGGTAATTCAATGAAATGAGTTTTCTAGAGACAAAATGACTTTAAGCAGTTGGTAATTCATGAAATGATCACATTCCAAATTAAGCAATATCTAATTTAAAGAGAAGTTACCGTTCTAGAAAGTCCAGCTATTTAGAACATAGCATAATACCCACACTTAAGTAAATGAAGTCTTCTAAGTGTTTGTTAGAGATGTCACCATGTCTTTACATTAACACGTGCATATTTTAACATACAGACTCTAGTGGAAAAGACTCTCTCAGCGGGCGCGGTGGCTCATGCCTGTAATCCCAGCACTTTGGAAGACGGAGGCAGGCGGATCACAAGGTCAGGAGATCAAGACAATCCTGGCTAACACGGTGAAACCCAGTCTCTACTAAAAATACAAAAATATTAGCCAGGCATGGTGGCGGGCGCCTGTAGTCCCAGCTACTCGGGAGGCTGAGGCAGGGGAATGGCATGAACCCAGGAAGTGGAGGTTGCAGTGAGCCAAGATTGCGTCACTGCTCTCCAACCTGGGCCACAGAGCAAGACTCCGTCTGAAAAAACAAAACAAAACAAAACAAAAAAAAACAACTCTCAAGTCCCCACTTAGAACCTATTTACTAAGAACATTTTTTTATGTAGTTTCCCAGCCCATAGATATCAGAAGCCATGCTAGAAGCTCACATGTTATAACAACATGGAAAAGGGACAGGCTTGAGACCCAGTCACATGGAAAAAGCAGCCCTAAATATTCAGAAGGGAGATGAATCTGAATGATTTGGTGTAAAGGTAAGGAATGCAGCCCCTGAGTTTCACAGTGCATAAACTAATGTGCACACACATGATCCTTTGTCACCAAGAAGATCATGTACCAAGAAGATCTGGCACCAACTGCTGCCAGACCCAAGGAAAGGGAGTATTTAATATACTTTACAGGTATTTTCCCTTAAGAACAATTTTAAATTTTAGTGATTAAAGGCTTTGACAGACAGTCTAGCTGGAAAAAATTATAAAATTTCCAGTATTCTGATAACAGTAGCTAAATAAAATGTTACTGTTATGAGATAACTGGAGGAGAAAGAAATTAATATTTATCTTCCTAAGTAAGTGTTATGGTGTCAGGGACGATAATGATGCAGAGTCTTTCACATGCTGGCTCGAAAATTTCTTGTATGATAATTTTAAAATGTCAAAATCGAGTTATTAAAATTGCCACATATTTTCACTATTTTCCTTGAATAAATTAATATGTATTCAAATAAGCAAATTTATTGTCATATACAAGCATAGTTCACAATACATTTATGCCACTTATAAAAAATATTTCTAGAACATTATAGGGAGCGAATATGGAATATAAGTTTTAAAATATATAATGAAAGTCACCTCTTGATTCTGTCAAAACATCACTATAATGAATTGTCTAACATTTGGAGGTAATATCAAAATATTAAATTTGAGAGTCTTGATGAATCTGAGGACCCAGGACAGAAAGTGACTCTCCAGTACCACTCCCCATTTCCATGATGGCGTTATTACTTCTGTTTTCTCATATAAACTTACCACAGAGTTATTATCGTTTTTATTTTATACATGAGGAAACTGGGGTCAATCATTTGTGCAAAACAGCAGCCATTTGGTAGCAGTACCATGATTCAGATCCTCTGACCTCCAAAACCCCTGCTGCCTTTCTGAGCACATTCAGTGGAAGTAATCCGGGTGGCCCATTATGGTGTCAGACCTGAAAAGTGTTCTCATGAAAAACTCTACATGAAACTTCAGATAGAGTATCTAGACTGTGGTCAGTGCATAAAAAACAGTGTGAACATTCATGTTCCAGTGCACAAGACAGTATCCTCCTGTTACAAAGATGCTCATGAAGGCAAATTAATTCTTGGAAGATGATTTCAACTCATTTAAAATTGTAAAAGGATAAATTTTACATAAGATGCATAAACTGTGAGAAAACAAACTGTATCACAAATCTCTTTACTAAATTTCCAGTTAAGAAGAGACACTGCCAGCACACACTGTTTAAGTTGCAGATGTGGTTTCTTTCCTCTTTGTGTAATACCCACCATTGTCTCTCAACACACCACACAAAACACACAAAGAGTGCCTTGCCTCTGAGAGTTCTCAGAAAATGCCTGTGGAATGAATGGACAGATGGATGAATGACAAGGGAGAAATATGTTCATGTTTTGAAGATACATATAATCTCTTCTTGGTGACAAAGGATCATGTGTGTGCACATTAGCTTATGTGCTGTGAAACTCGGGGGCTGCATTCCTTACCTTTACACCAAATCATTCAGATTCATCTCCCTTCTGAATATTTAGGGCTGCTTTTTCCATGTGGCTGGGTCTCAAGCCTGTCTCTTTTTCATGTTGTTATAACATGCATACTTCTAGCACGTGACAATAGACGCTATACATAAGTTAAAACTATGCAGACTGGGATGCTAAACACTTCCAAAGCTACCTAAAAAAAACTTCAACTAGAATCTGTTTATTGCAAAGCTATCTTCAAAACATGAACATATTTCTCCCTTGTCATTCATCCATCTGTCCATTCATTCCATAGGCTTTTTCTGAGAACTCTCAGAGGGAAGGTACTGTGTGTACGTCTTTGTGCGGTGTGTTGAGAGACAGTGGTGGGTATTAGAAACAAAGAGGAAAGAAATCACATCTGCAACTTAAAGCCATCTTACTTGTAAGCCCAATCCATTGCTAAGACCTATTTCCTCCCTATAAATGCTTCTTGGATTTGCCCCTTTCTATCCATTTCTTTCTGTCTTGTTTCACATATACACTGTTCATTTTCATTATAGTATACACAATTGTTACACTGTAATCAAGTTCTAAGTTATGTGACTTTGATAATCATCTAACTTGAAAAGGGGGCCTCACTATGCTTTATATGTAAAAGGAGGGAAATAAAATTTATTGCTTAAAAGCTAATGATTTTCCAGGCCGGTCTCGAACTCCTGACCTCAGGTAGTCCACCCACCCTGGCCTCCCAAAGTGCTGGGATCACAGGCGTGAGCAACCCCGTCTCTACTAGAAATACAAAAATTAGCCAGATGTGGTGGCACGGGCCTATAGTCCCTGCTACTCTGGATGCTGAGGCAAGAGAATTGCTTGAACCCAGGAGGCAGAGGTTGCAGTGAGCTGAGATCATGCCAATGCACTCCAGCCTGGGCAACAAAGTGAGACTCTGTCTCCAAAAAAAATAAACTAAAATAAAAGTAAGAGTTTTCAATCCGTGGATCTAAGATTTTATACAGTTGCTTCTAACACAATATAAACATTAAAATTTACAGGTGAGTTCTATATTCTATTCTTACTTCTTTCTTAGCTCTCTGAAATTAGATTTTAGATCTGTGGTATTTGTGAGAGCATTAATACTCTTTCTCCTTATTAAAACTCTTTAGGCTATTATTAGGTGTCTAATTTGCCATATTACTTATATCTCTAATTCACTTATTTCCATGCACAGTCATCAAATTCATCCTCAATATTACTACCAGAGTGAGCCAGAGCAACTCCGACCTATTACTATCCTGATTAAAACACATCAAAGGCTGCTCATTCATTGTAAACAATGCCTAAATTCCTTAGTATAATTCTTCCCAATGTGGTCTATGTTCATTTTTTCTTTCTTTTTTTTTTTTTTTTTTTGAGATGGAGTCTCGCTCTGTCGCCCAGGCTGGAGTGCAGTGGCCGGATCTCAGCTCACTGCAAGCTCCGCCTCCCGGGTTTATGCCATTCTCCCGCCTCAGCCTCCCGAGTAGCTGGGACTACAGGCGCCGCCACCTCGCCCGGCTAGTTTTTTGTATTTTTTAGTAGAGACGAGGTTTCACCATGTTCGCCAGGATGGTCTCGATCTTCTGACCTCGTGATCCACCCGTCTCGGCCTCCCAAAGTGCTGGGATTACAGGCTTGAGCCACCGCGCCCGGCCTATGTTCATTTTTTCAATCTTATTTCCCAATGCACCAGCATGCACTCTCCAGTTAACACCAAATTGCTTGCATCTCATTAATTCATTACACTCATTCTCCAAGTATTTCTGAGCATAAATTATATATTAGCCACTATGCCAATAAGCACAGGGAATCCTGAAGTGAACAAGACAAATATGGGCCACCTTCACAGCCTTGACAGTCCCGCTTAAAAGGGTTTCATACTGTCTGTAGCATCCTCTGGTCCCTGAAATGCCGAAGAACACAATATAACTTTCACAGCTCAGCTCAAGGCTCAATTCCCCTATTAAATTCTTTCTGACCAACCCTCACCATTGCACCTCATACACACTACCATCTAAGCACATTTAGCCTTTTATTATAACAATGGGTTTACTAGTCTATTGCACCAAAATGGCACATAGGCAACAGCCATCTCTTAGTCATCTTTGAAATGAATGAAAGAACACAGAAATAAAGACTATGAAGATCATGGCATAACATACTTAATAAATACTGTACTTAATAAATATCTGTCTTCAAATGAAAGGCTGAAAGAATATATTTTATTCTTATCAAAAAAATATTTTTACTGTTATCTTCAAGTTATTCTCCAGACTGTAAGTCCCTTAAAGTCAGGGGTCATATATTTTTGGTCCTGTTCTTTACACATATTACTGACAAAATATTTATTGAATACATTCTCTAGATCTACAATTCATAGCTATTAGACCACGGTAAGAATGTCACAATACTTAATAAACTGAAACCAACCATAATCAGATTAATAAGGCTATAAAAAGCATAGGCATGTATAGTATTAAATCCATTTTATGAAGGTCTGATTTCAGTGATAATGCCAATTCACTAAAACTATAGGTAGAAAAACAATCACAAAACCTTAGAATTGTTTATTCTTAAGCAGCCAAGAAGTTGTAGATCTAGATAATGCAAAAAAGAATTCCACAATTTAGAAAATGCTGTTGGTTCCTATAGTACATAATAACAATAATATCAACAATAATAATAGCAAACACATACAGCATTTTCTGCTTGCCAAGAACAGTTCTAAGTATTTTGCATGCACTAACTAACTTACTTAACGCTCATTTCAACCCTGTGAGATACCCCCATTACACAGATAAGCAAAATTAGGCACATACAGGTAAATTAATTTGCCCAAGATCATTCAGATAATAAATAACTGAATTTGAACCTAGGAAGTCTGGTTCCAGAGTCTTTGCTATTAACCAGAGTATTATTCTCATTCTTTATTGTTAGTGGCCATCCAGACCCTATGCAAATACATGCCATCCTAAACATATGTGGTAAATTTCAGGAGTCCTCGACTTTTTGTTACTTATGACTTCCATTTTATATCTGAAGTGTAAAAAAATAGCATGTATATGTGAGACAATCCAGAGAGGGCGCTGAGAGTAAGATCAGGGAAAAAGCGTAATTATTTTGCAGTGCATAAAGAAATTATATAATAGCTATTAGACATACTGTAATAATATCCCCCAAAATTCAAGAGCTACACGGAAAAAGTTCTGTCACCTGTCAGCCCACCACCAACTAGATCAGTCACAAAGACCAACAAACATTATTATAAGCAGTAAATGGGAAAAGCCACCTAAGGCATTGGCGCCATGCATAGGACTTCTGAAAGCACTGCAATACATTTCATCTGTAGTTCTAAAATGTATAACAGAAAGCAGAGTTCACAGCTTTGGTAGTTTTTATAAAAACTCTTCTTTAAAATAATCCTTATTTAGCTGTCACCGCCTCATTCCAAACAATATTAAGTGTGTGGGTTCAAACCATGAGTTTGAAAATGTAATTTGTAAAAAGTGGTTAGAAACAGAATTATACTCTATCCAATAAACCTACCATAAAGGGCCTTCGCACTTGTTTTTGAACCATGTTCTCTGTCCATCTGGGAAAAGGTAGGTGATGATCCGTAGCCACTGTAATAATTTTTAAAAAAAGGTCATTGTGTTGGGTTAAAGTCCAATATAAGTAATAGAAGCTCAACTAGAAAATAAAAATTCCAATGCACTATAATCACCACGTGTTTAAAAGAACATACTGATGGCCGGACATGGTGGCTCATGCCTGTAATCCTAGCACTTTGGGAGGCTGACGTGGGTAGATCACCCGAGGTCAGTAGTTCGTGACCAACCTGACCAACATGGAGAAGCCCGGTCTCTACTGAAAATACAAAATTAGCTGGCAGTGGTGGCACATGCCTGTAGTTTCAGCTACTTGGGAGGCTGAAGCAGAATAATTGCTTGAACCTGGGAGGTGGAAGTTGCAGTGAGCCGAGATGGTGCCACTGCACTCCAGCCTGCGACAGAGCAAGACTCTGTCTCAAAAACAAAACAAGAAAAAAAATTAGCTAGGCATGGTGGCAGGCACCTGTAATCCCAGCTATGCAGGAGGCTATCTAACCTCTCGTTACTAATATGCTATGTGAAATAAATAGTCCTTTATTTGAATTTTATTCATCTTTTCAGTAAACATTTTTTTAAGACCCCAAACCTAGAAGAATGAGGAGTATGGGAGGGGGAAACAGGGTGCTGTCAATAAAACAAGTACATAAAATAATTATAATAGAATGTGATATCTGGGTAAAAGTAATAGATATGACATGTAAAATCAAAGAAGGGCTAACTCTTTATCAACATATCTAAGAAAACTTTACTACCGTATTGATATAAGCAGAATCTAAATGAATGGAAAGAAGCTCTATAAACAGGCAGAGAATCAAGTGAGGAAAAGGTATGTGGAACTGACTCAAGAAATAGCACAGTGTCTGTGGAAAGATGCCGTTAATGTAACATTTCCAGAATAGACAAATGACTGGAGAAGCCATGGCAAATTGAGGGCTTTCAGCATCATGATTCAGAATTACATTTTATTATATTCTCTCGAAATAGTAAATATTACCTGTTATGAAAAAATGATGAGTAAAACATATATCACAATGGCCGATGTCAAACAGTAACATTAATTGTAATATATAAGATTGAGTCAGGGTTATGATTTCAAGTTATACCTGGACCCACTGGAATTATTTTGTTAGTCTGACTGACCTTTTCTAGTTTTATGCAATGGTAAATAATTTGATTAGTTTATACTAAATGACATTTAACCCTTCTCAAATGCCAATATTTTACAGATAACAATAACAGAATGCACCACAGAAATTCAAAGTTTTGAAATAGATTATATATTCATCCATGAAAAGCAATAATACATAAAGTACTAGAATGAAACATCTTCCAAATGTGAGATCAATATCATTATCATGAGGCTATTTGCTTTACCATCTTATTCTGATCAGACATAGTAAACTTTCAACGATAACATGTATTGTAACAAAGATATTACATATTAATAAGGAATGAACTACTGAACTACACAACAAAATAAAAGTAATCTTTTCACTAAAAATATAAAACAATTAAAATCACCAAATCAAATCCCCCCAAAACATATTAAATATAAACCTTTCAACTTACTTCATCTGAGATGGGTACATTCCAAAACTACTGGGATGATTAGAAATATGACCATTCATTGTGTCTTTCACTCGTGCGTTCTAAAAAAACGAAGACACATAGATTAAAGGCAATAAAAAGGTCAAGACATCTCAGTTTAAAAACTTATTCATTCAACAAATATGTGTTGCTGCCAGGAATTATAGTAGAAATACAAAGATAAAGATCCCCACCCTCAAAGAGCTCAGGCCCCAGAGGTATAGATGAACATTTAAACAAAGATCCAACTGGCATTTAAAATTAATATGTTAAAATTGTAAGCAAATTTAGGTGAACAAAAGAAAATTCTAAAATATAGTTCTGAGTCCTCAAAGCATACAGACATAATTCTACATTCTGCCCAAACTCATAATCAACTATCACTTTTATGAGATGTTATTTTGTTTACTGTTCCATTATAAAAGTAATAGAAACTCATTTAATTTTAAAAGTTGAGAAATACAGAAAAGTACAAAAGCAAAAAGCATCACCCAGAGTCCTATCGTTAACGGACAACCAGGTAACAGTTACCTTGCAGTCTTTTTGCCTACAAGTGGTTTTCTTTCCTCCCTTCCTTCTTTTATTTCTTCTTTTCTTCAAAGCACATTTGACAACATGTGCTTTGTCAAATGCACAAATGCACATGGATATATCTTTTCTCAAGAAAGTTTTCATTCACACGCTTCTTTTACTTTTCACAAGAAAATAACTTTAAAATCAATACCAGACGTTCAACCTCAAAACTATTTTAAATCCATTTTACAGATTGAATAAACTTCCTTCAAACAAGACAAATAATGAGTAAAATTTCCTCATTACCAAATGGAATGGCCTTTTCTTTCTTCTAGACAACATTGCTGTACCCAATTTATTTCTATTCATTCTTAGATATTTGGTCCTGTCCAGGTTTTGTGTCACTAAGCTATCCTGGATTCTGTCTTATTTTTCTGACTTTTGCCTTTTCAAATATATTATATTACTATGTCCTCTCAATAACTGTGAATTAGGCAGGACACACCCCAGCTTTATGGGCCAAGGGGGTGAAAGCATGAACAAATACTGATTATGAAGTTTCAGGTCCTGTGATGGATATTAGGACCACCAAAGTGAACCAAACAGACATGGTCCCAACTATAGGCCTACAGTCTAGTGGGGGGAAACAGATAATGAATAAATATAAAATTTTCAGTTGTACTTATTAATATTATTACAAAGGGAACATTCATCATAACATGGATGCATATAATAAGGGAACTTAACTCAGATTGGAAGAGCATAGAAAGTCTACATAAAGAAATAATATTCAAGATCTGGTCACTTTGAGTTAATTCTTTCTCATTCTTCAGGTCTCACTTCAATCACAGTGTCCTCAGGGAAAGATTTTACTGACCTTCCTGAATAGATAAGATCCCACTATCAGACACTCTCCACACTATAAATAATTTTTCAAAGCATTTATCACATTCATAACTTTTCCTTTACTTAAATTAATACCTGACTCTTCACTAAACTCTTAGCCCCCAAAAGGCATGAATTTTTGTTTGATGACTTCTGCTTTTCAAACAAGAGAAGGGTACCAGGCACAGAACAGGTGTTCATTAAATATTTATTCAAAGAAAGAAAGAAGGAAATTCATATGAGTCCCACTCTTCAAAGAGTTTATTGTATTCTTAGGGAAACAAAGTTAATTCACGTAAAACAAATAGTAAGGAATTAAGTCCCAATGTATGTAGCTCTATTTTAAATCTGTTAGAAGTTTGGAGAAGGAAAAAGCCATGAAGACTGTCTTTACTTTCTGGAAGGACTGGGACTTGACCGTGTTCTTAAAAAATGGATAAGAATGGCCCTCAAAACACTGGAATTTAATTCAAGCTTCCCTATCCACTGCTTAAAAGCAACTTTATAAATTAAGAAGCAAAGAAAGATTGGCTTCTGCCCTGTACATTCACTGTACTTACAAAATTACATGTATATTACATTGCTGTGCTCCATTTTGTTGTTTTCCTTTTCAGTTTACACTTAGATACCATCAGTGTTGTGCTGGTAAACCAATTCTCAGGGTGGGACAAGGCAGAGGGCCTGATTCTAGCGCTTATTGATTTCCATGGTATAAATATTCCCACCATGGCCAATTTCAAGCAGTGGGTGGTTTAATAGCAGCTTACGAAATTCCTAAATCCTTCACAATTGGCTCTCATAAGCCTAAAGGATCCAACTACAGCACATCATTGCTACGTTCTATAATTTGGGCCAGAACAGAGGCCTGGAATAACATTATGGAACTAGAGATAGTCTGGAATTTTAACACTATTCCTGGCACTAATTGGGCTAGGAAAGTCAATTAAGCCTCTGTCTCAATGTTCTCGTCAGTAAAACAGAGATAATTCTTCGTCTTCTGAGCTCACAGTGCTAGTGTGAAGATGAAAGGAGACAGATGTGCAAGTTCCTTCCAAAACTGAAAAAAAGGAAGTGTTCTTTCAAAGCAAGCTGCTTCATTCAGTATATAAGCTAAACCCGCAGGGTTTGTGCTGATTTGGATCTGGTTTGCATTTTAAAACCACAGCAGCTGGTTTTAATGAAAAGTGATAGCCACAGCATCTCATCTTTTCATGTTTAGTTGTTCATGACAATCAAATAAATGCATGGTCTCTGTTTTGTTTCAAAATAGTGATCTGTTAGAATAAGAGAACATTAGAAAAGGGGATAGAAAATGTCAATTTGCTAAATTGAATTTTAAATATAGAAACTTTTTGTCATTTGGCAATCACAGGTTCACTTATCACGGTGGCTTATGCAGCAAATATGGAGGCTTTCAAATGCCCAGTGTGAGCAATTGCAGTGTATACCATGCAAAAGAAACAATTACAAATGTTTGTCTTTTTTTCCATTAGGCTTTTAAGACATACCCAGTTTATACCCATATACACCATATACACAATTAAAAATAATGATCAACTCTAACTGAAAATTAAGTGGTCTTTATTTTATACACTGTTAAAGCAACCTAAAACTGAGGAGATAAAGGTGTTTTTTTTTTCTTTTTATCACTTTTAAGTGTAAAGATTCACAAATGCAGTTAATCACACTAACTATATAATTCTACTGAAAGTATACACTAACGCCATCATCATAGCTACCATCTACAGTTGGCTCTTGAACACCAGAAGGTTGAACTGCAGAGTTCACTTATAAGCAAATTTTCCTCCACTTCTGCCGCCCTGAGACAGCAAAATCAACCCCTCTACTTCCTCTCCCTCAGCCTACTCAACATGAAGACAAGGATGAAGACCTTCATGATGATCCACTTCTATCTCATGAATAGTGAACATATTTTCTCTTCCTTAAGATTTTATTTTCTCTAGCTTACTTTATTTTACAATATTTAATACATATACAAAATATGTTAATCACTGTTTACATTATCTTAGGTAGACAGTAGGCTATTAGTATATGTTTTAGAGGAGTCGAAGTTATACACAGATTTTCGACTGAGTGGGGGTCAGCACCCCTAATCCCTGTGTTTGCTCAAGGGTCAGCTATATTTGATTTTAAGTAACAGCATCAATTTCCTTATGAAAACACTTTTAGTAAGTCGTAGTTACTATTATTTTATCTTTATTCTCTACAGAAGATAAAATTCTTTGGCAATTAGAAGGATACAAATGATACATTTAAGATCTAAGTTAAGCGTATCAAAAATGTAACACACTATAATTTTCAAAAAGAAAGGAAGTGGAATGTATAAAAAATGACTTTAAGAAGAAACAAACAAAGCTATGAGGCTAACTCAGCAAATTAAATTTGTACTAGAAAGTTTTAAGATTCTCAAATATAAGTTTTAGATTTCTTTTCTTTACTCTTGCTTGCATCTAGTATCAATTTTCAAATTGGCAGATGAGTATGTAGTCATGACTCAATGTTAAAACTACCTACCCCATCTTGCTGCCACATAATTAGTAACTCTCTGCATATTTAACTGTCCTTCAAATGACTTGTGTTCTCAGAAAATATCACAGATTTTTTTTATCTACAGAAGTGTGTTTTTGTGTGTTTAGACATGACATTGAAACATCTATGTCTAGGTTTCAATTTAATTTAATTGATGTCTCCCAGTCTAAGTTACAAACAAGTGGGAGGGGGCATTATCATTACTCAGGATTTTAACTAAAAGATCAGTGAAACTTAATTTCTACTAATACTTTGTGACACTGTCTACCAATGATTTTGCTTAAAACATTTTTTAAAAAATCTTCTTTAAACCTCTTAAATCATCACACATTCTGTCTCCTGCAGTGTCTTCTAGAGCAATCACGTTTTAATATCTCTTACCAGTACCATTGGTAAAGATGGCACCATGTATTTTTCTATGCTATTTGTTCAAACATCAAGTAACAAAGAATTTTTATGTGTGAATAAACTCAAATAACTAATAAGGATATTAAGATCTTGTAACAATAATGTGGTTAATGCCTGTGAAGGTATCACAATAATTTCTAGGCCATATAGAAGAATAGTATTTTCTCAAGACCAGTATCAGTGTAAATAGAGTAGTTTCATGCCTTTAAATCAACACAATAAAATCACTTAAAACAGTTAACTTAGTTCCTCTTTCTCTATGACAAAATTCTTAAGTTTATAAATTAGAACATAATTTTGGGAAAAGTCTATGATCAAATCAGAATGTTGTTTGCTTAACAAGTGGCTGAAGAAAACTACTTATAACAAAATGTAATATGCAACTTTAGAAAGAACTACTTTAGCACTAATTATGTTTGCTATTGTGATGGATTTCATAGGAAGGCCTAACACAGAAAAGAGCCATAGACCTATCCGAATACTACTATTGTATTTCCCTCCAATTCTTGTCTATTCCCTGAGTTGCTATGATGACATCATCAGCACACGTGTACTATTGGATGCTATACTACACGTGGAAATGACTATATCTCAGTTCAAAATACTGTTGATATTTTACCGACTTGGGAAACTATGCTAATTTTAAAAAGAATCACTTCTATTTATTGAGTTTTAACCCTGCATCAGGTATCATGCTAAAAGTACTCTATTGTCTTATTTAATCTTCACATTAGTTTTTGAAGGAAGTACTATTCTTCATTCTCATTTTATAGATGAAGAAATTGAAACAAAGAGACTGCCATTTGTGTGGTATTTTGAAACTTAAAATCATATAGTGCCATGAATGACTGAAAATAATGTCTTATTTGCATCTAAGGTAAAATCCTAGGCAGAAGAGAATGCAAAGGAGAAAGCGAAGGAAAACATTTAATGAGCCCCCACTTCATATGACATTTTACAAACATCACCTCACTTTATCCTTAAAACAACATTATCAGCTAGTTATTGGCTCTATTTGTGGGTGAGATGACAGCCTCAAGGCGGTTAAGTCATTCGCCTAAGTGGTAATGATACGGAAGGGAAGAGAGTGGTCCCTTTAAATAATACAGAAGTGGAGAAGGGAAGTGCTGGGGAGAGGAAGGCATGGTCACTGGTTAGGGCTCCACGGACCTAGATGAGGACAGGCATTTTTGTTTTCCTGCCCAAATGTTGCATTTCCCAAGACCACCCTGGCCTGCCATGCCCCCATCCTGTGCCTATAAAAATCCTAAGAACCTAGCAGGCAGACACATAAGCAGCTGGACATTGAGAGGGGCACATCGGCAGAGGAACACACCTACAGGCACCAGCATGCTGCAGGCCACTGACCAGCAGAATGACCCGGAGTTTGGATTTTGGCTGGGGCAGTCCGAGGAGATCCCAGGCTACTGAGCAGCCGGACTCCAGGGGAAAACCATCTCCCTTCTGGCTTCCCTCATCTGCTGAGAGCTACCTCCACTCAATAAAACCCTGCACTCATTTGCCAAGCCCACATGTGAATCGATTCTTCTGGTACACCAAGGCAATAATCCCAGGATACAGAAAGCCCCCTGTCCTTGCAATAAGGTAGAGGGTCTAATTGAGCTGGTTAACACAAGCCGTCTATAGACAGCAAAACTAAAAGAGCATCCTGTAACACACACCCACTGGGGCTTCATCTGTAAACATTCACCCCTAGACACTGCTGTGGGGTTGGAACCTCACAGCCTGTCGTCTGCATGCTCCCCTAGAGGTCTGAGCAGCAGGCACTGAAGCAACAAGCCACACCCACATTGCATGCCCTGTGAGGGGGACAAAGGAACTTTTCTTGTTTCAGTAACACAAGAAGCTAAAATTAGAAGCAGAACTCAAACTCTGATCTGACTGACTTATATTCCTTTTTTTTTTCCAGTAAGTTACACCATTGTGTGATAGTTTGACCATTGTGTGCTTGCCAAAAGTTTTCAGTTTTATTCACTCTGATGTGCAATTACATTCTTTATTCTAATCAACATTTCTTTCTTTTTTTTTTTTTTATTATACTTTAAGTTCTAGGGTACATGTGCATAACGTGCAGGTTTGTTACATATGTATACTTGTGCCATGTTGGTGTGCTGCACCCATCAACTCGTCAGCACCCATCAATTCGTCATTTATATCAGG
>NW_016803311.1:3397691-3417363 GCF_001698545.2 Rhinopithecus bieti
TCCTCTCCAGCACCTGTTGTTTCCTGACTTTTTAATGATTGCCATTCTAACTGGTGTGAGATGGTATCTCATTGTGGTTTTGATTTGCATTTCTCAAAATGCTAGTTTTTGGAAAGGAAGAGTATTTACTGAGAAAACTAGGATTAAATATATTTTAATGCTAAATGTCCTTTTCCATAATAGCACCACATGCTAAATTAGTACAGTTCAACATACTTTACAA
The DNA here is from genome assembly GCF_001698545.2 of Rhinopithecus bieti. NCBI lineage: Eukaryota > Metazoa > Chordata > Mammalia > Primates > Cercopithecidae > Rhinopithecus > Rhinopithecus bieti. Next base: position 3,397,915 of record NW_016803311.1, read on the forward strand.
AAGCAAACAGATAAAGACTTACCAGGGCCTGACATAAACCAGCTGGGTGGGTAGATAGAAAAGCATACTCTAAAACATCTTTTAAAAGTTTTGTTTGGTTTTTAATTGACAAATAATAATAGTATATATTTATAGCGTACAATATGGTGTTTTGATACATGTATAACTATGAAATTATTAAATCAAGTTAATTAGCATATTCAACACCTCATATATTTATCATTTCTTTGTGGTAAGAACATTTAAAACCCTCTCTGTTAGCTATTTTGAAATATACAAAACATTAGTATTAACTACAGTCACTGTGCTGTGCAATTGGTCACCAGAACTTATTCCTCCTAACTGAAACTGTGTACCCGTTGTTAAGTGAATTAAGCCAGGCACAGAGATTTCACTTATACGCAGAATCTAAAAAAGCTGTATTCACGGAAATAGAAAGTAGGATGGTAGTTAGCAGAGGCTGGGGGTGGGGGAAGGAGGTGGACCAGGAGAGGAGAAACGTTGGTAATATCATCTTTAATGAGACTGAAACTCCTGAATTCAAATTCCATTCTGGCGTATTAAATGGCCTCTAAAAATAGTAAACCGTAAAACATTACAGGTACAGCAAGAAGAGCTATAACCCACAGATGAGATATAATATTTTAATATTTAACCACCCTGTCACCACATGATTACCTTCCTCTGCATCACCTAGAGCAAAGGACATTAAGCAGCAAACAAAATACTGCAGGTGACTTACTGCATTTCCGTACAGCTCCTTAAGAGGATCAATCTTTTCTAAAATGTACAATATATCTTTATAATGCTTACAACCTACAAAGTGGAAAATGCTACCTTTAGGCAACTGCTGTACTGAATTCATCCCACTTTTCTAAATCATAAATACATCTCCCAAATATTACTACAAGTAAAAACCTAACTGTTAAACCACACAGGACATTTTTAAAAAGCATACGAATTCTATTTTTGTAAAAGTTAAATAACTCTTTCTAGTGTATTATAATGCACAGACTTACACTACCCCCAAACTACTTCTCATATATTTTATTGACAGTCACTATTTCTTATCTCAACTTCCTCTCCTCCTGCCTGCCATAATATTCTAACATTGATTGTTCTGATAAGAGAACACAGAGGTATTGTATCTTATCAAGGATTATCCATTGTTTCAATTTGTCTGTTCTATTTTAGCAATACATGGTGTTACAGATCCAATGGCCAGCAGAATGATTATATGGGGGAAGGTAATTGCTTTCTAACAGAATACTTTGTTTACTTTTCTAGGTATCAGACTGTATCAAAAGCAACATGTATAACTTTTTAAGTCCATGAAAAGTTCATGACTAAGCAGGTAAGGTAAAACCGTCAATTCTTAACTGTTCCTTCTTCCTATTATCCTATGCCTCTTAACATTTTGTCCACAAAGATAAAAAGGTACTCTTTTCAAAATACTATTTTTCATTTATCTTCAAGAATAGAGGAAGTCCTAATAGGCTGCTAGAAAGTGATGCAACAAAGAAGAGTCAAGACCAAACAAAAAAGTCAGTTCCACTAACTGTCTATATTGGCTGAATATAAAATAAAAAAACAAGCCAGATTGTCAGTAGGTACTCCTACTAAGAAAACAAATCTCTAGCACCTCATCCAACTCACAGAAAACCTAGGACAAACTTTCCTTGAAGCTTTCCTGCTTATAAAGAAATTTTAGGGGCGGGGGGAAGCATCTTTAAGAAAAGACCACATTATAGGCAATAGAAGACAGCAAAGTGTGAAGTTCAAGGGCAACTAGATTAGGGGTGGATCTAGAGGATAGAATCTCCCTCAAAGAATGACTGGACCAAAAAAGGCAAGAGAGGCCGGGCACAGTGGTCTACTATGCCTGTAATCCCAACACTTCCAGAAGTCAAGGTGGGGGTATTGCTTGAGGCCAGGAATTCGAGACCAGCCTGGTCAACATAGTAAGGTCCCATTTCTACCAATAATAAAAAAAAATTAACAAAAAAGAAAGAAAGATAATGACTTTTAGAAATGTATAGTATAATGGGGCAGAGAGACATCCAAAGGATCATTTATAGTACAGTGTGGCAGGTGGAAGGTCAGTATGCAAGGCCTGCGCCTAGGGCTGGAAGTGGGAGATATTCAGTTCGTAACTGCCTTCCTTCACAGGCTGTGATGCAGGAGCTAAGCCAGAAGGCAAAAGAGAAGAGCAAAGGCAGGAGATGGCTTTGGACACTTAGGAAACTGTCAGCAGTTTGGTAGGAAGTTATGAGGGATGAGGTTAGAGATGAAGTGAGAATCATATCACAGAGGACGAATTACAGATACACCACATTTTTGTGAGACTAAAGTTCAGTGTTTATTTATTGTATCTATGTAAATGCGATTCACAGTATACTAAGAATACCCTTCCATTTTTTACATTTGTCTTCTATTTGTTAATAAGTATCTCCCCCCCCAACTCTTAGTGTTCCTATGTCCCCCTCGTTAATTTTATTACTTTACACCACCAGAAGTGGAGCCCTCCTTTCAATACACTGAAGCAGTACCCATTCTATCATTACTCTAACATTTCTGTCTTTCTGCAGGCTTCTTTCCCAGATATATGACTGCTCCACTCGAACTGATTACTCTCTAAGGTCCAAACAGCTTTCATCATGGGATCCACATTCCTCATCGCCCTGTGTATCCCCTTCATCTTCCTCCTGTCTTGGAGCCTTGCTTCCTGGATCCTGGACCTCCCTCTTTCCATGCTTTTTCTTTTATATTTTGGTAGGGCACATACTTCAGGGAACTTCCTGAGAAAGAGTATTAGAAAAGTACATTTTTCAAACTTTATATGACAAAAAATGTGTTTATTCTACCTTTACACACGATGGACTGTTTGTCTTGGTTTCAAATTGTAGATTTTAAGAGGTTTTTTGTTTTGTTTCGCCACAGAATTTTGAAGCCATTGTGGTTCTGTCTTCAATGGCCCCTGCTGAATGTTAGGGGCCACTCTGACTCCCTATTTTTTGTATAGAGCCTGTCTGTTTTCTTCTGTCTGGAGTCTAGGAACTTCATTTTTACCCCTGATGCTCTGAAATGTTATGGTGCTATACAATGGTATGGGTGTTTTTTGAAAAATTCAGCATATTGGAAACACAATAGGCCTTTTCAAACTTGAACATCATTTTCGTAAAGTCCAGGAAATTTTCTTTTGCTATTTCTTTCATAGTTTCCTTACTATATATATATATATTTCCTTTTCCTAAACAATTCAGTTGCTCAGAGTAGGACCTCCTGGTCTAAGTCTCTACTTTTGTATTTTCTCTTTTGTTTTTCATTTTGTAATTTTTTTTTCTACTTTCTGGGTAGCTTCCTCTTTTTTATCTTCAAAAAACATTTTGAGTTTCTTATTTCTTCTATCAGTTCCATTTTCCAGGAGTACATAAGAAAAAGAAAGCTTCCTTTTCTTATAGTGTCTATACTTATTTTCTAATTACAGTATATTCTCTGATCTTTCTGAGTACATTCATGATAATGTTTTTAAGTTTTCTTCTCCCTTCATTGTCTCTTTATGACAATTTCCTTGTTTTCTCTAGGTTTGTTTTGGCTCCTGAATTGCTTTAAATATCAGGTGATTACTGGTTATTACTCATATTGAAGATGAAGCCCTAAAAAGCTGGCAAGAAAGTCAGTGTATATGGGTGGGGCTTGTGAACAAGTGGGCTTCCCTGCACAGCAGTCCTGTTAGTAGACCCCAACCATCAGTGTCTACAGGTCTTTTGCATAGATCAATCAGGTTCTCCAAGGAAGTATCTTCCAATTCCACATTTAGAGAATGTAAAGCTGACTGCCAAAACTTTGGCAGTAAGTGGAAGAAGTCAGCCAGGGTGTCTTGCTGTTTAGTAAGCATTTCATTTCATCTTTCACCTTCTCTCTGTGCCTTGGTATCCCCAACCGAGTCCTCTAGTTCACATTCTCCACAGAATAAACTACTGGTTTTACTGGAGTGTGAGGAGGCAGCTGGGATCCAAGTTCACTTTAAACACATAACTAATACACCCTACTATTCTCAGCCTCATTCTCACTGTCGAGGCGGTTGGAGGTTCTGAAGTGAAAATAAGGTTGTTTCTCAATGTCTTTCAATAGTAGCTTAGGTTTCAGCATCTGAGGACTTCTAGGTTAATCACAATTATCCACGAGCTTTACAGAGTCCCTTTGCCTCACTGGCTTCCTGCATTTTAAAAATCCCTTTACTGTTATTTTATTTGGAGGAAGTGAAACAAATGCATATACCACCATGGAATACTATGCAGCCATAAAAAGGAATGAGATCATGTCCTTTGCAGAGACATGGATGAAGCTGGAAGCCATTATCCTCAGCAAACTAACACAGTAACAGAAAACCAAACACTGCATAGTCTCACACATAAGTGAGAGCTGAACAATGAGAACACATGGACACAGGGAGGCGAAAAATACACACCAAGGCCTATCAGATAGAGATGGGGGAAGAGGAGGGAGAGCATCAGGACAAATAGCTAATGCATGCCAGACTTGATACCTAAGTGATGGGTTGATAGGGGCAGGAAACCACAATGGCACATATGTACCTATGTAACAAACCTGCATGTTGAGCACATGTATCCCAGAACTTAAAGTAAATTTTTTTCAAAAAATGAAACAAATGTATATGCTTAGTCTGCCATTTTTCTGTAGCATATTTTCATTCTCTAAACATTAAGAAATATTTGTCAATGAAAAACCCAGATAAAAAATTCAAGTCACCTCTAATATGAACTTGAGAGGTTCAGGTGGACTATGAAATATGAGTACAAGTTTATACTAAAAATAAAGGTACCATAACAACCAGAGTGAAAGTAACACACACAAAAAATTTACATTTGACAAAGTCAGCTGGTATTTTGGTAGTATATGTTTAACTACCTATTGTTATTATAACAACAAACTCTGCTTTCAAATCCCAGAGAAAAAACAATACTCTAAAGCATGGACGTGAGGCTATATCCCCAGTTAAATCAGACATTACTGTTCATGAAAAGCTCTTGCTTTAATTGCTTTTCTGGAAATTATTTAGGTGCCTAAATAAAACGTGGAATTCATCCTTAGGTAAATAACCACTACTTTATCCATTTTATTAATGTTTTCCCAAAGAGAAGCCCATTTAAATTGATAAGCTGGGAACAAATTATTTGTGAACTACTCCAGCAAAAGCAGAGATATCTGTGCATTAGTTTTAAAATTCAAGTTGCCTGTAACAGTAGTATGAAATTCTCTTCTCTCTTCTTGAGAGTTTACCTACTTACATAGTCATAAAATATAAAGGAAGAACAAAAAGTTAATTCCAATGTGAAAAAATAATTAAGCCTATTATATTTCATATTTAAAAGTCAGTAAATATAAGCTTTGACTGTGAATAGCACTACCTTTGAAAAATGTGCGATTATAATAGAAGTTCTCAAAACCAGCAGTAAAGTTCTTCATAACCATGAAATCATCCATGAATGCAGTAAATTTAGACATATCTCACTATTTCATTATTGTAAAAATAATGCTTATTTATTAAGTATTTTAATGTGTCAGCCACTGTGCAAGCACTTTACATGCGTTATCTTCCTTACTTCTTATTAAGAGGTAATAAGAACTTCTTATTCCTACTTTAATGAGAATCTGAGACTTATTAGAGTTATAAGTAAAGGTAATTTGGCCATGACATCAGCAACAAGTTGTGCTTTTACTAATGAAAATCCAGTATTTTGAAGTTGGCTGGGGAAATGTCAACATGGATTAATTAAAAACTAAAAGAACTTTTAAACATGATTATTCAAACAAGATTCATTCAACATTAATTGGCAACTGCCAATCTTCATTCATTCACTCATTCATCTAACAAATATTTCCTACATAACCAGAATGTGCCCATCAGTGCTCTCTCAAAGTCCAGTACAACTTTCTAGAATAATAGAAATGCACTGTATTAGCACTGCTCAATACAGTAGCTGAGGACAAGTGTTGAGCACTTGAAATATGGCTAGTGCCACTAAGAAACTGAATTTTAAGTTTTATTACATATAAATTAGTTTAAATTTAAATGTTAATAACCACATACAGACTAACAGCTACCACACTAGACAGGGTAGCTCTACATATTGAGTACACAGTTAGCAAAACAGACAGGGTTCCTACCTTCATGGAGCTTACAATCTAGTGAGAGGAGAGCACGAAATAAGAAAATGAGGTGGGGCATGGTGGCTCGCATCTGTAATCCCAGCACTTTGGGAGGCCGAGGTGGGTGGCTTACCTGAGGTCAGGAGTTTGAGACCAGCCTGGCCAACATGGCGAAACCCCGTCTCTACCAAAAATATAAAAATCAGTCAGACATGGTGGCAGGCACCTGTAATCCCAGCTACTTGGGAGGCTGAGACAGGAGAATCACTTGAGCCCAGGAGGCGGAGGTTGTAAAAAGAATAAATATGACAACTTCTGTTAATTTATTAAAAAGTAAAAATAAAACAGATAGCATTTATAAGGATACAAACACAGACTAAACTGCGTCAAACCTAGCTATGAACTTCTCAAAAGTACGGGGCTGAGAGATTCATTCTGAAAATGTTATCTCAGGATTTCTCTATTTAAAATCCAGGATAATTAGTCTATCTTTAAAACAAAGAATTTATGCATTTATTGAAGGTGTTTTTAATGTTTCAAGACAGGTGAAACAATATTCTGTTGACAATAAAAATGTGAAAATAATTCTGAATGAGAATGCTATTATTTACTATATTTCAGGTAGCAGTTTGAACATAAGCAAAACAAACTAAAAGACAGTAGTGATGAAGAAACACAAAAATAAAACAGTAAAATCTATAAAACACTAACTTTAGAGACTTTCCAAGTTTAAGAACATGGACTTGACTGGGCGCAGTGGCTCACACCTGTAATTCCAGCACTTTGGGGGGCCAAGGCGGGCAGATCACGAGGTTAGGAGTTAGTGACCAGACTGGCCAGCATCGTGAAACCCCATCTCTACTAAAAATACAAAAAATTAGCTGGGTATGGTGACCCATACCTGTAATCCCAGCTAACTGGGAGGCTGAGGCAGAAGAATTGCTTGAACCCAGGAGGCGGAGGTTGCAGCAGAACATGGGCTTGATGAATCAGAAGGTCAGAGAAAAACACCTGAACTGCTATTCCACTTGGGAAGAAATGGGGCTTTTTTACACGTCCACTTTTAGGCCAGTGTCAATTTATAAACCCCCAAAAATATTTGCCAGGAATTACATTCCTAAACTTGGGCATCTGGAATTAAAACCAAGCAGAAACACACCACTTTACAGAATTAATAAGTGAAAAACGGTGTTTGGATTAGCAGGCAAGGGAGAATGACCAAAGAACCTTCATGTTCTCGGATCACATTATGTAGATTTTTGTTTGGGAATTTCAGATAGATTTGTTTGGGTAAGCAGGCTATTTTAGGTCAGAAAGAAGAGGAGATTTGAAGAGGGAATTATCCTAAGGCCAGCATTTGCATTTCTTTCTTTCTATTCCCACAGTTCCCATCTCTAAGCAACTGGGAAAATGGCCTGTAGACTGAAGAAAGGAAAACTTGAGGGAGAAACACAAACTGATTAAAATGCGTTGCTTATAGGAAGAAAAAGTTTAACTTTTCTAAATAATCCCTCAAATTAATTCCAGCTCTTGATTAAATAAATGGGATATCACTTACATGGCATAACTGCTGTCCCCCATTCTAAGCCAAATGGTGGTACAAAATCAGGGCACGAAGGAAAACTAAACTATTACTAACTGCCAACAGCAGTGACAGCAGGAAGAGGAAGAGGCAGAGCAGCAGCAGCAGCAGTGGCAATGGCTTACATCTAGAAAACACGGCGTGACAGGCACAGTTCTAACTGCTTTCCATGTGTCATTTTCTTTTAATTGTCACAACTGCCTCATGAAGTAGGAACAATTATCATTCCCACTTTACAGATGAGCAAGCCAGGTACAGAGCTTAAGAACATGTTCACTGTCAACGAGGTAATTAATAGTAGATGTGGGATAAAATTCAACCGCTTTGCCACATAGAGGTAAGTAACGGCTAGAGTTTTTTACCCAAAAATCACATGGTCACATGACCTCTAAAAAGAACTACAAGGATTTTTTTCTTCATTTGCCAAAATTTACAGATGATACTCCTACACCTGTCTAAAAAAGAACTGATAATCTAGCTTTACTGATAAGCAAGAAGAAAAGGGAACTGGATTCTGAAAGTTTAGGAAGTCCAAGCGGTAGATGATCAGGATTATTAGAAATAGTATCAATATGAAGGCCAAGGTAGTACCAGAATAAAGACAATGGACACTAGAATGACAAAAGAATCACCAAATTCCAAAGGAGCATGGCATCACCTTGACTTTGTCCCATTAAGTTCATGCCTATTACAGAAATTTCTCTATGGGAACAAATTTCCAGTTGTATAAAAGCTATCGATAAAACTAGAATTGACACTTTTATATCCAACTTTGAGGCAACATATGTTTTATAAAGCATGGGGACATGTGAATGATTATGAAAGAAATACGTATTTTAAAAGACTTTCTGAAACTGTTTAATAAAGGTAAAATGGCAAAACTCCAGAATTTCCTAAAATCTTTTATAAAAAATTATGCCTGTGAATATTTTATTACTTGGCCAAATGGAGATGTTTATCTCAAATCTTCTTATAAGAAAAGACAGAATAAAACAATGTTCTAAAAGTAATTTTAAAATCTTACTGGAAAATACTTTAACCAAGTAAGTTAAAACAGAAAATATTCAGCCGCTCTAGCTTCTAACAAGAAGTACTCAAGGAAAAGAACAAGCAGTGTCAACTAGACTCCCCAACCCCCCTCTTTAACTTAACCTCATCCACACAGTAAACAGACATCTCTCTCCTCCAGCCTCTCCATGTTGATCTCTTATTGCCAGCCAACTTCCTTATTTTCCTCAAATGGAGTGGAAAAATAAATCTTCATCCTTTAAAAAAAAAACAATTTAGCTGCTAAGAAGCCCTGGGAATAGCACGTACCAGCACATAGTAGCATATTCAAACTAGTTAGCTGGGGAAAACATGACTTTCCCTGCTCTCCTAAAAACTGAGCTGTTCAATTCCAGATCCTAACAAAGAAATTTTTCCAGGATACCAATTTGTAATTTAGGAGATAGGAGATTCAGTGTTTACAAGAATGCTGTTTAATCTCAACTGCCTCTGTTGAAACCTCAGGGAAGGTCAGTTTTGCCAAGAGCCACAGGACTGCTTCCCCATTATGAAGGAAATAGGATAAAACAACGTAGCATATTCTTGTAAATGTTGTATATGTCAAGAATGAAAATCAAAGACTCCAATTAATCAAGGCCCAGATGCTTCAGATTTGAAAAAATGAAAATGACCATCAATCTACTAATATAAATGGGCAAAGGACAGATGATCCACAGCATGGCTCACCACAACCTACAAATGATCCCTCCACCAATTTGACTGCCCCTGCAAACCTTACAGAAAGCTGCTCCCCAACAGGAGGAGAGCAAGCTTACCCACAAGGCAGTTTCCTAGAGTCCAAAGACCTATTCCTAAAAGAAAGTAATACTTCTGTTGAGAAGAAAATGCCTTTGAGTTGCTTTTCATAGCTATTGGAAATAATAAAAACTTACTGAGTACATCCCTGTGCTTTTATTGTGGTATTTTGCCATAGTGAAAAGAAAATAGTATGAAGATGAGCAGTCCTGAGTGTAAATCCTGACTAACATCTCTCTGTGACCCTAGACAAGTTATTATCCTATCTCAGCCTCGGTTTACTCATCTGTAAAATGAGAATATTGTTATGAAGATTATATGCAAAAACACACATAGATCATTTGACATCTATATCTATCAGTTCCTTTATTTTCCTGCAGAATTATATATTTAAGAGAAATAGAGAAGTTTTCTTTAAATATTAGTTATAAAATGAAATTCACTAAAAACCAGTTGCATTCAACCAATTACAACTCAAGAGAAACATATGACAATTAAACAGTGTTACCAACTACATACTCACGCATACAATTTTTCAGTGTACAATTCAAGGTTCACCACGATTTTGGCTTACATAATTTTTCTAGTAATCCATATTCTGTCAAATACTCCTACATATAAACCTTCATTCCCACCACTCTGTCCTGAGCATATCTTGACTGACTCACCTTTAAGTGTCTGTTCTTATCCTAAATGCCCTTTCCACTACTTTATACCTCCCATTTAGCAGTTTCTCAATTCCTCAATTCCCACCCCTTTTTAAAAGTCTTCCCTTAGGCCTGACGCAGTGACTCACACCTGTAATCCCAGCATTTTGGCAGGCTGAAGTCGGCAGGTCACAAGGTCAGGAGTTCAAGACCAGCCTGGCCAACATGGTGAAACCCCACCTCTACTTAAAACACAAACATTAGCTGGACATGGTGGTGCACAACGTGTAGTCCCAGCTACTCTGGAGGCTGAGGCACAAGAATCGCTTGAACACAGGAGGCATTTTGGCAAATGAAGAAAAAAATCCTTGTAGTTCTTTTTAGAGGTCATGTGACCATGTGATTTTTGGGTAAAAAACTCAACATTAACAATATTTAGTCAATTGGCAATTATTTATCATGTTTAATGTTTTTTAATGTGGTTATGAAGAACCACTCTAATGTATTATTTTCTATCTTCTAAACAACTGAGTTGTGGCAAACTAGTACAGTCTTTTGCAAAATAATCCCTGAACTGAAATTGTGCTATAAAGAGTTATATGAGTGTGCTAAAAGAGAAGTCATAGAATTCTAACGACTAAAGTGTGTATTATCACCAATATAAATTCCTCTAAAATTTACGCAACTGGTCACCTGACTCCACTCCTTTCTGAAGCAAAACTGATGTGAAAACAGAAACTAATTTAGAAGTACAGAATTAAATTGAAAATTTAAAGAAAAATTTATTCCACAGAATTTCTATAGTCCCAATTAGATAAAGAGCCTCAATGCCAACTGAGCAGAAAAACCAATGAAGGCACTGCTGTTAGTGTAGCCGTGTATCAATGATGATTTTAACATCTGAAAAGCAGAACTTTTGGTAAAAGTATGTCTATTTATATCAAGGAGGTTCAAAACTGACTCAGAGGAAAAAGTACTATGCTCTGACTCACCAAGACCACTTCCTGAAACACCCAATGTTTTTCTTGGAAGGAAGTCCATACAAGTGCCATTTCTTTCAAACACTGATTAGACAAAATTGAAGTCCATCACAAAATAGACAAAGGACATATATTTTCTAAAACCAGCCAGGTTTCCAAGTAAAGAACATTTCCATAAACATATGGTCAGGAGAAAGAAGACTTTAAAATAGTCAAAATTGGTAATATAAGGTATATTATAAAGAACAAACTACTACCTACCTATGTCCATCGTTATGCCATAGTCTCTTAATGATAAACAACCTTATGACTTCAATCTGCTAAATTAACTAATATCTTTGGCTTCAAAACAGTCACTTTTTAAAAAGGTAATTCTTTTCTCTCTCTGAATCAACTGTGCCACCAATATTTTATAACAATTTACAAAAACAACACTAAGTCCATGTATGTGTCAAACATTGTTGTAAGTTCTTTGCACGCATTAATTTAATTGATAATCACAACTCTAAAAGGCAGGTACTACTTTCATCTCCAGTTTACAGATGAGGAAACTGGGGCACAGAACAATGAAGTGCCTTGCCCAGTATCACACAGTTAGTACATGGTAAAGCCTTAAACACAGGCAGACCAACACAAGAGCCCAAACTCAGATTCTATGCTATGTCTGTATGTGTGACCCATCCCCCTTTAGAATGCTTGATAGTAACTTAAACACACTTAAGCATACACACACACACAATTACACATATACAGATATGTATTAACATTTCACATCTACATAATCCATGCCTAGATTCAGGTATGTCCTTCTCATCCATTAGTTTAAAAATTTTAATGAAACTAATTATATCAATAGGACTTTAGTACAAATAACGCCAAGTCCTCAATCTGAAAGAACAACTACTTGGATAAGCTTTGAAACATTACACTGTCCAGATACATTTATGTCAATCTCACTTGTTTTTTAGTTTTGAAACATTGGAAATATCTCACAGATCTATAAAAACACCAAAACGATACTGCCCTGGATACAGCCCTTAGGGGAAGAAAAATAACATAACATTTCCTTCTTCAAAATAACAAGCAATTAAATGGGATCTTGCTGTTTGTTTCCTCTTGAGTAATCTAGACTAAAAAGAGTTCAAACATCTGACTCTTACAATATTTTGCTTTCAGTAGAAAGGCTATCCTTTCAGATGTCAAGTCAGCTAATAAGTATTCACTCATATTTATAACTGGTTCATGGAAACTAGTTTAAACATCAAATGACTACACATGTGAAAAAGAAATTCTTAAGTAGTTTGTGAGTCAGGCTAAGCACCATGAAATAAACCACACTTCTCTGCCGTGCAGATTATTAGGAGGCAGTATAAGAAGAACAAATTTATTCCAAAAGGGCAAAGCCCTTACAGCAGCAGCCTAAGGAAACAGAATATATTCCCACTGTTAACACCACTCTGGAGATGCTAAAGATTCCGAGGCGCTCTTGGAAGCCTGCCTGTCCAGTGTGAGACAGTATCATCTTGGGAGAGTATCATCCTATTTCCTTAAAATCTATCATTTTACACAGGCAACAAGGTGAATAAAATTCTACCACTGGAAATTAATTCATTCTTTTGAATTAAGCATTTTCATCCATAGGAAGTACTTTTAAACTACAAACGCTTCTGGGAGTAATAATGTATCATGTCATTAACATTTAAGTGTGGATTATGAGATACTTTCTCCTACGATAAGAGGACTCTGGGGTAATGTATGAATGCCTATGAGATCAGTGTCTGGAAAACTTCATAGAGCAGCAGCAAGCTACTGAAGAAAAAAAAATGCATGCTTAATACTTTTACCTATCTCTAAAACATATATCCAGGATATTAAATATGAAGAAAAAAATTGCATGCTTAATATTTTACCTATATCCAATACATATATATCCAGTATATTAATTAATTATGAAATTATGAAAGGAATTCTAGCTTATGCATGCAATGGTTATTAAAGGTAAACATTCTATAGAGTGAGCAAAATCACATGAGAAGTTCATTCGGGGCCAGGTGTGGTGGCTCACGCCTTTAATCTCAGCACTTTGGGAGGCCAAGGTGGGTGGATCACAAGGTCAGGAGATCAAGACCACCCTGGCCAACATGTTGAAACCCCATCTCTACTAAAAATACAAAAATTAGTTGGGTGCAGTGGTGTGTGCCTGTAATCCCAGCTATTCGCGAGGCTGAGCCACGAGAATTGCTTGAACCCAAGAGGCAGAGGTCGCAGTGAGCCGAGATTATGCCATTGCACCCCAGCCTGGTGACAGAGTGAGACTCTATCTCAAAAAATAAATAAATAAAAATAAAAATAAATACAAAAAAGAAGTTCATTCGGTATGTTTTGGACCTTTATGCCTACAAGGTATTGTGCTTTGCATGATGACATATAATAAACATACTTTCTCTCGTCTGGGAACATTCAACTTAGCAAGATGGATAGATATACAAACAGATAATTACAATGCATTTTAGTAAATGTTATTATGGTACGAACAATGTACTAGGAAAGTGTCTACCTATGGAAGCTGCTGGTAGGTTTCATATAGGAACAGATAGTAAAATCAGGTCTTGAAAGACAGTGAGGAGTGCACCAGTTGGTACATGTATAGGTAGTTAGAGAATATTCCAGACACATACAAAGGATATGGAAGGACATGAATTTCAGGAAATAGTGAGATATTCAGTGTGGCTGCAATACAGAACATATAAAAAGAAGATGTGAGGAAGAAAAGCTTGATGCCAGATTGTGAGGGGCCTTGTAGAGTATATAAAAGAGTTAGGACTTAATCTTTTAGGAGATAGTAAGGAGTAACAATCATATTACTAATGTTTAAGAAAATAACTATGCAGGCATTATGGAAGGCAGACTAGATCAGGGAATGAAGTTGACACTTTCAGGAAGCAAAGTTGATTATTTGAGATAATTGTATCTGTTTCTTTCATTTCTATGGGAATCTTCCCACCTGTATTCTGCTCTATGTAATTTTTTTTTTTTTTTTTTGGAAAAACTTAGACTTACCTTTGCTATTCCCCTAATGTCTCCAAACTCCATTATTCTCCAAAGAGAAACCAATATACAAATTTTAAATGTGCCCACCACTTACCTCTAAGGACACAGACCATATTTCCTAGAATTATTAGTTACAAAAGAAATCCAATGAAGCTATTTTCATCCTATTTTAGAAAAGTTCATTTTAAAATTCGAAAGACTATAAGAATAGAGGGTTTTGCTGTTGGGTTTTTTTGTTCGTTCATTTAAAATATCCCTTTAATGGTGTAGTCATTGTGGAAAACAGTATGGCAGCTCCTCAAAAAAAAATCAAGCTCGGGCGGATCACGAGGTCAGGAGATCAAGACCATCCTGGCTAACACGGTGAAACCCCGTCTCTACTAAAAAATACAAAAAAACTAGCCGGGCGAGGTGGCGGGCACTTGTAGTCCCAGCTACTCCGGAGGCTGAGGCAGGAGAATGGCGTAAACCCGGAAGGCGGAGCTTGCAGTGAGCTGAGATCCGGCCACTGCACTCCAGCCCAGGCGACAGAGCAAGACTCCGTCTCAAAAAGAAAATAAAAATAAAAAAATCAAGCATAGATTTACTATATGATCCAGCAGTTCTTCTTCTGGGTATATACCCAAAAGAACTGAAAGTAGAGACTAGATATTTGTACACCCATGTTCATATCAACATTATTCACAAGAGCCAAAAGGTAGATGCAACCCAAGTGATGTCCATTCACAGATGAATAAGTAAAATATGGTATATCTACATAAGGGAATGATTTATCCTTTAAAAGGAAACAGACATCTCTCATCTATACTACAACATGGATGAACCCTGCAGCCATTACACTAAGTAAAATAAGCCAGTCATAAAGGGACGAACACTCTATGATTCTACTTAAATGAAGAACTTGGAATAGTCAAATTCAAAGACACAGAAAGTAGAATGGTGGCTGCGAGGGACTGTGGAGGGTAGAGAATGGGCAGTTATTGTTTGGGGGCACAGAGATTCCATTCAGGAAGATAAAAAACTCCTAGAGATGGATGGTCATGATGACTGCACAACAATGTGAATACACTTAATGACAATATACTATACATTTAAAGATGGTTAAGTTGGTAAATTTAATATCAACTTTATCACAATAATTAAAGAAATCTGAGGAACAAATGAACTACTGAATGTCTGTGAGCCTATCAGGTAGAGCCACCTGGTCTGTAAGGCAAAGGCTAGATCTTATTGTAGCTGCTTCTGTTATATGGATGTACTAGATGATTAACAATCTCCTTTGTGTGTGTGCACGCGCACACACATGCACACACACACAGCTAGAACTGTCCTTAAAATCCTGTGTGTATATACACAGACATATATACATATACATGTGTGATTTTTTTAAATTTGAACTAAACTAGGTTAACATTGTATTCTACTTTAATAAAGATCAAGAAACACAATCTCTAATTTACAAAAGCAATAAACTGAACTGCATTTTGATGAAAAAAAAAAAGCTCGCTGGTCTAGTTTTATACCAACTCCTATTTTCTGGTCCAGTTCTAACATTATCTTGCAGGGACTT
Source organism: Rhinopithecus bieti (assembly GCF_001698545.2). Classification (NCBI taxonomy): domain Eukaryota; kingdom Metazoa; phylum Chordata; class Mammalia; order Primates; family Cercopithecidae; genus Rhinopithecus; species Rhinopithecus bieti. Next base: position 3,413,722 of record NW_016803311.1, read on the forward strand.
TCGCAAATTCCATTTCTCACTGATTCTTAATTTTTACACTACTCAAACAGAATAGGACTCCTTGCTTCACCCTACACACCGATCTCACAGTGTACTGAGAAGGTAAAATAAGAAAATGAATACGTGACATTACTTTTAAAATATTCAATGATTTGGAATAGATATGTTGTTTTATGAACACATGTGAAATCACTCAAAAAATTTTCAGTGTCTATTTTTCACTTTTTAATTGAGCTTTTAAACAATCTAATATGCATATAAGTTTGGGTAAAACATTCATTCAACAAAATAAAACCCACTAGTACTCCAAGGGGTTTAAAAAAATCTGTTCAATAAGGTGATTTCAACAAATGTTTATGGCAATTGGAGAAGAAAACATTTAGATCTTGTTTTCATAATTAACTAATCCATTATTAAATCTCATACAAAATATTAATAATTATAAAATGACGTTAATTAAAGTACTCAACACTCATTTAAAAAGCAAAATTAACACATGAATGTAACTTCCTTTTAAAAAGTTATTGACATTTTATGGCAAATCAGTTGTTGACTGCAGTAGTTAGAATACCCTCTTGGAAATGAGCCCAGGGACATTGTTGATATCTTAGTAAATTTTAATGCTTAGAAATAACCTGTTTTAAATCAATAAGAGTTCTCACTCTGCCAGTACCATTAATCCCCCTCCCAACACACCTTGTGCAAGCCTCTATTTTTTGTAAGGAGGGGTGTCTTTTTCCTCACTGTTCAAGACTTCCAACTCTTAGCAAACACTAACCTCAACTGCTAGCCAACATTACCGTTTTCGTAAGGAAAAACAGACTTATGATACCTAGTAGGAAGACATTAAAACCCCCAATGTTTGATATCATTAACTAAAGTTCACTAAAGTTTAAGCTTATGTAAAACATCCACAAGTATCATTATGAAATTCTTGTACAATCAGAGGCACATGTGTTGTTGCTACCACCTATTGCTATTTTTTTAATTCAAAGAAGACTAGCATTCAAGAATGACCCTGAATCTATTTTCTTTCCTTCTGTCTCCAAATCCCAGTCTTCTCCTCACCTAAGGTTACTCTCTCTTTCTTTAATTCTGCAAACCAGTATGGTAAACATCTTGTAAAATGGTCCCTTCTACTGAGACAGCTAAGTGGGAGGGGGTCCCTGGCAAAACTCCTGCCTGTTTGCACACTGGGGTGGAGCCTAAGGAAGTTTGCACCTTTGCAGAGGGGAGGAGCCTGGCCTTTCCTTTTCCTATGTGGAACCTGGGATCCAAAGGCAAGGCAGGAAGCACTGTAGCATCGACTTCGGCCTTGTGGAGAGACCCTGTTCACCCTTTTTTTCCTTTTCACCCAATAAAACCCTGCTTTTACTCACCCTTCAAACTGTCTGTGAGCCTAAACTTTCGTGGCCATGGGAAAAGGACCCCAGATTTAACTGAACTAAGGAAAAGTCCTGCAACACTGTAGTTACTATAGTCTTAATTCACAGACGTGGGAAACGTGCAACCCTCTCCCTCTTCTCTTTCTATTTATAAATTCCTTAATGCACCCAAACCTATAAATGAAATTATCTCAATTTGGAAGTTCAAATTTGATTCTGAAGAAATAAGCTCTTCTAATAGAAATTATTTGAGTATTTAACTTCTTTATTAAATCTCTAAGCCTGATTATCATGTGTTATTTAGTCACCAGTGATCACCCAGAGAACCCAAGATCATGTGTTCTAGCACAGAACACCCTCCCTCAGCAGGTTATTTTTCAAAAAGTGGCTGTATTCATTCTATCTCAGGTTTACTGCTGACACTGTAATAATGCAGATTTACTTCTCCTTCTCAGGAGCAGATCCAGTTGTAGTATCCTACATTCATTTTTCCTGCATTTTCTGCTCAGACCGTCTCCAGATCAAGCTCCATCCAGACACTGAGACGGCAGTTAAGAAGGGTTGGGAAAGTGGCCTAGGGTAATCTTCTGGGGTTACCAGCAATCTGAAGAACTTAATGTAATTAGGTTGGCTTCAGAAAAGAGAAAAGTAGACTACATCCAGGGAATCCCTGTACTCACAATCATACCAGGAATCCCCTAGGAAAATGTCCATTCCTTCTTATCCGCCCAATAAATCTTGCTGAGGGCTTACTATATAGCAGCAAGTACTGTACTTACAAAGCTGGATATAAATGATGAACGAAGCAGATACAATTTCTGTCCTCAAATGTGTTGGAAGATACAATGCTATTTCCTTGAATATGCCAAGTTCTTCCTTCCTTGAGGCCTATCACACTTGTCTAGAATAATTAACTTTTATATCTTCGCCTATCTAAATCTTGTATCTCAGCTTAAATGGCCCCTTCTTGGGAAACCATTCCCTGACTCACCAGTGCATCCTAGATTCCTACATTACATGTTTTCACAGCACTCTGAAATTCTCTTCATAAATCTTTACTGTTAGACATTTGGGCCAATATTTGCTTAATATCTGCATTTCAAAAATAAAGTACTAGCTGGTATACTTTCTATTGAAGCAAAACATACTTTTGTATTTTGCATTTTCTTTCCAAAACATCTTGAATCTCATCTTTCTTTTAGGTGAATATTACATTTTAATATGAAACTAGAATTTTCTGTTCTTTATATTTTATTTATAAGTTTTTTTACAACTTATCCAAAGATATTCTTCCTTGTGCAAATTTTGTAATAAAATGACACAATTCTCCAACCTACTCTATTGTCTATGTGTACAATTTTTTTTCTTTTTTACATACTAACTAAATTTACATAAATGCCCATATTTGATATCTAGTTAGCAAACCAGACAAGCTTATATTTCAATCCTTATTAAATATAAAACTTTAGGCTTACTTAGCCTCTACAAGCCTAGTTTCTTCATTTGTAAACTGGTTACAGTATCTCTCAAGGGTAAGAACAATCAAAGTATGCAAAGCCCCTAGCAAAAGAGCAGGCTAAATAAATGACAAGTCTTTCCTCCAGGTGGGAGAAAGGCACATAGTTGAGAATGTAGCCCCTGTGAAATATGACACTTTATAGTACCTAATCTAATTTCCTAAAAGGGAACAAGTCTAACTTTTTTCTTCATGCGATATATTTCAGGTCAGGGGTTGACAAACTTTCGGTAAAGGGCCAGGTTATAAATATTTTAGGCTTTGTGGGCCACATACAGTCTCTGTCAATATTCTTCATTTCTGTTTTTAATAACCTACTAAAAATGTAAAAAGCATTCTCAGCTTGTAGAAAGAAAACAGCCCAATGGCTAGCGTTTGCTGACCCTCTGCTTTGAGTTCATCATTACTCATCAATTCCACCCTTACTTTTCCTACTACTTCATCTTAATCAATACCCAACTGAACAACTACTCTCCTTCCTATTTATTACGCTTTCAGTATAACAAACACTAATTAAGTACTTGCTCATCTGTAAGGGCCTGTGAGGTAACTCACTACCTTAAAAAAAAAAAAATCACATGCTACAAAACAAGTACAAACAAAGCCTTCCCAAGACTTCCTCTAGTGTTGCCTTGTTCTTCCCTCTCATTTCTGAGTGTATTACTAGTAATGATTTATGCTCATGACCAGATTTCTCTCTCTCTCTTTTTTTTTTTTTTTTTTTTTTTTTTTTTTTTTTTT